>NC_045968.1:17122699-17455924 GCF_010909765.2 Amblyraja radiata
GGCAACTCAGCGGGACCGGCAGCGTCTCTGGAGAGAAGGAATGGGTGATGTTTTGGGTCGAGACCTTTCTTCAGACTGGTTAGGGATAAGGGAAATGAGAGATATAGACGGTGATGTGGAGAGATAAAGAACAATGAATGAAAGATATGCAAAAATGTAATGATGATGAAGGGAACAGGGTCTCGACCCGAAACGTCACCTATTCCTTCGCTCCATAGATGCTGCCTCACCCGCTGAGTTTCTCCAGCATTTTTATCTACCTTCAGGCCATTGACACTGGTGTAATCAGAGCCGCTGACTGATTGCAGAGAGCAGCGGGGAGGAGGGATGTGTGAGTGTGAGTGAGCGTGAGGTTGTGCGGACGGTACAGGTCCCTCTCTCAGTCACAGCCGGGCAGAGAGCGGCAACTCCCTGCTGCTGGAGATTTGTCCGTGCTGTTACCAGCACATTCCCCTCAAAGGGGCAGACACTAACCGACCGCTGTGACTGCCCAGAGCTGTTGATATGATAACTTGATTAGTCCTGGACAACTGACACAGTGGCAGAGAGCAACTCAAAGGAATCTGTGCTCTTAGTCCTTAACCTCTCCTCAGGAGCCGACAAATTATATCTGGTAATTAGGCTGCGTTGCTGCGTGTCTCCAGCAGTTTGAAGGAGTACAGCCAGAGAAACTATGAATTAGTTACAAAACCAACGTAGACATCTCCACATCACGACACAGAACCCCCCATGTGTCATTCAAGCAGTTTTAATTATCTTTGAACTAATTGGTAAATTCACTGATTATTCTTTAGTACAGAGACACAGATCGATGCTGAGATGTGCCGGGGCTGAATTACATTCTCACGTTTTAGCTTCACTATTTAACTTGATAATGGTGTCCTTCTGATGCAGAAATGTGTCTTGGTTCTCGTCTTTGCAAATGTAACAAGAGAGTTTTCCCAGAAATGCTGCCTGTCCCGCTTAGCATTTTGTGTCTATCTTCAGTTTAAACCAGCATCTGCAGTTCCTTCTGACAGATGAAGAGAGCCTCATTTGCTGATTTGCTGGGCGAGGTGCCTGACAAAGAACAATCCAACCAAGACCTCAACGGTGGAACAGGCAGAGGACGATGGCTGACCCAAGTGGAGCATCACAACGACTGAAAATGCGGCATGCCGCGGTGAGGTTCCCGGCCAAACACCCTTCATTGGTCAGTCGGTCAGTGAGACCTTGCCCGAGGTCTCGTCGGTCAGTCGGTCAGTCAGTCGGTGGGACCGGGAACCCTCCCAAAGACTTGTCCTTCGGTGACCAGGAGCCCACCCAAAGGCTCGTCGGTCAGTCGGCGTTAACGGGAGGAAGCTGGAGACGTAGGACGTGAGGAGCAAGGGCCGGCAGGAGGGTGAACCTCCAGCGCCTTCAAAGGACACAAAGAGGTAGACTGGGAAAATCAAGTTGGTACTGGAGCCCAAGAAAGGGACTTTGTAGAGCGCCTTCATGATGGATTCTTAGAACAGCTTGTATTGGAGCCGACCAGGGAGAAGGCAATTCTGGATTTAGTGTTATGTAATGAACCGGATTTGACAAAGGACCTCGAGGTTAATGAGCCATTAGGAGGCAGTGACCATAACATGGTCAGGTTTAATCTACAATTGGAGAGGGAGAAGGGTAGATCGGGGGTCTCAGTGTTGCAGTTGAATAAAGTGGGCTATGGGGCCATGAGGGAGGAGCTGGCCAAAGTTGACTGGAAAGATACACTAGCAGGGATGACAGTGGAACAAAAATGGTAGGTGTTTCTAGGAATAATACAGAAGGTGCAGGATCAGTTCATTCCTAGGAGGAAGAAAGATTCCAAGGGGAGAAAGGGACAACCATAGCTGACAAGGGACGTCAGGGGCAGTATAAAAATTAAAGCGAAGAAGTACAACGTAGCAAAGATGAGTGGGAAGCAAGAGGATTGGTTAATGTTTAAAGAACAACAGAAGATAACCAAAAAGACATTACGGGGAGAAAAGATGAGGTACCATTGTAAGGTAGCCAAGAATATAAAGCAGGATAGTAAAAGCTTCTTAAGGTATGTGAAGAGGAAATAATCAGTTAAGACCAAAGTTGGACCCTTGAAGACTGAAAAAGTGAATTGATTATGGGGAACAAGGAAATGGCAGATGAGTTGAACAGGTACTTTGGATCTGTCTTCACTAAGGAGGACACAAACAATCTTCCTGATATAGTAGTGGCCAGAGGATCTGGGGTGACGGAGGAACTGAAGGAAATCCACATTAGGCAGGAAATGGTGTTGGATAGACTGATGGGACTGAAGGCTGATAAATCCCCAGGGCCTGATGGTCTGCATCCCAGGGTACTTAAGGAAGTGGCTCTAGAAATCGTGGATGCATTGGTGATAATTTTCCAATGTTCTATAGACTCATGATCAGTTCCTGTGGATTGGAGGGTAGCTAATGCTATCCCACTTTTTAAGAAAGGCGGGAGAGAGAAAACAGGGAATTATAGACCAGTTAGCCTGATATCGGTGGTGGGGAAGTTGCTGGTCAATTATAAAAGATGAATCTGGGGGTCCTTGTACATCAGTCTATGAAAGTAAGCATGCAGGTAACAGCAGGCAGTGAAGAAAGCGAATGGCATGTTGGCCTTTATAACAAGAGGAATCGAATATAGGAGCAAAGAGGTCCTTCTGTAGTTGTACAGAGCCCTTGTGAGACCACACCTGGAGTATTGTGTGCAATTTTGGTCCCCTAATTTGAGGAAGGGCATTCTTGCTATTCAAGTGCAGTTTTATACCACTTTAAGCAGGCTCCAAGTCCACCAAATTCAAATGCAGTTTCATATCATTTCATGCAGGGTGCAAGGCCACCACATTCAAATGCAGTTTGATACCACTTCAACAGAGTGAAACCACCATAAAACCACAAAAAACACCACAAAAACACCACATTCACAGTTCAGTAGAAATTCAGCGCAAATAGGAAGTTGTCAAGTTTAGACTTTTAATCATTTGCCATTTCAAACCAACCACCACCAACTATTTGCTGTGCTTTATTTCAAACCAACCACCACCAAACATTTGCTGTGCTTTATTTCAAACCAACCACATTTTCATTTTCAAACCACATTAAGGGCACTCAAGGTCAGTAAAACCACACTCACAGTTTAGTAGACATGTGTTCAGTGTTATTCACATCTCAGACTGAGAGACGTGTCCCTCTCGTTCCTCTATCTTACAGAGCTGACTGAGGCACTCAACACTTCCAGGTTTTATTGTCCCTCTGGAAGGGGCGTTGCCTTCAGGGAAGAGAATCTCAACATTTTTTAAACACTAATAACCCTTTTATTTTTCATCGATGGGAAAAATCCTCTTGTCCTACACAGCGGAGGGGGACTCTGAGTAAGATGGCCAAAAATCACAGCCATAAGTGGCAGCATTTTTTCTAAAATCAATATACAGAACAACAGGAAGTGATCAAGATCAAAATTTTAGTAATATAGATTGATAGAGAGATACTTTTCATCAATTTAAATTAAAACAAAATACATTATAGGCCTGTCCCACTAGGTGATTTTTTCGGCGACTGTCGGGGGCTGTCATAGTCGTAGTAGGTCGCTGAAAAAACGGCGACTGGACCCCCCCCCCCCACGACAATGTCTACGACTAGCTACCACCTAGTTGACGTCAAGCTACGACAAGCTACCGACAACCAGCGACCATTAGGACATCCACCTACGACCACGCCTATATAGTCTGAACGAAATTGTATACCTTGCAGTCATAACATAGAATAAAATAACAAAATACACACTTAACACAGTTTAACATCCATCATAGTGAGTCTACCGGGCACTTCCTCACTGTGATGGAAGGCAAACGTCTTAAAGTCCTTGTCTCTTCCCTCCTTGTTCTCCCTCTGCGTTGAGGCGATCCAGGCTTCCAATGTTGGGACCCCGCCGGGTGATGGTAAGTCCAGCGGCCAGATCCGAGCTCCGAGCTACGACAACCTACGTCCACCCGTGACAAGCTACGACAAGGTACGACCATGTCGGCAACAACTGAAGACAATTCAGTCGCCGGTACCTGTCGCGGTTGACGTAGGTTGACGTAGGTAGTCGCCAATGGAATTCACCAAAGTCAGCACCGGCGACAACCTACGTCACCTGGCGACAACCTACGACAACACCTACATCAGGGGAAGTCAAGTTATGCTCATTGGCGTCAAGCCTCCTGTCGCCGACTGTCACCAAAATGTTTTGAACATTTCAAAATCCAACAGTGATCAGAAAAATGCTATGATTCTTTGGGCGACTTGAGGAGACGACTTACGACCATACAGGCGACACCACGGCCATGATGTGGCGACAGCCTAGTCGCCTGTAGTCACCTAAAAAATCGTCTAAGTGGGACAGGCCCCAAAGCCTTCTATTCAAAAATTGCAAAATTCCCTCCTCTCCCCTCAGGCACAAGGTACCAACGTTTGAAAGTACGCTCCACCATACTCAGGATAGACACAAAATGCTGAAGTAACTCAGCGGGACCGGCTGCATCTCTGAGAGACGGAATGGGTGACATTTTGGGTCGAGACCCTTCTTCAGAGTGAGGAAGGGTCTCGACCCGAAATGTCACCCGTTCCTTCTCTCCAGAGATGCAGCCTGTCCCGCTGAGTTACTCCAGCTTTTTGTGTCTATCTTCAGATTAAACCAGCATCTGCAGTTCCATCCGTCACATCACCAGACCCTGTTATCAAACCTTACTCTCCAAACCCTTCTTTCCTTACTTTCAGGCTGTGCCCTCTGGTTTAGACTCCTCTGCCCTGGCCTCATCCTATCCTACATTATGTAATCCTACCCAGTGCCTCCAACAATGTAGTGCACCTGAACCAGGTTCCCACAAGAAATCTGGTCTGTCCATTCCTTCCACAGATGCTGCCTGACCCACTGAGTTCTTCCACCTGCTCTCACAAGAAGGTAATAACAGCAGCCTTTCTTTCTAAGCTCTGCCCTGAGTATGACTGGACTTTGACAAAGAGCTATTAAAACACTGGAAACCTGAAGTATGGACAGTTCCCACTATTTGGACAGAGGCTTTGCACTACACTACTACAGGAACTGCAGATGCTGGTTTACACCGAAGATAGACACAAAATGCTGGAGTAATTGAGCGGGTCAGGCAGCATCCCATTCCTTCTCCCCAGAGATGCTGCCTGCCCCGCTGAGTTACGACAGCACTTTGTGTCTGTCTACGGGTGACAGCTGGCGGTCGGGGAGAGAAGATGGGCTCAGAGGTCACAGAGTCATAGAGTGATACAGTGTGGAAACAGGCCCTTCAGCCCAACTCGCCCACACCAGCCAACAATGTCCCAGCTACACTAGGCACATGCCTGTGTTTGGTCCATATCCCTCCAAACCTGTCCTATCCATGTAACTGTCCAACTGTTTCTTAAACGATGGGATGGTCCCAGCCTCAACTACCTCATCTGGCAACTTGTTCCATACACCCACCACACTTTGTGTGAAAAAGTTACCCCTCAGATTCCTATTAAATCTTTTCCCCTTCACCTTAAACCTATGTCCTCTGGTCCTCGATTCACCTACTCTGAGCAAGAGACTCTGTGCATCTAGGTAATTTGAATGAGTTATAAAGATTCTTGGCTCCAGCTTCTTGTTACCATAATTAAGCAGCAGAGTTATGTGTGACCAGCACTTCAACTTAATGGCCTGTCGGAGATGCTCGCTGCCATTATGGTCGCAGTTAGGCCATTGTGTTTGCAGTTTCAGGAGAGAGACACGTTCTCCCAATGGTCCATATATCTAAAGTACAAGAATTGTATTGATGCTGTGTGGGTGAGCTTATACACTTGACTGCAGTTTATCAATAATGCACACTGTATTAATTTGCAACGTAGAAACATAGAAAATAGGTGCAGGAGGAAGCCATTTGGCCCTTCGAGCCAGCACCGCCATTCAGTGTGATCGTGGCTAATCATCCACAATCAGTAACCCGTGCCTGCCTTCTCCTCATATCCCTTGATTCTGCTAGCCCCTAGAGCTCTATTTAACTCTCTTTTAAATTCATTCAGTGAATTGGCCTCCACTGCCTTCTGTGGCAGAGAATTCCACAGATTCACAACTCTCTGGGTGCAAATGTATTTTCTCACCTCAGTTTTAAATGGCCTCCCCTTTATTCTTAGACTGTGGCCCCTGGTTCTGGACTCCCCCAACATTGAGAACATTTTTGCTGCATCTAGCTTGTCCAGTCCTTTTAGAATTTTATACGTTTCTATAAAATACCCTCTCATCCTTCTAAATTCCAGTGTATTCAAGCCCAGTCTTTCCAATCTTTTCTCGTATGTCAGTCCCGGGAATTAGCCTCGTGTACAATGCTACAATGCCTCAATATCCTTCCTCAAATTAGGAGATCAGAACTGCACACTGTAGCGGCACCTAGTCGTGGGTCTGGGAAGTCAAAACCCTCGTAATTGGTCAGCACGGTCATGTGAACGTGGGGGTTCATTCGCGGGCTTTTAGCCAGTTATCAGCGCTCCTCCCAGCGACAGGAGCTGTGTTTTGTAAGCTCAGTTAGGCACGCGGTTTTCACCAGTTTTGATTTTATTTTCTGTGAATAAAAACGATTTCACTCAACCTGCCTGGTCTCGCTTCATTGGTGACTCTGACGATCCGAACGTTTTTCGGATTTCAGCATGAGCGCTGCCGAAAACCTCGACTCAAACTGCCCGTTTTCTGGGCGGTTCAGCCTCATGTGTGGTTTCAGCACATTGACTCAGGCCCAGTTCGAGATCCACCAGATTGTCACGGATTCCACCCGCTATTTCTACGTGGTGAGTGCGCTCAGCCTGGAGACTGCCACCCGTTTGCTGCCTTACCTGCAGAATCCGCCCGCCGTCAATAAATATGAGGGTCTCAAGGCGCTCCTGCTGCACACCTTCGGGCTCGGCTCTTACACATGGACGGCCTCGCCGATCGTAAGCCGTCGGTGTTAATGAGCGAGATGCTGTCCCTCATGGACGGCCACCAGCCTTGCCTCCTGTTCGAGCAAGCTTTCCTGGAGCAGATGCCTGATGACATCCGCCTGCTCCTCGCCGTTTTCGACTTCGCTGACCCCCTGCAGCACGCTGAACGGGCGGACGAGCTGCGGCTCGCCAAGCAGCAGGATAGTGTTTCCATCAGCGGGGTGTCCGTGCCTCCGCAGCAGCCTCGACGGTCCGTTCCACCATCGTCCAATGGCACCGTACCACAGCCAACCATCGCTGTAAGCGCCAGTGGTGTTATTACCACCAACGCTGGGGTGCGGAGGCCCGTCGATGCCGCGCCCCTGCTCGTATCTGGGAAATGCCTCGGCCGATCGCCAGTAGAGGACATCGAGGTCGGCCAGAAACATCGCCTCTACGTCCGCGACCGCCATTCCGGGCTCCGATTCCTAGTGGACACCGGGGCCGAGCTCAGCACAGTGTTTCCACTTTGAAGGAAATTATCCGACATTCTGGATGTCTTCGGGTAATTTTAGGGAAATTGAATAATAATTTCGGGAAATGTCCGCAATCCGGATGATTTGGGGGGGGGAAATATTTGCGACCATCTGCGCCTGCGCAATTGGGGAGGCCGGGGACGCAACATGACGCCGTCTCCCCGCGCGTGCGCAGTGGCGGGAACAGCTCCCCGCCATTTTAACTCCGCACAGTCACTCATCGCCTCGCCGCCTCGGGCCTAGTCTGGGTGAGTGGGGCCGGGGAATGTTGCGTTGGGGGAGGGAGGGGAAGTCGATTTGTTTCATATCAGGGGTGTCAAACTAGGGGTCCAATGCGGCCCGCGGGATGATTTGGCAAAATAAATGGAGTGCCCGCTTCCCCGGGCCCGCGGTGGGGGGGGGGGCGCTGCGGTGCCTGCCCGCTCGCCCCGGCCCGGGGAGACCGTTCTCCCGTCGCCGGGCGGGAGCGGGAACGACTGACTGAACCCAGTCCTGGCAACGGCAGTGACCAAACACCAGGCGCCGCTTCGGCCGCAACCCCCTCCTCCCCCCTCCCCCCGCCGCGGGCACTTCAACGCTGCGGGAGAGGGAGGGGAGGGGGGTGGGAGGGAGGGAGCGGGGGAGGGAAGAGAGGAGCGGGAGGGAGGAGGAGGAGAAAAGGATGGGAGGGAGAGGTGGGGAGGGGGAGAGAACAGAGAGATAGGGAGGGAGAGGTGGAGGGAGGGGGAAAGGGAGGTAGTTGAGTTTGAGGCTAATTAGAGGCTGTATGGTAATTCACATTTCACTACCTTAATTGGTGCATGTGACATATAAATAATGTGATTGATTGTTATATTGAGTTCTTTGTGACACTATTCCAGGCACACACTGCACTGAACACACAATATGCATTCCATGCAGGCTCGGCTGCATCATATATGCACAGTGCATAATGCCTTGCGTAACACTACAAGTGAGTAACAGAAGCAGGCAGATACGGTGTAGTTACATCGATCTGTTTTGCCTTGTTCTTCTTTGTGTTGTTAACGTGTTCCCGCGAAAGAAAAACAACAAATAGCACGCAGGAAGCATTTATGAAAATTTCAGGAAATACCATCGAATTCCAGGAAATTTGGGATTCTATTTCAGGAATTCTTTTTTTGAGGTGTGGAAGCACTTTTGCAGTTACATTGGGATCGGCCTTGATTTTACAGAACAGTGGGCAGGTTCAAGGGGCATAGAGGGAGGGGGGGAGCGAGGGAGAAGATGGAGAGGGGAGGGAGAAGGAGGGACTAAGGGAGGGAGTGAATAAGAGAGGGAGGGAGAAAAAAAGGAAGGAGGGAGGGAAACGGGGAGCGAGGGAGGGAGACGAAAAGAGTGAGGGAGAGAGCAGAGACTGAGACCCGTGAGAGCAGGTTGATAAAACGAAGATAACAAGGTGTTGGAGGCAACGAAAGCTGCCTTGCATCACACTGTACAAGTGAGTAACAGAAGCAGGCAGATACCGTGAATTACATAGATCTATTTTGCCTTGTTCTTCTACATGTTGTTAACGTGTGCCTGTGAAAAAACCTAACAACAAATAGCACGCAGGAAGCATTTTGAAAATTTCAGGAAATACCATCAAATTCCAGGAAATTTGGGATTCTATTTCAGGAATTTTTTTTTTGAGTTGTGGAAACACTGGCTTAACTTACCTCCATCTGGGGTCAATACCTGTGCTGGTAAGCGTGGCCCCACCCTGACCGCCATCAACGGCAGCCCCATCCGCACATATGATACTGACACAGTTTCCCTCGTCTTCGACTCTTGCCGTTACTCATGGCCGTTCACGGTCGCAGACAATTCTCAGCCGCTGCTAGGCAGCGATTTTTTACAGGCCTTTTCCCTCCTGGTTGAGGTCTGGGGCCAGCGCCTCATTCCTCTGGATTCCCCCCAGCCTGCGTCACCACGGACCGTGGTTTCCTCCGGCCTGAATCTCGGATCTGTGTTGGATGCGGATGGTGCCGCTCCGATTCTGGCCAGGTTCCCGGAGATTCTGACCCCTCAGTTTCGTTCGGGCCCCCTAAGCCTTGGATTGTCCATCACATCCTTACCACCGGCCCTCCGCTTCACGCACGGGCATGCAGGCTGCCGCCCGACAAGCTGCGTTTGGCTAAGGAGGAGTTCCAGAGGATGGAGGACTATGGAGATTTTGCGGCGCTCCGACAGCCCATGGGCTTCCCCACTCCATATGGTTCCCATGTCGTCCGCGAGTGGAGACTTGTGGGGACTACCGCCGCCTTAACACCGCTGACCGCTACCCAGTCCCGCACACCCAGGGCTTCACGGCCCATTTGGACGGGGCTACCCTCTTCTCCACAGTGGGCAACCTGCTCAAGCCTCGAGCCAACACTCTCCCTACCTCTACTCCGGATCTCTGCAACTCATTCCTCCACTTTTTCGCTGATAAAATCAGCACCATCTATCAATCTTTATCCCCTGTACCCGACTCCCCAGCATCTACTCCACCACCTACCAAGGCCCTTCCTTTCAACATCTCCACTGACCTTCTTACCCCTCCTCCACACTGCTTCCTCTCCCAGTTTGACCTGGTCACCCCTATTGAAATCTCCAAACTCATCAGCTCTTCTAAACCCACTACCTGCTCCCTCGACCCTCTCCCCACTCCCCTGCTGAAGTCCTGCCTCCCCGTTCTCTGCCCCTACCTCACTAATCTCTTCAACTCCTCATTGTCCCAAGGAATTGTCCCCTCCGCTTTCAAAACTGCTGCTGTTACACCAATCTTAAAGAAACCTGGTCTTGATCCCTCCTCTCTCATTAACTACCGCCCAATCTCAAACCGCCTTTCTTTCAAAAACCCTGGAGCGTATCGTTGCGTCGCAACTTCATTCCCATCTCCTTGCGTACAACCTACTTGAACCCCTCCAATCTGGCTTTCGCCCCCTCCATAGCACAGAAACTCTCTCCTCAAAGTCCTCAACGACCTCCTCACCTCTGCTGACACTGGTTCCCTCAACATCCTCATCCTCCTCGACCTGAGCGCAGCCTTCGATACAGTGAACCATAACATCCTGCTCACCAGACTCAAAGACCTCGGCATTGAAGGCTCTGCACTCAGCTGGCTCCGTTCCTACCTTTCCAACAGATCCCACTTCATCTCTCTCCACAACCACACCTCTGCTACAGCCACAGTCACTCAAGGCGTTCCCCAAGGCTCCGTACTCGGCCCCCTCCTCTTCATCATCTACATCCTCCCCCTTGGTCAGATACTCCGCCACTTCAACCTGGACTTCCACTGTTACGCTGATGACACCCAGATCTACCTCGGCACCAAATCCCCCCACAACCCCCCGCTCTCCCATATCAACTCCTGTTTGTCAGCTATAAAAACCTGGATGCAACATAATTTCCTCAAACTCAACAGCGATAAGACAGAATTCCTCCTCATAGGCTCCAAAGCCACACTCAGCAAAATCAATAACCCCACTCTCACCGTCGACGGCACCACTGTCTCCCCATCTCCCCAGGCCCGCAACCTTGGCGTGATCTTTGATTCCACCCTCTCCCTTGAGCCTCACATCCGCCACGTCATTAAAACCTCCTTCTTTCATCTCCGCAACATCGCCAAACTCAGACCCTCTCTCACACCTCCCGCTGCTGAAAGACTCATCCATGCCTTCATCTCCTCCCGACTGGACTACTGCAACTCACTTCTCCTTGGCATCAGCTCCACCTACATCAACCGACTCCAACTGGTCCAGAACGCAGCCGCCCGACTCATCACCCACACCAAATCCTGGCATCACATCACTCAAGTCCTGAAACAACTTCACTGGCTTCCCATCTCCCACCGGATCAACTACAAAATCCTGATCCTCACCTACAAAGCCCTCCACCATCTGGCCCCCCCCCATATCTCACTGACCTCCTCTCCCCCTACCAACCCTCACGGTCCCTCAGATCCACATCAGCCGGTCTCCTCTCCATCCACAAGTCCAACCTCCGCAGTTTTGGGGACAGAGCCTTCTCCAGGGCAGCTCCCAGGCTCTGGAACTCCCTCCCCCAGCTGATCCGCAATTCCGTGTCCCTCACCATCTTCCAGTCCCGCCTCAAGACCCATCTCTTCACCTCTGCCTATCCTTAGCCACACGTCCCCCTCCCTTTTCATCTGTGCATTAATTGCCTCATATTGTGTTTTGTATTGAATTCTGTCTTTACTTTGTGTACTAGTCATGTCTCTACTATTTATTTCATTCCCCTTACATGTTTTTCCTCTACCTGCTAAATTTTTGTAAGGTGTCCTTGAGACTCTTGAAAGGCGCCCATAAATAAAATTTATTATTATTATTATTATATTCTCCAAGGTTGATCTGGTGCGCGGGTACCACCAGATCCCCGTCCACCCCGATGATGTGCCCAAGACTGCCATCATCATCCCGTTCAGCTTGTTTGAGTGGCTGAGGATGCAGTTCGGCCTTAAGAATGCCACGCACGCTTTTCAGCGGCTTATGGATATGGTTGGCCGGGGGTTGGACTTTGTGTTCATTTACCTGCACAATATTCTGGTTGCCAGCTGCTCCCGCCAGGAGCATTGTGCGCACCTCCGGGTGCTGTTCCAGCGGCTCCAGGACCACCGACTCGCTATTAACGGCGCCCAGTGCCAGTTTGGTCTCAGCTCCATTTCCTTCCTCGGACACCACGTTGCCCCACAAGGCGCCACGCCTCTCCCCGATAAGGTGGAGGTGTTTCGGCAATTTCCTCGGCCGCTCACCATTAAAAGGCTCCAGGAGTTCGTGGGGATGATTAATTTTCACCATCGTTTTGTGCCAGCGGCGGCCCGGGTCATGCGGCCTTTAGAAACATAGAAAATAGGTGCAGGAGGAGGCCATTCGGCCCTTCGAGCCAGCACCGCCATGCATTGTGATAATGGCTGATCATCTCCAATCAATAACCCGTGCCTGCCTTCTCCCCATATCCCTTGATTCCACTAGCCCCTAGAGCTCTATCTAACTCTCTCTTAAATCCATCCAGTGATTTGGCTTCCACTGCCCTCTGTGGCAGGGAATTCCACAAATTCACAACTCTCTGGGTGAAAAAGTTTTTTCTCACCTCAGTCTTAAATGGCCTCCTCTTTATTCTAAGACTGTGGCCCCTGGTTCTGGACTTGCCCAACATTTGGAAATGTTTTCCTGCATCTAGCTTGTCCAGTGCTTTTATAATTTTATATGTTTTATATGTTTCTATAAGAATCCCCCTCATCCTTCTAAACTCCAGTCAATGACAGTCCTGCCATCCCAGGGATCAATCTCGTGATCCTACGCTGCTGCACTGCCTCAATCACAAGGATGTCCTTCCTCAAATTAGGAGACAAAATCTGTATACAATACTCCAGATGTGGTCTTACCAGAGCCCTATACAACTGCAGAAGAACCTCTTTACTCCTATACTGAAATCCTCTTGTTATGAAGACCAACATTCCATTAGCTTTCTTCACTGCCTGCTGTACCTGGTGACCGGTGTACAAGGACACCCAGGTCTCGGTGTACCTCCCCCTTACCTAAGCTAACCCCATGAGATAATAATCTGCCCCCTTGTTTTTGCCGCGGGACCTGGTGTGGGACGCCGAGACCACGGCAGCTTTTGACGGTGCCAAGGAGGCGCTGGCCAAGGCCACCATGCTCGTGCACCCGCGGGCTGCTGCCCCAACCGCCCTCACTGTCGACGCTTCGGATACTGCCGTCGGACGGTCCTTAAGCAGTTTATCGATGGTCGCTGGCAGCCGCTTGCATTTTTCAATCGGCACCAGTGCCCCCATGAGCGGAACTGCAGTGCGTTCGACAGTGAGCTCCTGGCTCTTTATTTTTCAGTCCAGCATTTGTGGTATTTCCCGGAGGGCAGGACCTTCACAGCGTTCACTGATCACAAGCCCCTTACTTTTGCATTCATGAAGGTGTCCGACCCCTGATCTGCCCGCCAACAGCGGCACCTGGCATTTGTCTCCGAGTTTACCAATGTCCAGCACGTGGCGGGCAAGCTGAACCAGGTCGTTGACATCTTATCTCATCCTGCGGTCCATGCCGTGCTGTCTGTGACCCTGGGCATTGACTATTCTGGGCTAGCTGCCACTCAGCAGGATTGGGATGAGATGATAACCTATCATACTGCTGTGTTGGGGTTGGTGTTGGCCGATGTCCCGCTCAGACCCTCGGGTGTGACGGTCCTGTGTGATGTCTCCACTGGGCAGCCGCGGCCCATCGTCCCTGCGGGTTGGCAGCAGCGTGTGCTCGACTCCATTCACGGGCTGGCCCACCCTTCCATCCGGGCGACTACTGCGTTGGTGGCGGCCAAATTCATCTGGCATGGTCTTTGCAAGCAGGTTGGGGCCTGGGCTTGGGCCTGCATTTCCTGCCAGACGTCCCAGATCCAGCGGAACGTACATGCGCTGCTCCAGGATTTTGTTGCCCCTCAACACCGGGATCGAGCACATTCATGTTGACCTGGTGGGCCCTCTGCCAACGTACCGAGGTGCCACCCACCTGCTCACGATTGTGGACCGTTTCACGAGGTGGCCCGAGGCCATTCCGCTGCCTGACACCTCCGCTGCGACTTGTGCCCGGGCCCTCGCGGCCCACTTGGTAGCACATTTTGGTGTTCCTGTCTGGCCGCCTGATTCGGACTCCCGCTCGATTCCATTCCTCTGGTTCTGGGGGGGATCCTGTAGCGGGCACCTAGTGGTGGGGCTGCGAAATCAGAACCCTCGTCATTGGTCGGCACGGTCACGTGACCCCGGGGTTTGCTCGCGGGCTTTTAGCCAGTTATCAGCGCTCCTCCCAGCGACAGGAGCTGCGTTTTGTAAGGACGCGCGCGATTTTCACGAGCTTTGGTTTTGTTTTCTGTGAATAAAAACTATTTCACTCAACCTGCCTGGTCTCGCTTCAACACAATACTCCAGGTGTGGTCTCACCAAGGGCCCTGTGCAACTGCAGAAGGACCTCTTTACTCCTCTACTCAAATCCTCAGATTAATTTTAGGAGATAACAAGACATTTTCAATGAGTTATAGAAACATAGAAATTAGGTGCAGGAGTAGGCCATTCTGTCCTTCGAGCCTGCACCGCCACTCAATATGATCATGGCTGATCATCCAACTCAGTATCCCGTACCTGCCTTCTCTCCATACCCTCTGATCCCTTTAGCCACAAGGGCCACATCTAACTCCCTCTTAAATATAGCCAATGAACTGGCCTCAACTACCCTCTGTGGCAGAGAGTTCCAGAGATTCACCACTCTCTGTGTGAAAAAAGTTTTTCTCATCTCGGTTTTAAAGGATTTCCCCCTTATCCTTAAGCTGTGACCCCTTGTCCCGGACTTCCCGGAAATATAAAGTATTTCTACTTACTAAAGAGTCCATGCCATTTGCTGTGACTTGTATTTACATAGAAAGGTCCAATTTAATCAACAGATGTCATTTTATTTTAAGTGAAAAGTCACAGGTTTCTGATTTGGTTAACTCACCGTGATATAATTCACACGAGGAGTTTGGTTAACAAACCTTCATGTGGAGAAGTATTTTATTTATTTTAGTTTTGAGGGCGTATGTAGAGGCAGAGCGCCACCTGCAGGCCAAATGAATGTTTGTAGGGAAATATTAAACGGGGAGTCCAGAACCAGTTGAAGAATAAGGGGTAAGCCATTTAGAACGGAGACGAGGAAACACTTTTTCTCACAGAGAGTTGTGAGTCTGTAGAATTCTCTGCCTCAGAGGGCGGTGGAGGCCGGTTCTCAGGATACTTTCAAGAGAAAGCTAGATAGAGCTCTTAAAGATAGTGGAGTCAGGGGATATGGGGAGAAGGCAGGAACGGGGCACTGATTGGAGATGATCACATTGAATGGCGGTGCTGGCTCGAAGGGCCGAATGGCCTACTCCTGCACCTATTGTCTATATTATTTGTTCTTGGAGGAAGTTTTACAAAAACCATGAATTAAAATGCAGGTAAACAAAATAATGGTGCCTTCTTTGGCTCGAGTCTATCAATGCCTTGGAGTCCTTGCTCGGTGCGGGGCCAGACTTGATGGGAAACTCAGACAAACGTTGTTTCAGTTTAGAGATACAGCACGGAAACAGCCCCTTCAGCCCACCGAGTCCACGCCGACCAACGACCCCCGCACACTAACAATATCCTACACACACTAGGGGCAATTTTACATTAACACCAAGGCAATTAACCTACAATCCTGCACGTCTTTGGGGAGTGGGAGAAAACGGAGCACCCGGTGAAAGCCCACGCAGGTCACGGGGAGAACGTACAGACAGCACCCGTAGTTAGGCTTGAACCTGGGTCTCTGGTGCTGTGAGGCAGCAACTCTACCGCTGCACCACCGTGATGCCTTAAATGACAGACACAGTTCCCACACAAATTGCAATGGGAATCACAAAGATTCCGAGCATGTTCCAAGTCTGGAGAGTTGAGCTACGGAGAGGCTGGGATCTTGTGCCTGGAATGCCGGAGGCTGAAGGGATGACATTATTTATAAAACCATTAGAGCTATAAATAGCTCTCATTCCCACGTTTGAGGAGTCTAAACCTAACGAGCATTTAAGGTGAAGGGGGAAAGATTCAACATGAGCCTGAGCTTTTTCACACAGGAGGGTGGTGGGTGTATGGAACAAGCTGCCAGAGGAGGGCGTTGAGGCTGGGACTATCCCATTTAACAGACATTTGGACAGGTAAATGGATTGGAAAGGTGTGCCTCTCCCAGTTTTCTGTCCCGCTCCTTGCAATCAGTCTGAAGAAGGGCCCAGACCTGAAATGTCACCTCTCCACCTTCTCCACAGATACTGCCTGACCCGCTGAGTTACTCCAGCACTTTGTGTCTTTTTTTGTTGTAAACCAGCATCTGCAATTCCTTGAGTCTAATTCTTTGATTGTGTTGGCTGCTTTTCCGAGGCAGATTTACTAATAGAGCACCTGCTGATAGATGGATTTGCCCTTTATATAGTAGATGGCCAATTCCTGTCACCCGTTGGAGCTAGGCTGTGCTGATGGAGTGATGTGAGAGTATATGACGTGCTGTATATCTGTCGCTACGGGGGCAGTCTACAAACCACCCTGGGGTCGTGTCCACCCAGTCACCCTTTGACCTTTCACCAGCCACCTTCATCTATCTCACAGGTGAAGGTCCACAGGGGAGATGTAATCTGCACACCTGGGCAGCGGGGCAATGCATACCTGCTGGGGACCCGTTACCGACATCAATCACCTGAGTTACAGGAGAGCAGTTGTATGCCTGTCACAGGTGAGGACAGGTCAGTGAAGTGAGGATTAGCGGCGAAGGTTTTCAACGTGAGAGCAAATATTCACAGGCAGTGGGGATATAACCTGAGGGTGTAACAGTTGACACTTGATTTTATTGTCACGTGTACCGAGGTACAGTGAAAAGCTTTTGTTGCGTGCTAACCAGTCAGCGGAAAGGCTACACATGATTACAATACTTGATTGGTACGGGTGTCAGAGGTTATGGCGAGAATGGCAGGAGAATGGGGTTAAGAGTGAGAGATAGATCAGCCATGATTGAATGGCAGTGTAGACTTGATGGGCCGAATGGCCTAATTCTACTTCTATCCCTTATGACCGTATGACATTTGAGCCATCCACAGTGTACAGATACAGGATAAGGAACTAGTAAAATATGTTGCTGTAGGAGTAGAGATTTAAGAGTGTGTGGCGATTGTAATAGGTGATCATAGATCTGCGTCTGTGGCTAGCAGGCAGACGGTCGCCTGGGTTGGACGCCATCATGGAGGTTTAAACCAGGTACCTTGCAGGCCAATGGGTTGGTCAGACAGAGAGAGAGCAACTTGATCCACAGTTTGTGTAGGAACGAACTGCAGATGCTGGTTTAAACCAAAGAGACACAGTGTACTGGAGTAACTCAGCAGGTCAGGCAGCATCTCTGGAGATCATGGATAGATGATGTATTGGGTTGAGACTCTGCTGGAAGAAGGGTCTCGACCCGAAACGTCATCCATTCCTTTTCTCCACAGATGCTGCCTGACCCGCTGAGTTACTCCAGCTGTCTGCACTGTTAGCCACAGTTTGTCAGTTTAACAAGTTCTCTACAACTTGCCTTTGAGCCACAGTGAGAACAAAGCATCAGGCGCAAGGTGGTGGTCATTGAATTGATTGAAAGATACAGCATGGAAACAGGCTCTTCAGCCCACCGAGTCCACGTCGGCCAGCAATCACCCGTTCACACTAGTTCTACATTATCCCACTTTCTCATCCACTCCCTACACACTAGGAACAATTTACAGAGGGCCAATTAACCTGCAAGCCCGCACGTCTTTGACATGTGGGAGGAAACCGGAGCCAGTGAAGGGAGAGGGGAAAGAGAGGGGATAAATGATGTGGGACTCGAGGATGCTGAGGAGAGGAAAGGAGTGTAATAATAAAGTATTCTGTTCCAATCTATGCCTCCCCACACATCCCCAATCTTTGCATACCCCCAATCCTTTCCACCCGTCACTTTCACTTCATGTTTCATGTATCTTGTGTTTTATGACTGTTGGCAAATCAATTTCCCTCCTGGGATAAATAAAGTTCTATCGTGTCGTATTGTATCGTGTCGTGTCGGATCTCCAGCCTTCCACTGAACCGGAGCTCCATCCAGTGGCAAAAGCAGCCAACTGCAACCTTGACACAGCACCACATGTGTCAATGTCTTGGCATAAACAGATGGCCCCATTCACTGTTCACAGCAATCAGCAGGTCACATCCCTTTTACAAAAGAAATAAAGCTCCATATAAATTTGAAATGAAAATGCTGGACATACAACTGGTCAGGCAGAACACAGAGTGCTGGAGGAACTCTGTTACTAGAATGTTGCCTGGGTTTCAACAACTAAGTTACAGAGATAGGTTGAATAAGTTAGGTCTTTATTCTCTGGAGCGCAGAAGGTTAAGGGGGGACTTGATAGAGGTCTTTAAAATGATGAGAGGGATAGACAGAGTTGATGTGATCAAGCTTTTCCCTTTGAGAATAGGGAAGATTCAAACAAGAGGACATGACTTCAGAATTAAGGGACAGAAGTTTAGGGGTAACATGAGGGGGAACTTCTTTACTCAGAGAGTGGTAGCGGTGTGGAATGAGCTTCCAGTGGAAGTGGTGGCGGCAGGTTCGTTGGTATCATTTAAAAATAAATTGGATAGGCATATGGATGAGAAGGGAATGGAGGGTTATGGTATGAGTGCAGGCAGGTGGGACTAAGGGAAAAAAGTTGTCGGCACGGACTTGTAGGGCCGAGATGGCCTGTTTCCGTGCTGTAATTGTTATATGGTTATAACTCAGCGGGTCAGGCAGCATCTGCGGAGGGAATGGACATAGAGTGTTTTGGGTCGGGACCCGTCTTCAGACTGATGGAGTGGAGGGGCTGGGGGGAGCTGGAAAAGAGAGGTGGGGTGAGGCATAGCCTGGCAAGTGATAGGTGGATACGGGTGAGGGGGAAGTGATAGGTGGATACAGGTGAAGGGCAGGTGATACACGTGACAGGTGAGGGCAGCTGATAGGTGGGTACACATGAGAGATAAGTGATGGGGGGTACAGGTGACGGCAGGTGATGGGTGGATACAGGAAAGGTACAATTGATAGGTGGATACAGGACAGTGATAGATGATAGGGCAATAAATGGTGAATACAGTTGAGAGACCTGCCATGCTTTGTCACACCCCACCTCTATTTTCCAGGCTTCTCTCCCCTGCTCTACCAGCCTGAAGAAGGGTCCTGACTGGAAACATCATCAGTCTATTCCTTCCACAGATGCTGCCCGATCCGCTGAGTTTCCTCCAGCACTTTAGCTCAGGATTGCAGCATCTGCAGCCGCAGATGATGTTGTGCAGGCAGCACCCTCTGGTGGGTGGAGGATGTGCTGTGGAGGCTGGCTGGAGTGCTGGTGTGTGTGGACTGTGTTGCTGCTGTTAGTGACAAAACACTACCTTTGTGCAACTGAATTGCTGTGTAAAGTCAGAAATGCAAATAGTTCTCATGATGATGAAAGTATCTGTTATTTCACATTATAGGAAGCAATGCTTGAGATGGGGAGTGTCAGTACAACAGTGGCTCAGCGGTAGAGTTGCTGCCTCACAGCGCCAGAGACCCGGGTTCCATCCCGACTACAGGTGCTGTCTGTACAGAGTTTGTACGTTCTCCCCATGACCTGCGTGAGTTTTCTCCGAGATCTTCGGTTTCCTCCCACACTCCAAAGACGTGCAGGTTTGTAGGTTGATTGCTTTGGCATAATTGTAAAATTGTCCCCTAGTGTGTGTAGGATAGTGTTAGTGTGCGGGGATCGCTGGTCGGCACGGACTCGGTGGGCCGAAGGTCCTGTACCTCTAAACTAAACTCCTGGTAGTGGTGTGAGAGAGCTAGGCCTCAAAACTACATCTGCTGTGGCTTTGAACTATAGGCAGAGGATGGACAGGCTGAGAGTTTGTTCTCTGCAGTGTAGGAGGCTGAGGGGTGACTTATTGAGGTGGACAAGATTCCCTTATCATGTATCTGTACACTGTGGATGGCTCGATTGTAATCATGTGTTGTCTTTTCACTGACTGGTTAGCACGCAACAAAAGCTTTTCACTGTACCTCGGTACACGTGACAGTAAACTAAACTAAACTGAACTGAAGATCATGAGGGGCATGGATAAAGTGAACGCTCAAAGTCTTTTTCCTGGGGTAGAGGATTCTAAAACTAGAGGGCACAGGGTTAAGGTGAGAGGGGTGAGATTGAAGAGGGACCTCAGGGGCAACTTTTCCACTCAGAAGGTAGTCTATGTGGAACGAGCTGCCAGAGGAAGCTGTAGAAGTGGATACAATTATGACTTTTAAAAGACATTTGAACAGATATATGGATAGGACGGGTTTAGACATTAGAGGTCGAAGAGCCAAATGCAGGCAAACGGGTCTAGTTTCTTCCCCACTCTCCTGAAGAGGGGTTCCGACCTGAAACGTCAATTATCCATGTTTGCCAGAGATGCTGCCTGACCCGCTGAGTTACTCCAGCACCCTGTATCGTCTCCTATACCGTTCTGTGTTCAGACCAGGTGGGTCGTTCTCAGACACATGTTCGTTGAGGTCCTGATACCAGCATTTAAAGTGTCAAAGATCAGGTTGTCGGGAGATTCTCATTCATCTTCCAGTCGACCCACAGTATGTTTGTTAAACTTCCAAGGTCAGGATCCTTCTTTCATTATTTACCAAAATTAAACATTTGTTTTGCTGAGGGTTTATCTTTGGTGGGCTTCCTCCATTGTATGTTGCATGAAGGGCAAGGCTGAGGGTTAGGACACTCCATTAGCTTGTATTAGGGTGAGGTTGATGGTTAGGACACACTGCCACCCAGCTTTGTGTCATCTGCAAACTTAGAGATGTTACATTTAATTACCTCTTCTAAATCGTTAATATATATATTGTAAATAACTGGGGTCCCAGCACAGAGCCTTAACCCTAACTCTAACCCCATCACAGGAGTCAGCGCTTCAGCTAACAAACGCCTCCATTTGTTGAGGATACACTTCAGATTTTGTGTGGTTTATGAGCAACGTGTGTAGCCACAACTCCAGGATCCCCAACAACTATGACGTGAAGTGCTGGTCTTGTCCTCGTAGCTGGATGGCCATTATGTTTATGCCGTGTCAATGCCATAGTCCCTGTAGGTTACAGCATTTGGACTAATCCTCCAACACTTCATAAACACAACTGGCCATGTTGTGCGGCGGGATGTCCAGAACTGCTTTAGACCACACAAGAGAATGAGCTAGCGATCTGGGATCTGTGATTTATAAAGGATTTGACTCGATGCAAGTGGTTTGAGTGTAGGCCCACACACTTTGGATCTCATTACTCTCTGCGCTGAGTTTTTGTTGCCACAGCTGCGGCCCTTTATGGAGTGTTTTATGGGTGTCACATTTGTACACGATGTGTGTGACGTTAGCGCAGTCTACATGCCTGCCATCATTAACATTGGGTGTATGAAGTATAAACCTCACTCTGAGCTGTGGAGAGTGGGCTTGGGGGCTCAGACTAACTCGTAGACCTATTCATGGGACCAATCCCAAAATAATTCCAGCTCATCACAATTATATATCTTTATCTCCAACTCTCTGTCTGTCTATCTATCTATGTAAGTTAAATCCAAGAAAGGCATATAAATTGGCCAGAAGAAGCGGCAAACCAGAGGACTGGGAGAAATTTAGATCTCAACAGAGGAGGACAAAGGGGTTAATTAAGAGGGGAAAAAAGAGCATGAAAGAAAGCTTGTGGCGAATAAAAAAACTGACTGTAACCGTTACTATAGGTATGTAAAAAGGAAAAGACAAATATAGGTCCCTTACAGTCAGAGACAGGTGAATTTATAATGGGAAACAAGGAAATGGCAGAACAGTTAAACGAGCACTTTGGTTCTGTCTTCATGAAGGAAGACAAACAATCTCCCAGAAATACTAGGGGACCAAGGATCTAGTGGGAGGGAGGAACTGAAGGGAATCCACATTAGTCAGAAAATGGTATTAGGTAAACTGTTGGGACAGAAGGCAGATGATCCCAGGGCCTGATGGTCTGCATCCCAAGGAGGTGGCCCTAGAAATTGTGGATGCATTGGTGATCATTTTCCAATGTTTTCTCGACTCGATCAGTTCCTGTGGACTGGAGGGTAGCCAATCCACTTTTTAGGAGAGAGAAAACGGGGAATTATAGACCAGTTAGCCTTACATTGGTAGTGGGGAAGTTGCTGGAGTCGATTATTAAAGATGTTATAGCAGTGGATTTGGAAAGCAGTGACAGGATCGGTCAAAGTCAGCATGGATTTATGAAGGGGAAATCATGCTTGACTAATCTTTTGGAATTTTTTGAGGATGTAACAAGTAGAATGGATAAGGGGGAGCCCGTGGATGTGATGTATCTGGACATTCAAAAAGCCTTTGACAAGGTCCCACACAAGAGATTAGTGTGCAAAGTTAGAGCACATGGTATTGGGGGTAGGGTATTGACATGGATAGAGAACTGGTTGGCAGACAAGAAGCAAAGAGTAGGAATTAACGGGTCCATTTCAGAAAGGCAGGCTGTGACTAGTGGGGTGCCGCAAGTTTAAGAAAAAGGGGTAGGCGATTTAGGATTGTGATGAGGAAAAATTATTTCATCCAGAGAGTTGTGAATCTGTGGAATTCTCTGCCACAGGAGGCAGTGGATGCCAATTCACTGGATGTTTAAAGAGAGCAGGAACAGGGTATGTTCAGCCATGAACATATTGAATGGCACGAAGAGCTGAATGGCCTACTCTTGCAACTATGTTTCTATCTGTCTGTTTCTTCCCTGCACCATACTTGGATTCGCACCCATTAGCCCCCCTCCCCCTTACACCTATATTCCTTCACAATTCGCACATCTTCTATTCTTATCTCACTCTTTTTGTCTTTTCCTGGCCTTTGTCCACCCCCCCTCACCTGTAACAGGGAGAAGATAGGAGGGAGAGATAGATCAGCTACGATTGAATGGTGGAGTAGACTTGATGGGCCGAATGGCCTAATTCTACTTTTATTCATTGTGACCTTATGATGCCCTCCCCCCACCACAATGAGTCTAGAGACGGGTCCTGACCCAAAACGTCACCTATCCATGTTCTCCACAGATGCTGCCGGACCCGCTGAGTTACTCCAGCACTCTGTGAAAGTGTATTTTTGAGAGAATGGCTAGTGACCATTCAAACCCTCAGGCAACAAGGCTGTGCATTAACAATTGTTTATTAATTTCAAAATCACAAGTAATAAGCATTGAATTTGTCAATAATTGGATGCTCGGGCTAATTATGTTTCAAATGGCACAATAATTTAAAAATTGCAGTTTATACATTTATAGCTGAAAGTGTGAACGTTTGACGGAGTTTGGGAGGTTTAATTGGGATCAGACTCGTTATCCACTGATAGCCCAGTACACTAAGATCAAAGGTTCAAAAGTCACGTGTACCAGTTAAGGTACAGTGAAACTCAATTTACCATACAGTCATCCTAGAAAAAGCAACAAGACACACAACTACATAAAAGTTCATATAAACTGTTCACTCTTTATTCTCTCACGGTCGGGCAGGCGAACCATCCGCAGTCAGGGCGGTCGAAGCTCCCGCGATTCCCAGCAAGAGGCCGCCAGCTCCACGATGGTAGGCTGCAGCGCGGACGGAGATGCGATATAGTAAAAAACTCGCATCTCCATCGAGGTACGAGATTAATACAAAGTTTCCCCAACACCCCCCCCAAATTTAGAGAACACTAAAACATACATTTAACAACAAACTAAAAAACACAAAGAAAAACTGCCTGGTGACTATAATGGTATCCATACACTTTGAATGGGTCGATTGTAATTGTAATTGTCTTTGCGCTAACGTGTTAGCAGGTAACAAAAGGCCACACGTGACAATAAACTAAACTCAACTAAACTAACGTAGCAATGATTCCAGGATATATGCATCCTCTTCTATAGCTTCCTCTGGCAGCTCACTCCAGATACTGGATACAGACAATACCCAGATACAGACGATACCCGTGGTCACGTGTTGTACTTCCGGTGGCGCTGGTGCCAGCAGCCTCCACCTACAGCCCGGTATCTTTTTGTTTTTTTTGTTTATTTAGTTATGTAAAAGTGTGTTTTTTTGTGGTTTTTTTGTGTTTTTATGTGGGGGAAGAGGGTACGGTGCGGGGGATACCGTCCTTCAGCCGCTTCCTGGTGAAGACGCGACTATTATTCGAGTCGCGTCCTTGCCCCCCCCCAGCGGCCTACCTACTGGATTGGCGCGGCCTTTCCTGCCGGGATCGACCAGAGCTCCAGCAGCGGCGGGACAGCGCTGTAACATCGCGGGGCTGGCGATGCCTTACCGAGGATCGCCGTCTGGAGCCCGGAGTGCTGGACCTGCGGCACCGACATCATGGAGCTGCGGTTTGCGGGCTCCCAACGCGGGCGGCGCTGATGGACAGCGCGGGGTCCTGCGACTCTGCCCGGCTCGGCCTGCGGACTCCGGCTGCGGGAGGCGGCTGATCAGGAGGTCCGGGCCGCTGAGGAGGATGTTCACCGTCGGGGTTCCACCAGCCCGGCGTGAGGGCCTGAACATCGGGCCACCCGGGGCGGCGACTGCGGGTGCTAGGAAGGCCTCGACCACGAGTGAACATCTGGGAAGAACGGAGGGGAGGCTGGCTGGACTATGGTGCCTTCCTCACCTTGGTGCCACTGTGTTATGT
Source organism: Amblyraja radiata (assembly GCF_010909765.2). Lineage (NCBI taxonomy): Eukaryota > Metazoa > Chordata > Chondrichthyes > Rajiformes > Rajidae > Amblyraja > Amblyraja radiata. Next base: position 17,147,431 of record NC_045968.1, read on the forward strand.
TGTGTCGTGGACTTTCAGTGTTTGTGCTTTTTTTTAAATTCTATTTTATTTTTAATATGTTTTATTATTTATTATTATTTATTTATTTTTATTTTTATGATACTGCCTAAGGGAAATTCATTTCGTTGTCTCTAACTGAGACAATGACAATAAATTTCAATACAATACAATACTGACTACACTGTGTGAAAACATGGCCCAGGTTGCCCCTGAGGTCAAACATAGAAAATAGGTGCAGGAGGAGGCCATTTGGCCCTTTGAGCCTGCACCACTCTTGAATCTCTCCTCTCACCTTACTTAACCCTGTGCCCTCTAGTTTTAGAATCCTCTACGCTGGGAAAAAGACAGTGAGCGTTCACTTTATCCATGCCCCACATGATCTTGTACACCTCAATAAGGTCACCCCTCAGCCTCCTACATGCCCAAGAAAAAAGCCCCAGCCTATCCATCCTCTCCCTGTAACTCAAGCCCACCAGGTAACATCCTGGTGAATTTATTTTCAACTCAAGGACATCCTTTCTGTAGCTGGGCGACCTGAACTGCCCACGGTGCTCCAGGTGTGGTCTCACTCATTTGCTCCAACTCAATCAATCAATCAATCAATCAGATTTATTAATCACATACACAATAAAGTGCAGTGAAATGAATTTGCCAGCAGTGGTACAATAAAAAAGAACACACAATACACAATAAAATTTAACACAAACACCCACCACAACATTCTTCACTGTGGTGGAAGGCTTCTGATTCTGATCATGTTTTAAACCATGTAATACGTGATGCTACTCTCTAAGATGGTTTTTAAATAATTTGTTTTCCTGCATTTCTCTCCCCCTCCCACTCACATCCTAGTCGTTCTACTAGTTCCACTGTCCGCATCCTTGTGTCCCCCTCATCAGCACATCTTCCCCAGCCAACAATGGGACATTGTGGGCTCCTCCCTTCCTGAGGTCATCTGTTTGACCGGCCCTGTTTTGTTCTGAACCTCTCTATCTCTCATTCTGAAGAAGGGTCTCGACCAGGAACGTTACCCATTCCTTCTCTCCAGAGAAATGCTGCCTGTCCCGCTGAGTTACACCAGCATTTTGTGTCTACCTTCAAAATGATTTGTTGTCTTGAAAACTGATCAGTTTAACGGAAACCTGCTTTTTCTTTCTGTAAAAGAGTGATTTATAAAGTCTCCATTCATGCCACAGTAGAGTGAATGTAAAGATTATTTGAAACAGCAGAATGATTAGATAAAATATAGCATAGAACTTGCAGGGTTCCTTCCTCTGGACAGCCATGGTTTCGGTTTGAGACAGCGGTGAGATTACATTGTGCACTCTTGATGTTTGGGCAGAGGTGGAGTATTCTGGATTAGGGGTCTGTCCACATGCTGTGTCTGAAGCGTATTGTGTAAGATTCACTGAATCCAAGGCCGGGCAGAGCTTTGGCGTTGTGCTAATGAGTTGCTTCACTCCCTGTGTTGTGGTCAGAGACGTGGTCCAAGCTGCTGTGGACCAAGCTGCAGCATTAGTCGTCACACTGGGGGCGGTTGTAAAGATCTTTGTGGTGACAGGTGTGCTCGTTGGTTCTGGGGTAGTTGGGGTGGTTAGTACAGTTGTCACAGGTGTGGTGGTGGGTTGTGTAGTGGTTAATACAGTCACAGGTGTGGTGGGTTGTGTAATGGTAGTACAGTCGTCACATGTGTGGTGGTGGGTTGTGTAGTGGTTAGTACAGTCGTAACAGGTGGGATGGTGGGTTGTGTAATAGTTAGTACAGTCGTTACTACAGGTGTGGTGGTGGGTTGGGTAGTACTACGGGTGGTTGGTACAGTCGTCACATGTGTGGTGGTGGGTTGTGTGGTAGTTAGTGCAGTCGTCACAGGTGTGGTGGGTTGTGTAGTACTACGGGTGGTTGATACAGTTGTCACTACAGGTGCGGTGGGTTGTGTAGTGGTTAATACAGTAGTTACTACAGGTGTGGTGGGTTGTGTGGTAGTGTGGGTGGTTAGTACAGTCATCGCAGGTGTGGTGGTTGGTTGTGTGGTAGTTAGTACAGTCGTAACAGGTGTGGTGGTGGGTTGTGTGGTAGTTAGTACGGTCGTAACAGGTGTGGTGGGTTGTGGTAGTTAGTACAGTCGTCACTACAGGTGTGGTGGTGGGTTGTGTGGTAGTTAGTACAGTCGTCACTACAGGTGTGGTGGTGGGTTGTGGTAGTTAGTACAGTCGTAACAGGTGTGGTGGTGGGTTGGGTGGTGGTTAATACAGTCGTCACTACAGGTGTGGTGGTGGGTTGTGTGGTACTGTGGGTGGTTAGTGCAGTCGTCACTACAGACGTTGAGACTTGTGTGGTGGTCGGTTCTCGAGGTGGTTCTGTTGACAATTGAGTTGTCGGTGTGGGAACGTGTGGAGTGGTGGTTGAGGCTGTTGTCATCACACAGTTCAGGTCATCATCGCTTGCATCAATAACTATCATGTTGACATGAGCAGCACTATGATACAGCAACTTGCTGGCTGACTTCACCTTGCGTACGTTCCGTTTGATCCAATCTCTGAGATATTTCAACTGACAGTCACAAACAAGATGATTATTCAGCAGATTGAGTCCAGAGGGAGACAGCAATGTCAAATTGTCAAAGACTCCATTAGGTATATTAGACAAAAGGTTATTAGCAAGATTCAATTTATATAAATCTTTAAAAGCTTCACTGTGCAGTACACTGATATTGTTTCCCTCGAGATTAAGTTCACGCAAATGTGTGAGGCCACGGAAAAGTTTCTTTCCAATAAACGTGATCTGATTCTTGTTCAGTTCCAGGTTCGTCAGGACGGGCACTTTACTGAAGATGTCGTCAGCAAGAGAAAGCAATTGGTTTTCAGTCAAACAAAGTTCTTTGAGGGCTGGCGTTGATGCAAATAAATTGCCAGGAAGATTTGAGAGCAAGTTGGACTCTAGTCTCAGGCGAGTTAGCTTTGTCAAATTGGTCAACAGCTGCTCAGGAACTTCTGTGATGACGTTATTTCCCACGTACAACTTTTCTAAATTGTTAAGCTTTGAAAAAATGTCAAATGGGAGATGTGAAATTTTATTCTTTGCCAAAGACAGCTCAGTTAATTCTAGGAGATTGTCAAAAATACCCACTGGGAGATCAGTGATCTTAATTTAGGAAAGTTTGAGAATCTGGAGTTGAGCAAGTTTGTGAAATGTTTGTGGTGATAGATGCTGGATCTTGTTTGTACCCAGGTGAAGGTTCTGCAGCTGTGTAAGCTCATCAAATATTCCATCCAGCAACTCCCTTATTCCGTTTCCAAGCAAACGCAATTGCACTAATTTGGTAAGTTTATCAAATACAGGTGCACAACCTTTTATCCGGAGTTCCGGAATCCGAAAAGCTCAGAAAACCGGACATTTTTCCCAGGATGTCGTCTGCACACCAAAGCTCGTGTTTGGCGCCAAACTTGACCCGAAACGACCCACGGTCAACCGAGGTCTGTACTACTGTAGCAGCTGCCTCCCCCCCGGAGACCGGGGAGACACTTAAACATCTGTAAATCATTGCTTAAATGTTAGTCAGTTAGTTTGGAGGGCTTTTATGTGAAAGGGGGGGGGGGGGTGAAGGGGAAAACTTTAATTCTTAGTCCCCTACCTGGTCGGAGAGGCGGGGAGCGGGCAATGCCTTACCGGGTCACCGTGCAGTAAGCTCTGGAGCGCTGTGGCCGCCGACTCCCAACATCGTGGGGCTGCGGGCGTCCGGCCGCGGGCGGCGCCGGTTGTAGCTCCGACCCCGGCAACTCTACCCCTGGCTGCGCGGCGCTCCAAATCCAGCGTGGCCCGCGGCCGGACGCCCGCATCCCCAGCTCCGCGATGTTCTGAGTCGGCGGCCACAGCGCTCCGGAGCTTACCGCACGGCGACCCGGTAAGGCATTGCCCGCTCCCCGCTGATATCCCAGCTCTGCGACGGCGCCGACTCCCAACATCGTGGAGCTGGGGCTGCGGGCGGCGCTGGATTTGGAGCGCTGCGCAGCCAGGGGTAGAGTTGCCGGGGTCGGAGCTCCAACCGGCGCCGCCCGCGGCCGGACTCCCGCAGCCCCAGCTCCGCGATGTTGGGAGTCGGCGGCCACAGCGCTCCGGAGCTTACTGCACGGCGACCCGGTAAGGCATTGCCCGCTCCCCGCCTCTCCGACCAGGTAGGGGACTAAGAATTAAAGTTTCCCCCTTCACCCCCCCCCCCACCACATAAAATCCCTCCAAACTAACTGACTAACATTTAAGCAATGATTCCCCGGTCTCCGGGGAGGAGGCAGCCGCTCCAGACTTTTCAAGCCGCCCGCGCTACCTACCTAATCTACACTAAAAATCTTCCATTCGGAAATCCGAAAAATTCCGAAATCCGAGAAGTGTCTGGTCCCAAGGCTTTCGGATAAAAGGTTGTGCACCTGTAATCCCTTTTCTAGTTTCTCGATCTTGTTTCTGGTGAGGTAAAGATCCGTCAGCTGTGGAAGGTTCTCAAAGATACCAACTTCCAGTGTTTCCAGTGGGTTGCTGGCAATGTCAAGGACAGTCAGATTTGCCAATCCATCCAGAGATCCAATTTCTATCGTACTTAACAAATTGTTATCATAGTCCATCCTGTTCAGTGACATTGGATAATCCTTCAATACGCCAGCCCTGAGTGTGGAAACTTTGGTTTTCATGATGTTCATTTCCGTTGTGTTAGACGGGATGTGGGCTGGCATCTCTATCATGGATTTTACTTTGGAGTCACGTGAGTGACTACGTGAAGAACCCGCTCAGCGCGCATGCGCGGCATTAACGCCAGCAATACAACAGCGGCTGCAACGGGAGTTAGGCGCTCCCGCTACAGAATGAAACGGACCGTCAGGTGAGTACCCTGAGGTCGGGTTTCGATTACAGGGCTCTGGAACAAAACTGTCCCCCGTTCGAGGCAGGTGTTTTCCCGAATTCGGACGGGACGTCTCTCCACCCGCACGATGGAGAGAGAGCCGCCTGAGCAGCTGGAGCGGCTCTCGGAGCAGGTGCCTGCGAGACGCGCTGCTTGAGGGGCGCTCTCGCTTCTACAAGGCACAAAAGCTCTAGAAGAACCTGTCCCCCGCTCGACTCCAGCGGAGGAACGTTCCATTGCAGGGGGGGCAGCAACAGGCGGTAGTAATTACCGGGTCCGGTGTTCCGCTATTCCCCGACACCGTGCCGAGCCCAGCCCGCTAGTACCTGAGCAGCGGGCTGGATGCATAGCCAGCCGAAGAGGCATCCGGCCGGTAGCTTCCGACTTATCGGAGGGGACGTCCCTCCACCCACATGGGAGAGAGACAGCCGCCTGAACCGCTGGAGCGGCAGGCGGCAGGACCGCTCATAGAGCGCTCCACCATCCCCGACACCGAGCCAAGCCCAGTCCCACTAAACGCCTGAACAGCGGACTGGGGGGGAAAAATCCACCAGGAAAACCAACCGGCCGGTGTTTCCCGATTCGTCGGACGGGGACATGTCTCCACCTAAACGGAGGAGAGACAGCCACCTGAGCTGCATCCAACGGCTCTTGGAGCAGCTCCAGCGGGATGCGCAGAAAGAGCGCTCTCGCGGAGGGAGATCAGGCACCCGCTCCACAGTGTCTTGTGCACTGCCCTCTGCTCCCTCATTACTGGAGGCTAGCATTGGTGACCAGGGCTGGGCTGGTCTGGAACAGCGGCTGGCGGACGAGATCGGGAGTATGCAAGGGGTGCAGGAGCAGGAAGAGCTGCTGGGTGTGATGGACCGCTATGTAGCAACCCCACGTGCTGGAAGACTGCTGGAACCGAAACACGGCCAGCATAAATCATCTTTCGAATAAGCCCTTGCAGGAAGTTGCTTTCTGAGGCACTAGATCTTTACACAGCACCAGAGAACTGTGAGGCCTCAGAGTGCTGACTGTGAACAGCCAAATCTGGGGGCACGTGGGGTCACACATTCGTAACCATGAACTCAAGCTACAGCGGATCCTAAGGCTCCTGACGTTGGCCATCACAGCCTTTGCTCGTTCTGTGGACAGCACGGACATGGATACCTGCCAGCAGGATGTACTGGCATTGATGTGCAACACTCAGTTTGAAACTTCCGGCGGGAAATCATAAGACCTGCCCTCAATCCCAAATTCGCTGGGTTATGCAAAGCCCCAGCTGCAGAGACGGACGCTCTGTTATTCGGGAAGGACCTCACCAAAAAGGTAAGGGACATGGAAGAGGAATCGAAAACTTTCAGCCTCATGAGGGCAGCCCCCGGGACGAGCAAACCAAGACCCACGGCATCCACCAGTCGACGTCCTCAATATGGGACTGGTGAAAGCTCGGGGACCGCATTTATCCCCAAAGATCTTTTTTAGATCAGGGCCCAGAGCGGACCCCATGGAAAATGCGCCACCCCCCAACATCGCCAGCACGTCAGACAAGCAAAGCCTTCAAGAACATGAGAAAACAGAAGAAACCCCAATAACCATGGAAGTAGGTGGGTCTGGTTCCTGCCAGCATATAGAGTAAGGGTTCTTTACTAACAGGGGGGAGATTACACTTGTTCAAAGAAGCATGGGGTACTGTCACGAGTGACAACTATATACTCAACAGCATTAGTGGATATGAAATACAATTCATGTCAGAAAAATCGCCGCCAGTTCAACATTGGGCCCAAAGGGTATTTTCTCCCTCCGTCAAAGAGAAACGTGAGGGACAAGCTGAACTGGTGAGACTTATCACAAAGGGGGTCATCGAAAAGACCAAACATGAACCTTTGGGATTTGTATCGATTATATTCACTAAAACCAAAAAAGATGTTGGATGTCGCATCATCATCATACTTAACTTCACTAAATAAGTTTGTTAAGTATATACATTTCAAAATGGAGACATTTGTTACTGCCAAACAACTGATTTCCAAAGGATACTTCATGGCAAGCATTGATCTCAAAGATGCTTACTATCTAGTACCCATACACAAGGATCATCGCAGATACCTAAAATTTATCTGGATGGGACAGCTATGGCAGTACAAAGCATTGCCCAATGGTCTAACTTCAGCCCCAAGTTTATTCACCAAAATATTGAAACCAGCCATGGCAATACTAAGAAAACCAAAACATATTGTCATGGCATATCTGGATGATATTCTGATAGTAGGCGAAAACGAAGGAATTGGCTGTGGCAGCAGTATCAGCTACAAAACAGCTCCTCGAAACTCTGGGGTTAGTCCTACATCCAGATAAATCTAAGTTGAAGCCATCCACTATCATGGACTACCGGGGCTTCACAATTAACTCAGTCCATATGACTGTTACCTTGCCAAAGGCAAAAATGGTTGAATTAGCACAATCATGCAACAATTTAATGGTCAACGAGCGACCAACTATTCGACAAGTAGCAAGAGTAATTGGGGAAATGGTAGCAGCATTTCCGGCTACACAATTCGGACCTTTGCACTATCAAAATTTACAGAGAGCAAAGGTACAGGCACTAAAACGACATACAGGTCACTATGATCGTGTCATGAAATTACCCACTGAAGCAATATCAGAGCTACAGTGGTGGGCAGAAAACGTTTGGCATAGTTTCAGCCCTATCATCATCACTAACCCTACTTTAGTTATTCAAACAGATGCCAGTGCTCAGGCTGGGGAGCGACTAACTCCATATCCAGCACAGGTGGTAGACGGACTAACCTAGAGTCATCATTACTACTTACACTGGGCATTAACTATCTAGAGATGTTGGGCGCCTTTTATGGTTTAAAAGCATATGTATCTAATATGCAGCACTTGCATGTTCGGTTACAAATTGATAATACTATGGTGGTGGCTTATATTAACCATATGGGCGGCATAAAATCGTTATCATGAGATTAATTGGTCAACATAATTTGGCAAGGGTGTGTCGAAAGACATATTTGGCTATCAGCTACTTACCTACCAGGTAAGTTAAACACCCATGCCATGAGAAAATTAAACTCCTGGGTTGCAGGTTTTGAACAGACCTTACCTGGAACTAGGATTGTCCGAACAAACCATCACCACCATGTCGGCATCCCTTCGAACATCCAACAAGAGGCAGTACTTAACCAGCATCAAAAAATGGGAGAAGTACTGCCAGGAAACAGGGACAACGTACGCAACAACCAGCGCCAGGACAACAGGCGATGGGATCCCATCCACTGGTGGTAAAACTGATGAAGGGCATTTACAATATCAAGCCCCCTAAGCCCAGGTATACCCATATTTGGGATATCAGTGTGGTCCTGACATACCTCAGGGAATGGCCACCAGCCAGATCCCTCGGCCTCGAGCAAGCTACACTAAAGACGCTCATGTTGATGGCACTTGTATCCGCCCAGAGGGTCCAGTCACTACACAAGTTGAGGCTGGACAACATGGTGACCACCCCAGATCAGATCACATTCATCATACAGTGTCTGGTGAAACAAAGCAGGCCAGGAACAGCTAATCCAGTAGTGGTATTCCGGGCCTACCCACCAGAGCCACAGTTGTGTGTCGTGATCCATCTACAACATTACATAGACACAACCCACAATATCAGAGGGAGTGAAAAAGCCTTATGGGTCAGCCACAAGAAACCTCATGGCCGGGTAACGAGCCAAACCATTTCAAGATGGCTCAAACAGGTACTGAAGGCTGCCGGAATAGATACTAATACATTTAAAATCTCATTCCACTAGGGCAGCATCTACATCAACGGCCGAGAGAATGGACGTGACGGTTGACCATATTCTGAATACAGCAGGATGGTCGAGGGAAACGACATTCAGAACTTTTATAACAAGCCGTTGACGAAACCTGATTTATTTGCAGAGAAAATATTACAAGCTGCAAATATTTAATTTAAGCCCGGATTATTGTTAAAAAAAAATACCTTTTTTGTTTCTCGAAAAACAGATTCATTGGTTGATTACGATAACACTTCCTCCCTCAAGAACTTCGGCAGTGAGTGAAATAAAACTGTTACACGGTTTGAAATCACAGAGCTTTGAAGTCTTCACGTAGTCACTTACGTGACTCCGAAGTAAAATAGTAAGATTAAACGAGAACTTATCAGTTTGAAGTTTGATCTGTATTTTATGAGGAGTTACGATGAGGGATTACGTGCCCTCCGCTCCCACCCTCATTGTATGGATCAAACTAATAACTGATGTCTCCTTTTCTTTACTATGTTTACTTCAAATAACTGTCTATCTGTGATTCCACACCGCTGCTTGGAAGTATGCCGCGCATGCGCGCTGAGCGGGTTCTTCACGTAATCCCTCATCGTAACTCCTCATAAATAACAGATCAAACTTCAAACTGGTAAGTTCTCGTTTAATCTTACTATTCTCCATTACACACGAAGACCTCAGAATGGAACCCACAATCCAGAGAGCAATGTCCACAGACACAGAGCAGTGTTAAAACTATAACACACAGCACATATTTGGAAGACATTATCCTCTAAAGTTAAAAAAACAACAATACTTTTAAAATAATAAATACTTCACATTTATATAGTGGACAGCTAATAGAATAAAAATTCACGATTTATGTTTTAATCAGATTTTTAAAATACAGATAAAGATGAAATATATTAGCTTAGTGTGTAAGGAGTGTATGCAGAAGTGAGATAACATAGAACTAGTGTGAATGGGTGATCGATGGTTGGCGTGGACTCTGGTCAAACGGACTGCTATAACTCTCAAGCTAATGCTAAAAGCTAAAACTATAAATGCTGCACACAATACAGTAAGTGTAGCCTCGACTGTATAGCTGCAACGTGACTCTTATACTCAATGCCCCGACTGATGAAAGCCCGGTTATGTATGCCATCATTACAACTGCTGCCAGTTTCACAGAGTTATAGACTTGGTCCCCGAGATCCCTCTGTACATCAATGGTGTAAAAGGTCTTGCTATTAACCCACCTTGGACTTATGACAATAAACAATAGGTGCAGGAGTAGGCCATTTGGCCCTTCGAGCCAGCACTGCCATTCAATGTGATCATGGCTGATCATCCCCAATCAGTACCACGTTCCTGCCTTCTCCCCATATCCCCTATTTTTAAGAGCCCTATCTAGCTCTCTCTTGAAAGCATCCAGATGACCTGCCTCCACCGCCCTCTGAGACAGAGAATTCCACAGACTCACCACTCTCTGTGAGAAAAAATGTTTCCTCGTCTCCGTTCTAAATGGCTTACTCCATATTCTTGAACTGTGGCCCCTGGTTCTGGACTCCCCCAACATCGGGAACATGTTGCCTGCCTCTAGCGTGTCCAAGCCCTTAACAATGTTATATGTTTCTTCTTATCCTCTCTCTGCAGCTCCCTCTCCCAATTCTCTGCACTTGTTCTCTCGGCTCTTATGCTGCGCTCGCTCCCCGGCTAAATGTCTTTACTGGACGTACACATTCACTCTGACACTTTACACACTAACAGCATCTAACAGTGCAGATTGTCGTTTTCTTGGTAACAATAACTATGTTTAAAATAAATGCTGAAGTCACAAACCACGGGAATTAATATTCATGCATTTATAAAGAGTCAGAAATGTACAATTAATGGGATTTGAATTTGACACTTTAGGATCCTTTTCAATTTTAAACCCACGTTTATCTGACATTCACGCTGAAGCTCAAAATTCGTCAATTTATAATTGTTTCCGACTAAACAACAATTGGTGCAGTGACTGTACTTGCCTTATTGTAGTGTGCAGAGCAGAGAGATTGAAGTGACCATGTCACGTTGAGCTTCCACACGACTGTGCAGGAGAGACAGTGCGTCTGAACACTCCTGATAATGGTGTTTACCCCAGGACCATGCGTGCTGCCACACTACACACGATAAACACCACAGCAACAAGATCCTGTCTCACAGTGTTAATCGCAGAGTGGCCAGAATGTGGGCGTCTCTCTTCCTGAGACGTTGATGTTTCTCAGTTGAGAGTTGAGTTTAGTTTATTGTCATGTGTACCGAGGTAAAGTGAAAAGTTTGTTGTTGCGAGCAAACCAGTCAGCAAGAATACTAACTAACAATACGCTATCTCCAAAATGTTACTTATCAAGGGGTAATAGGCAAGGGTGTGCCTTATCACCATTGCTATTTGCCCTTATGATAGAACCGTTGGCCGAAATGATTAGAAATCACCCGAATATTCACGGATATAACACTAAGGACTCAAAGAATAAAATTTCACTATATGCTGATGATATCCTTTTATATATTACTAATACACAAACGAGTATACCCACCTTATTAACACTAATTGAGGAATTCGGCTCTTTTTCAGGATATAGAATAAATTGGAATAAAAGCGAAATTATGTCTTTAAAACCACAGGATTCGAGACACTTACTAAAATTCCCCTTCAAAATTGCAACAGAAAAATTCAAGTATCTGGGTATTCAAATTACGAGAAGACACAAATCATTATTTAGTGCCAATTTTATACCACTATTAAATAAACTGAATGATATGATTAAATTTTGGAAAACGCTTCCGCTCTCATTGATAGGTAGAATTAATGCTATAAAAATGACTTTCTTACCACAATTAATATATTTGTTTCAAGCGATCCCAATATATATTCCAAAATATTTTTTCAAAAAACTAGATTCCACTATCACTAATTTTATATGGGATTACAGAACACATAGAATTCAACGAAAGCATTTGTGCAAATCTAAAAAAGTTGGGGTTTATCATTACCTAACTTTATGTATTACTACTGGGCAGTGCATATTAAGAACATAATGTGCTGGCTGAATAGTTCCACTCAGCAGTTGGAGTGGATAAGAATGGAGAAAGAGGAGTGCTATCCGCACGATATAGGAACGATCCTGCTCTCACCGATAAAATTGAATAGTATAATATATAAGAAGAACCCAATTATTCACAATATAATAAGAATTTGGAAACAAATAAAAGTATCCTTGAAATTAAATAATTTATCAGTACTAACCCCACTATTGAACAACCCCGCATTCAAACCTTCTCTCATCGACAACACATATCAACAATGGGATAGACTGGGGATTAGGAAAGTAGGGGATATGTATGAATTGGGCAAATTGCTATCATTTCAAAAATTAAAATTAAAATTGAAGGCTAATCAATATTTTAAATATATACAGGTATGTGACTTTATGAAGAAATATACACATAGATTTCAAACTATATTTTTAGACCCTTTAGAAGAAGCAATGAATATTAAGGCTGATTCACAAAAATTAATATCATACTTTTATAATAATATATTAAATAGAGAATCACCTTCAACAGAAGCACTAAGGGAAGATTGGGAACATGAGCTAATGATAAAGATCTCCAAGGATAGATGGGAAAAGTATTTGATGAATACACATAACTGTTCTATTAATGCAAGACATAATTTAATTCAATTCAAATTATTACATAGACTATATTATTCAAAAACGAGGTTGAATAAATTTTATCCAAACGTCTCTCCCAGATGCGATAAATGTTTGTTTCAAAACGCTAATATAACACATTCATTTGTAGGATGTACAAAGTTGAATAAATTTTGGAGTGATATATTTGATATATTTACAAAGCTCTTCAAGTCAAGAATAGAACCCAAAATGGAATGGATTATATTTGGAATAATAGGAGTAGATACCAATTTAAATAAAGACCAAAATGTTTTTTTTAATTATGGGTTAATAATTGGAAAGAAATTGATACTTAAATTTTGGAAAAATACAACCATACCAACTGTTAAAATGTGGATTAGGAATATGATAGACATAGCACGCCTTGAAGAAATGAGACTCCGACTAATAGATAAATATGACCAATTCTTAAGGAGTTGGTCTCCTTTCATCGACTTTTTGGAATCATGTGATGCAGCGGTACCATAAGGATTGCTGATTTCAGTTCATGACGTGGATAGATCTACATCTCCGAATACAAATTTGAAAAATTCTCTTTTAAGGGGCCTTCTCTTCTATTTCTACTTTCCACTTTTTCTTTTTTCTTTTTTTAAATTTTTTATATACACACTTCACGTTGTCTTGCTTACTTCCTTCTCATAACATAAAACTAGAGGTTGTACATAGAATGGATTACGGTATGACATAGTTGGCACCTAAAATTAGGTGCCACTGTACTGTTTTGTACTGTATTGACTTCTAATAAAATAAAAAAATAAAAAAATTAAATTAAAAAAATTAGAAAAAAACAATCAGCAGAAAGGCAATACATAATTACTTTTTAAAAAATAATATTTTTATTAGAAGCAAACACAAATTATGGTAAAAACATTTAATGTATATCAGTCGTACATTATTAATATTATCAATTGGGGATTGATTCTGCTTCTAGTTTTTTTATATAGATAGAGAGGAAGAAAGACAGAGAAAAAACCCCACAAATGTCAAGATTAAAAAAAAATGGAATGATTTACATCATTGGAGATAGGTTCGTAAATTACAAAGTATAACTTTTCATCTAATCCTGAGTTCAAGCTTCGGATAGGTTCCCGTGCTGAACCAATCTACCCCTTCAAATAGTCAATAAATGGAGACCATATTCTAACAAAAAGTTCTTGTTTGTCCAGTAAGACAAGTCGGATTCTTTCCAGGTGTAGGGTCTCTGACATTTCCATAATCCACATTTTAATTGTGGGGGTAATAGGGCCTTTCCAAAATTTTAATATTCATTTTTAATGTTCTTTTTTTTCCCAGTTATTATACTGTAGTCGAGAAAGTTTCTTTGGCTTGTTGTAAGTGTTAGACTTTGTTCTGATATTCCAAGTATTATTAGTTTTGAATTGGGATCCAATTTAGTATTAACAACTTCAGAAATTATTCTAAAAATATCAATCCAGAAGTTTTTGATTTTTATACAATTTAGAAAAGTATGTGTTAAGTTAGCCTCTAGACGCTGGCATTTATCACAGATAGGAGAGATATGTGGGAAGATTCTATTTAGTTTTGTTTTAGAGTAATGTAATCTGTGTAATACTTTAAATTATATTAAAGCATGTCTGGCATTTAACGAGCATTGATGTATATATTGTAGACTTTCATCCCAAATATCTTTCATTATAGGTTGGCCTAATTCATTTTCCCATGTGTGTCTATATAATTCCATTGATGGGACTTCGCTATCTAAGAGGGTGTTATAAATATAAGTTATTAATTTTTCTGTATTAGGATGTTTATTCAAACATTCATCAAGGATTTCTGGTTCCCTAGTCCTATAATCTTGTGTATTAGATTTAACATAATCTCTAAGTTGTAGATATCTGAAAAAGTACTTTGAGTGTAGCCCGTAGATCTGTTGTAACTCCAGAAATGAAAGAAAAGTGCCTTTCCTATAAAGATGTCCCATCTTTTTAATTCCGTAATTTTTCGATTGTGTAAAACCTTTATCCAAGATGGAGGGTTTTAATAAAGGATTGTTTACAATGGGGATACAGAGTGATATATTATCCAATTTGAAAGCCTTTTTTAATTGTTTCCAGATTCGTATACCACTATGTATTATAGGGTTTTCCCTATTGGTTTTTTTGTGCAGTTTTGTGGGAGCAAATATAATCGAACCAATTTCAAAAGGCAAACAATCTTCTTTTTCCATCCTTAATCTATCTGGTTGCTGATCCATTTCTTCCAGCCAGAAATTCATGTTTTAATATGGACTGCCCAAAAATAAAACAAAACATTTGGTAAGGCTAAACCTCCATTTGTCTTTGATTTACATAAATGTCTTTTGCTTATTCTATGATTCTTATAATCCCAGATGAAGCTTGTAACAATGGAATCAACTTTAAAAAAATAAATAAATTGGGAATCGATTGGAATAGGTACAGTAATTGCGGTAAAAAGATCATTTTTATAGCATTAATTCTACCAAACAATGAAATGAGAAGTGTTTTCCAATACTGAATATTCTTATGTAGTTTATTCAGTAAAGGTGGGAAGTTTAATTTAAATAAAGAAGTATATGTCTTAGTTACATAAATTCCTAAATATTTAAGTTTTTCCTTAACTATTTTAAAAGGGGATTGTTGTAGTGTGTGTAAATTGAGTTCCGTTATTGGCATGATTTCGCTTTTATTTCAATTGATTCTATATCCCGAAAACTGACCAAATTGAGTTATTTAGATTTAATTGGTTTGGAATGCTAGTTTCGGGCTTTGTAATATATATTAATACATCGTCTGCATATAAATAAATTTTATTTATGGTGTCTTTTGTATTATTCCCATGTATTTCTGGATGGCCTCTAACATTTTCTGCTAATGGTTCAATTGCAAGAGCGAATAATAATGGGGATAGCGGGCATCCTTGTCTACAACCTCTAAAAAGATTAAATTTATTGATAACATTTGGTTTGTTAATATTCTAGCTGTTGGGTTAGAATATAAAATTTTAACCCATGTGCAGTACTTCTCTCCCAATTCAAATTTTTCCATCACCGAAAATAAGTATGACCATTCTACCTGATCAAATGCATTTTCAGCATCTAACGAAATGATTGCTAGGTCTGCATTAGCAATTCTATTTGAGTATATAATTTTGAATAGCGTCTCAGATTATAAAATGAGTAACATTTTGGAATAAAACCTGTTTGGTCGGGGTGTATTAATTTGTTAATCACTAAACTCAATCTATGAGGTAGGATTTTAGTTAATATTTTCTGATCACTATTTAAGAGAGCTATTGCTCTATATGAACCTGGGTCTTCAAGATCCTTATCAGTTTTTGGAATAAGTGTTATTGTAGATTTGATTAAAGTATCTGCAGTTTCTGTTGAGTAAGAGTATTTCTACAGTGTCTGTTAGCGTGGGGAGATCAGATCATAAATTTCTTTATAAAATTCAGAGCTTAGGCCATCAGGACCTGCGGCCTTTCCGTTTTTTAAAGATCTAATTGACTCTTCGATATCTTTTACCGTTATTTCAGCACCTAATAATTCTCTCTCAGATCTAAACCCATAAGATTACATTTCTGTAAAAATGCTTCCATTCCTGCTGATTGTTCTGTCACTTTAGTTGAGTAAAGTTTTTGATAGTATTGTAAAAATCTGTCATTGATATCTTTGGGCAGTGTTAATATTTCTCCCTTATCTGATCTAATTTTATAAATTGTTTTTTCCCCGTCCAGTTTACGAAGTTGACGTGCTAATAGTTTTTGTGGTTTATCACCAAATTCAAAGTTTAATTGTTTTGAATGTTGATAAAGTTTTATAACTTGGTCTGAGTATATTTTATTTAACTTGTATTTCAGTACTGCAATTTTATTGTGTTTTACCATAGATGGTGCTAATGCGTTTTCTATGTCTAATTGCCTTATTTCCATTTCTAATGTCTGTTGTTTAGCCCAAATCTCTTTATTATGAAATGCTTGGGAGGAGATTAATGCTCCTCGTACAAATGCTTTAAATGTTTCCCAAAGAAGGGAGGCAGAAGTTCCAGGACGGTCATTAGCCTCAAAAAACATATTAATCTGTTTTATAAGGTATTTATGACATACCTTTTCATTTAAAATTTGGGGGTTAAGTCTCCATTGTGTCTGTTTCTCGGCCATTTTACTTCGGAGTCATGTGAGTGACTACGTGAAGAACCCGCTCAGCACGCATGCGTGCCATTGCGTTCAGCAGTGCAACAGCGCCCACATCGGGAGTCAGGCGCTCCCGCTACGGGGTGAAAGAACGGACCGTCAGGTAAGCTCTGAGGTCGGGTTTTCTTTCACAGGAGGAGCCTTCTGCTTTTCAGGCAGAGAAGAAAGGCTCTAGAACAAACCTGTCCCCGCTCGACTCCACGGAGGAGCGTTCCATCTGGGGGGGGGCAGCAACAAGGCGGTAGGACCGCTTACCGGGCGCTCCGCTATCCCCGACACCGTGCCGAGCCCAGCCCGCTAGCGCCTGAGCAGCGGGCTGGAAGTAAAGCCACGGAAGAGGCGTCCGGCCGGTGGCTTCCGACTTGTCGGACAGGCACGTCTCTCCACCCGCACGGGGAGGGGAGACAGCCGCCTGAGCCGCATGGAGCGGCTCCTGGAGCAGGAGATCCAGCGAGACGCGCTTCGTGAGGGGCACTCTCGCAGGGGGAGTTCAGGCACTCCCCCCACAGTGTCTTGTGCACTGGCCATCACTTCCTCCTTACCCGAGGGTAGCTTTGGTGACCAGGACTGGCTGAAGATGTCGGGAGTATGCAAGGGGTGCAGGAACAGGAAGAGCTGCTAGGTGTGGTGGACCGCTACGTGGCAACCCCACGTGCAGGTGGCCGTTAAAGGCCAAACCAGCGGCCAGCATTAACCACCTCTCCAACAGGCCCCTACAGGAGAGGTGGTCAATGAGGCCTTAGAAACATATACAGCTCCAGAGAACTGTGAGTCCCTTAAAGTGCCGGTTGTAAACAGCCAAACGTGGGGGCACGTTGGGGTAAATATTCGGAACCAGGAGCTAAAACTGCAGCGGATCCTCAGGCTCCTGACGTCAGCCATCACATCGTTTGCTCGTTCCGTGGACAAATACGGAGATGACCACAACCTTCGTAAACAAATCATAAGACCTGCCATAAAATCCTAAATTTGCGGGGTTGTGCATATAACCATATAACAATTACAGCACGGAAACAGGCCATCTCGGCCCTACAAGTCCGTGCCGAACAATTATTTTCCCTTAGTCCCACCTGCCTGCACTCATACCATAACCTTCCATTCCCTTCTCATCCATATGCCTATCCAATTTATTTTTAAATGATACCAACGAACCTGCCTCCACCACTTCTACTGGAAGCTCATTCCACACCGCTACCACTCTCTGAGTAAATAAATTCCCCCTCATGTTACCCCTAAACTTCTGTCCCTTAATTCTGAAGTCATGTCCTCTTGTTTGAATCTTCCCTATTCTCAAAGGGAAAAGCTTGTCCACATCAACTCTGTCTATCCCTCTCATCATTTTAAAGACCTCTATCAAGTCCCCCCTTAACCTTCTGCGCTCCAGAGAATAAAGACCTAACTTATTCAACCTTTCTCTGTAACTTAGGTGTTGAAACCCAGGCAACTCTATTTTGTTGACATCCTTCCTATAATTGGGCGACCAAAATTGTACACCATACTCCAGATTTGGTCTCACCAATGCCTTGTACAATTTTAACATTACATCCCAGCTTCTATACTCAATGCTCTGATTTATAAAGGCTAGCATACCAAAAGCTTTCTTTACCACCCTGTCTATATGAGATTCCACCTTCAAGGAACTATAATCACGGTTATTCCCAGATCCCTCTGTTCAACTGCATTCTTCAATTCCATACCCCAGCCACTGAGCCAGACCCACTTACTGCTCTTTGGCAAAAACCTCACAAAGCATATGAAGGATATGGAAGAGGGCAGGCCCGGGGACGAGCAAACCAAAAACAATAATTCCTAAGCAGCAGCACCCCATCGCGTCCATCAGTCGACGTCTACCATATGGGACTGGTGTAAAGCTCGGGGTCCGCATTCTATCCCCGGAAGTCTTCTTTAGACCAGGGCCCAGAGCGGACCCCATGGAAAATGCGCCACCCCCCAACATCACCACCACGTCAGACAACGTGCAAGACTCGTTGGACCGGCCGGAAACAGAAGAATACCCATAACCATGGAGGTAGGTGGGTCTGGTTCCTACCAGCGTATAGAAAATAGGGGCTTAATACTAACAGGGGGGAGATTACACCTGTTTAAAGAAGCACGGGAGTCTATCACGAGTGATCAGTATATACTCAATGGCATTAGTGGATACAAAATACAATTCATACTAGAAAAATTGCCACCAGTTCAACATTCACCCAGAGGGTATTTTCCCTCTCTGTTAAAGAAACGAGAGGGACAAGCTGAACTGGTGAGACTAATTACAAAGGGTATCATGGGAAAACAAAACATGAACCCTTGGAATTCGTATCAAATATATTCACTAAACCCAAAAGAGATGGTGGATGTCGCATCATCATTGACTTAACTTCACTAAATATGTTTGTTAAGTATATACATTTCAAAATGGAAATGGTTGTTACTGCCAAACAACTAATTTCCAAAGGATACTTCATGGCAAGCATTGATCTTAAAGATGTTTACTATTTAGTACCATTCACAAGGATCATCGCAGATACCTGAGATTTACCTGGATGGGGCAGCTATGGCAGTTTAAAGCGTTACCCAATGGATTCACATCAGCCCAAGATTATTCACCAAGATACTAAAACCAGCTCTGGCAATATTCAGAAGACAAAAACATATTGTCATGGCATATCTTGATGATATCTTAAATAGTAGGCAAGACCATGGAATTGACTATGTTAGCTGTATCAGCTACCAAACAGTTGTTCGAAAACCTGGGATTGTCTTACATCCAGATAAATCTAAGTTGAAGCCATCCACAATCATGGACTACTTGGGCTTCACAATTAATTCAGACTACGTGACTGTAACATTGCCAAGAGACAAAACAGTTGAATTGGCACAATCATGCAACAATTTAATGGTCAACGAACGACCAACTATTCGACAAGTAGCAGAGTAATTGGGAAAATGGTAGCAGCATTTCCGGTTACACAATTCGGACCTTTGCACTGTCAAAACTTACAAAGAGCAAAGGTACAGGCACCAAAACGACATACAGGTCATTATGATCGTGTCATGAAGTTACCCACTGAAGCAATATCAGAACTACAGTGGTGGGCAAAAAACGTTTGGCATAGTTTCAGCCCTATTATCATCACTAACCCTACGTTAGTTATCCAAACAGATACCAGTGCTCAAGACTGGTGAGCAACTAACTCTATATCCAGCACAGGTAGTAGATGGACTAACCCAGAGTCATCATTACCACTTACACTGGGCATTAATTATCTAGAGATGTTGGGTGACTTTTATGGTTTAAAAGCATATGCACAAATATGCATCACTTGCATGTACGGTTAAAAATAGATAATACTACGGTGGTGGCCCACATTAACCATATGGGCGGCATAAAATCGGTATCATGCGACAAGTTGGTCAACACAATTTGGCAATGGTGTGTCGAAAGACATATTTGGATATCAGCAACTTACCTGCCAGGTAAGCTAAATACAGTGGCAGACACCAGGTCACGTAAATTTAATGACAACATCGAATGGATGTTAAACCCCCAAAAAATTGCAAAAGTTATCAAGCAATATGGCACGCCAGATATCGATTTATTTGCATCAAGGCTAAATCACCAGGTACCTATGTATGTCGCTTGGGAACCAGACCCTGAGGCAGCAGCGGTAGATGCGTTCGCGCTGGATTGGGAAAATTCTTCTTCTATGCATTTCCTCCCTTCTGCCTCATCAGTCGGGGACTACGCACAATACAAATGGACTCTGCTTCAGGTATTTTGATAGTACCCGACTGGCCTACGCAGCCATGGTTCCCAATACTCCATGACATGGTTGTTGAAACTCCGATGGTATTCCCCAGTGACCCAGAGTTATTAACACCCAGTGTCAGGCACAAGCCACCCGTGCCATGAAAAAATCAAACTCCTGGGTTGCAGATTCTGCACAAACCACTTCTGGGACTGGGATTATCAGAACAAACCGTCAACACCATGTCAGCATCCCTCCAAACATCCACTAAAAAACAGCACTTGTCCAGCATCAAAAATGGGAGAAATACTGCTTGGATACAGGGACCACCCACTCAACCGCTACAGTTACCAACGTACTGGAATTCCTGGCGAACCTTCACCACGATGAAGGACTCAGCTACAGAGCGATCAACACAGCTAGAAGTGCCCTGCCTGTCTATTTAAAACCAGCTCCAGGACAATAGGCCATGGGGTCCCACCCGCTGGTGGTCAAATTAATGAAGGGTATTTACAACTCTAACCCCTAGACCAAGGTACACCCATATATGGGATGTCAGTCTGGTCCTGACATACCTCAGGGGATGGCCACCAGCCAGATCCCTCAACCTGGAACAATCTATGCTCAAAACACTCATGTTGATGGCACTTGTATCTGCACAGAGGGTCCAGTCACTACACCTATTGCGACTGGACAGCATGCTCACAGCTCCAGACCAGATCTCTGTCGTTATCCAGGGACTGGTCAAACAGAGCAGACCAGGAACACCTAATCCAGTCGTGGAATTCCGGGCTTACCCGCCAGAACCACGGTTATGTGCTATGACCCACCTACTATCCTACATAGACACAACCAAAAATATTCGAGGGAGATGAAAAGCCTTGTGGGTCAGTCATAAAAAACCTTATGGTCGGGTGACGAGCCAAACCATTGCGAGATGGCTCAAGCAGGTGCTAAAAGCTGCTGGGATAAACACTAACATGTACAAATCTCACTCCACCAGGGCAGCATCCACGTCGACGGCTAAAAGAATGGACGTGCCTATAGACCACATCCTGGCTACAGCAGGATGGTCGGGGGAAAGACCGTTCAGAAATTTTATAATAAGCCGTTGGCAAAACCTGTTTTATTTGCAGAAAAGATTTTACAGACTGCAAATACTTAATTTAAGCCCAGGGGAGCAGTTTAATTCTTGTTATTGTTAACAAATACCTTTGTGTTTTTCTACAAACAGTGTAGATTGGTTGATTACGATAACACACTTCCTCCCTCAAGGACTTCGGCAGTGAGTGAAGTAATAACTGTTACACGGTTTGAAATCACAGAGCTTTGAAGTCTTCACGTAGTCACTCACGTGACTCCGAAGTAAAATAGTAAGATTAAACAAGAACTTACCAGTTTGAAGTTTGATCTGTATTTTATGAGGAGTTACGATGAGGGATTACGTGCCCTCCGCTCGCACCCTCAATAATATGGGTCAAACTGATAAACTGATGTCTCCTTTTCTTTACTATGTTTACTTCAATAACTGTCTATCTGTGATTCCACACCGCTGCTTTGAAGTATGCCGCCGCGCATGCGTGCTGAGCGGGTTCTTCACGTAGTCACTCACGTGACTCCTCGTAAAATACAGATCAAACTTCAAACTGGTAAGTTTTCGTTTAATCTTACTATTCTGTTTAGTTTAATCATAAAGTGGTGCATGGTCCGAGATTATAATATGATATTTCGAGTTGTAGGTAAATGGAATAAGTTTGGAGTCTACTAAGAAATAGTCTATCCTTGAGTAGGTTTTATGCACCGGTGAGTAAAATGAATATTCTCGTCCGGATGGATTTTCAATTCTCCAGACATCCTTGATGTTGGTAGTGTTAATATATGAGTTTAGAAATTCACTTGACTGAGATTTTTATTTTCTTTGAGTTGATGATCTGTCTAAATAAGAATCTAGTGTACAATTTAAGTCTCCGCCAATTATTAAGTTATGTTGTATGAATTGAATATTCTCTAGTATTGAATATTCTCTTAAAAAACAAGGGACTATCAAAATTTGGTCCATATACATTAAGAAGAGTTACTTTTTTTGAGTATAACTCACCTACTAATACAATATCTCTGCCGTCAATATCTTCTATAGTTGATATATGTTTAAAAGGTATACCTTTACGGATTGCATTACGGACTGCATGGACACGGTCACAGTGGACAAACGCATCCGGGTCTACCCCAACCAGAAGCCCTGGATGACCCGGGAGGTCCAGCGGCTGTTAAAAGAGAGGAACACCGCTTTTAGGTCTGGCGATAGGGCTTTATACAGCACGGCCCGAGCTAACCTGAAGAGAGGCATCAGAGAGGCCAAATCAGACCACAGGAGGAAGTTAGAGGACCACCTGGACAGTAACAACAGCAGGCAGGTGTGGCAGGGGATCACACATCACACATCCACGGCCCTCAGCCTCAGTACCGGCTCTCCACAGGGCTGCGTGCTGAGCCCCCTGCTCTACACCATCTACACACATGACTGCACCCCCGCCCACCACAGCAACACCATTGTCAAATTTGCGGATGACACTACGGTGGTGGGACTCATCTCCGGGGGGGACGAGTACGCCTACCGGGATGAGGCGGAGCAGCTGACAGTGTGGTGTGGAGAAAATAACCTGCTCCTCAACACCTTAAAGACAAAGGAAATAATAATAGACTTCAGGAAGAATAAAACGGACATGGTACCATTAATTATCAGAGGGGACTGTGTGGAGAGGGTGGCGGATTTCCGCTTCCTGGGAATCCATATTTAGGAGGACCTGACGTGGAGCGTGAACACCTCTGCGCTGCTGAAAAAGGTCCAGCAGAGACTGCACTTCCTGAGGGTGCTCAGGAAGAATAACATCAATCAGAGACTGCTGCTGTCCTTTTATCGGTGCTCCATTGAGAGCATCCTAACATACTGTGTATGCGTATTGTACACCAGCTGCACAGCGGCTCAGAGGAAAGCGCTCCAGAGGGCCATTGACAACGCCCAGAGGATTGTCGGCTGCCCTCTCCTTACCTTGGAGGACTTACACAGTTCACGCTGCATCAAAAAATCCCAGAGTATTATAAAGGACATTTCCCAGCCCGGACACTCCCTGTTTGAACTGTTGCCGTCAGGCAGACGGTACAGATCTACAAGGACAAGGACAAACAGACTTAAAAACAGTTTTTACCCCACTGCTATAAAGACACTAAATGTAGCCGCCAAGGAACGCAGGGGCGTTGAATAAGTTAGGTCTTTATTCTCTGGAGCGCAGAAGGTTAAGGGGGGACTTGATAGAGGTCTTTAAAATAATGAGAGGGATAGACAGAGTTGATGTGGACCAGCTTTTCCCTTTGAGAATAGGGAAGATTCAAACAAGAGGACATGACTTCAGAATTAAGGGACAGAAGTTTAGGGGTAACATGAGGGGGAACTTCTTTACTCAGAGAGTGGTAGCGGTGTGGAATGAGCTTCCAGTGGAAGTGGTGGAGGCAGGTTCGTTGGTATCATTTAAAAATAAATTGGATAGGCATATGGATGAGAAGGGAATGGAGGGTTATGGTATGAGTGCAGGCAGGTGGGACTAAGGGAAAAAAGTTGTTCGGCACGGACTTGTAGGGCCGAGATGGCCTGTTTCCGTGCTGTAATTGTTATATGGTTACATACTAAGGGACTGTGGTACACTGAAATCGACAGAAGGATGTGGGGTTGGGTGTTTATGCGTGCTATTTTCATGATATTTATTTTAGTTTATCTTTTTTAATATTTTACCTTGTATGTATCGTTAGCTTTTAGAAATGTTTGAATGGTGCACTGACTGGCTGACATTTTTTAATTTCGTTGTACATGGTTCATGTTACAATGACAATGACTATTCTACTATTCTATTCTTAATATTACAACCCCTCTAGATTTGTGTGAGAATGAAGAGTGATACGCTTTAGCAATCCATTTTGCTTTCAATCTATGCTGCGCATCCTTTTTAAGATGTGTTTCCTGGAGGAATATTATATCTGCTTTAAGTGATTCTAAATGAGCTAATAATTTACCTCTCTTGATTGGTTCGTTAATTCCCTTAACATTCCAGCTACAGAATGTAATTCCTTCACCCCCAATTTTCATATTAACGTCTTGCATTTTATGATTAGGGTGGTCGATAATAGAGCAAATGGTTCAGCACATTAAACCCTACCTTACACCCGAACATCAGGTAGATTAATTTTAGATCTCGTAGGTTTTCCTCCCGGACATATCTCCTTAAATAAAACTTATAATTCCATTCAAAATAAAAATGATAATATAATATAAAATAGAAAGAGTAAAAGAATGCTATGTTAGTAAAGTGTAAAAGAAAGAAAAAAACTACATCTATAGTTGGTGCAGTTAGTGATAGCCAGCCTAATGTGGCTAGACATCTAAGGACTTCCGTAGACTTTGGTAAAAAAATAATAATACTAGTTCCGTACTTTCCGTAGGAGAAAAGTTTCAATTTCAATAAAAACAATTTATGGGGGAAGGGAAACAATAGTTATATTCCATTAGTGAAATAATTATTAGTCTCGTAGTAAGATAATAGTCTCGTATAGCAAAAATATTAATCAAAGATTAGTCAAAAGTATCAAAGAAAAAACCTAAATCTTTATTAATAAATTGCCTGAATCACATATTACTTATAATTCATACTTTTAGCTAATTCTAAGTTGATCCAGTTAACAATAATTAATAATAATTAGTAATCATGATTAGTAGTAATTAGTAATGATTAGTACTAAAATATAAATGTTATATATATCAATAGCAAAATAACTGCTCAAATCTCATTATAAATTTTGAGCAGTCCTTAAGTATAGGAATTTAAAGTTCAATTTCTTCTCTGCGGGGTAACGATGTCCGGTACCGTCAGGTGTATGTTGCATGTTGTTCAATCCTCGGTCTTATTCTCGATGTTCTTGGCGAATACAATATACAATACAATACAATACAATTTATTGTCATTTGAGCCTCAGTGAGGCTCAAACGAAATTCTGTTTCCACAGCCATACAAACAAAGACAATTCCTAGACATACACAGTGCTTCTGTGTGTTTGATGAAGAAATATTCCTGCCCCTTGTAGGTGACTCTCAGTGTTGCGGGGAACATCAGTCCATATCTCAGTTCTTTTATATTCTTAAGTATTCTTCTTGTGTCTGTAAACAGCGCTCTTTTCCTGGCGACCTCCACAGGATAATCTCTAAATATACTGATCTTATCTCCTTCAAATACGAGATTTCTGCTGCGAACGATTTTCTTCATCGTATCCTCCAAAACATGATCATATTGCACCTTCACTATCAGTTGTCTTGGTGGGGCGTCCGGCCTTGGACGGCGTCCCAGTGCTCTGTGTGCCCGAGCAAGTAAAGGTTCTTGATCCAGATTTAAGACTTTTTTTAATAGATCTGCAGCAAATTCACGGGGGTCACGGTTCCCCTCTCTGCTTTCGTGAACGCCCACGATTCTTAAATTCTGGTGTCTCTGACGTCCCTCCAAGTCAATACATTTTTCAGTTATTTTATGCAATAAGTCTGATAAACGCGTTCTCGGAGAGAAGCTGTTTTGTAGTTTTAGAACTTGTATCGGCAATTTCCTCTAATTCAGTTATAACTGTATGTTTTTCATTTAGTGCCTGGAAGATGGGATCCAACTTAGAATTAAATCTGGATTCCATCGAATTGAATTTAACATTCACCTCTTCAATCTTTTTACTAAGATTTTCTTCCATGTTTAACTTCCAGGCTTCCAGTACTTCGTGTACAGAGGCTGTGACTTCTTCTTTAATTTCTTCTTTAAAAGATTGCAGCTCTTCCTTAAAGTTCTGTTAAAGTTTTTTAAATTCTTCCATTATATTTGTGATTTCTTGTGCGAGGAAACTTCTTAGTTCTTCTACATCTGTTTTTTTCTTCTTTGAGACATCTTCCTGGGAAAATGTTAAAACTGAGCCCGTGGCTTCAGTCGGGCCTACTTCTTTGGCCTTACCGTTTTTTCTCGTCTTGGGGGGGGTATGTTGCATAACCATACCACCGTTGTCGCGCGTCTGATGACGTCACACGCTTGATGCAAACAGCCGGTGCTGTTGTCTGCAGGTAAGTCCCATTCTTTTCTCCGTTTTCAAACAAATTTTTGCGGAGCTAGTCGGCGCGAGTCTCCCTTACTCTATAGCGCCACCGGAAGTGGACAATACATAATTACTATTGATTCATCCGTAGTGTACAGATACATGACAAGGAAATAACATTTAGTGCAAGGTAACGCCAGTAAAGTCCGATCAAACAAAGTCAGAGGGTCACCAATTTGGTAGATAGTTCAAGACCGCTCTCTAGTTCTGATAGGATGGTTCAGTTGCCTGATAACAGCTGGGAAGAAACTGTCCGTGAGTCTGGAGGTGTACATTTTCACACTTTTATACCTTTTGCCTGATGGGAGAGGGGAGAAGAGGAAGGGCCATGGTCTGACTTGTCTGTGATTATGCTGCTGGCCTTGCTGAGGCTGCGTGAGGTGTAGATGGAGTTGATGGAGGGGAGGTTGGTTTGTGTGATGGTCTGGGATTCGTCCACAATTCTCTGCAATTTCTTGTGATCTTGTGGAGAATTCTGGATTAGGGGTCTGTCCACATGCTGTGTTTGAGGTGTATTGTGTAAGATTCACTGAATCAAAGGCCAGGCTGAGCTTTGGCGTTGTGCTAGTGAGTGGCTTCACTCCCTGTGTTGTGGTCAGAGACGTTGTCCAAGCTGCAGCATGAGTTGTGACACTGGGGGAGGTTGTAAAGATCTTTGTGGTGACTACACCTGTAGAGCTTTTGGTTGTAGTTGAAACTTCAGGTGTCCTCGTTGGTTCTGGGGTAATTGGGGTGATTAGTACAGTCGTCACAGGTGTGGGTGGGTAGTGCGGGAGGACAATACAGGCGTTGAGACTTGTGTGGTGGTCGGTCTCGAGGTGGTTCTGTTGACAATTAAGTTGTCGGTGTGGGAACGTGTGGAGTGGTGGTTGAGGCTGTTGTCATCACATAGTTCAGGTCATCATCGCTTGCATCAATAACCATCATGTTGACATGAGCAGCACTGTGACACAGCAACTTGTTGGCTGACTTCACCTTGCGTACGTTCCGTTTGATCCAATCTCTGAGATATTTCAACTGACAGTCACAAACAAGATGATTATTCAGCAGATTGAGACCAGAGGGAGACAGCGATGTCAAATTGTCAAAGACTCCATTAGGTATATTAGACAAAAGGTTATTAGCAAGATTCAGCTTCTTCAATTTAGATAAATCTTTAAAAGCTTCACTGTGCAGCACACTGATTTTGTTTCCTTGGAGATTAAGTTCGCTCAAATGTGTGAGGCCACGGAAAAGTTTCTTTCCAATAAACGTGATCTGGTTCTTGTTCAGTTCCAGCTTCGTCAGGATGGGCACTTTACTGAAGACATCATCAGCAAGAGCAAGCAATTGGTTTTCAGTCAAACAAAGTTCTTTGAGGGCTGGCGTTGATGCAAATAAATTGCCAGGAA
This sequence comes from Amblyraja radiata, assembly GCF_010909765.2. Lineage (NCBI taxonomy): Eukaryota > Metazoa > Chordata > Chondrichthyes > Rajiformes > Rajidae > Amblyraja > Amblyraja radiata. Next base: position 17,175,325 of record NC_045968.1, read on the forward strand.
GATTTGAGAGCAAGTTGGACTCTAGTCTCAGGCGAGTTAGCTTTGTCAAATTGGTCAACAGCTGCTCAGGAACTTCTGTGATGACGTTATTTCCCACGTACAACTTTTCTAACTTGTTAAGCTTTGAAAAAATGTCAAATGGGAGATGTGAAATTTTATTCTTTACCAAAGACAGCTCTTAATTCTTAATTCATAATTCTCTTAATTCTAAGAGATTGTCAAAAATACCCACTGGGAGATCAGTGATCTGATTTTCGTAAAGTTTGAGAATCTGGAGTTGAGCAAGTTTGTGAAATGTTTGTGGTGATAGATGCTGGATCTTGTTTGTACCCAGGTGAAGTTTCTGCAGCTGTGTAAGCTTGTCAAATATTCCATCCGGCAACTCCCTTCTGTTTCCAAACAACCGCAATTCCACTAATTTGAAAAGTTTATCAAATAATCCTTTTTCTAGTTTCTCGATCTTGTTTGTGGTGAGGTAAAGATTCGTTGGCTGTGGAAGGTTGTCAAAGACCCCAACATCCAGTGTTTCCAGTGGGTTGCTGGCAATGTCAAGGACTGTCAGATTTGTCAATCCATCCAGAGCTCCAATTTCTATCGTACTTAACAAATTGTTATCAAAGTCCAACCTGTTCAGTGACATTGGATAATCCTTGAATACGCCAGCCCTGAGTGAGGAAACATTGGTTTTTATGATGCTCATTTCCGTTGTGTTAGACGGGATGTGGGCTAGCATCTCTATAACGGTTTCTACATTACACACAAGGACCTCGGACTGGAAGTCACATCCCCAAGAGTAAAGTCCACAGACACAGAGCTGTGTTATAACTACAACACACAGCACATATTTCGAAGACATTATCCTGTAAAGTTTTAAAAAAAACAATACTTTTTAAATAATAAATACTTCACATTTATATAGTGGACAGCTAATAGAATAAAAATTCACAATTTAAGTTTTAATCAGATTTTTAAAATGCAGATAAAGATCTGTTAGCCTAGCGTGTAAGGAGTGGATGCAGAAGTGAGGTAACATAGAACTAGTGTGAATGGGTGATCGATGGTTGGTGTGGACTCTGGTCAAACGGACTGCTATAACTCTCAAGCTAATGCTAAAAGCTAAAACTATAAATGCTGCACACAATACAGTAAGTGTAGCCTCGACTATATAGCTGCAACGTGACTCTTATACTCAATGCCCCGACCGATGAAAGCCTGGTTATGTATGCCTTCATTACCACTGCTGCCAGTTTCACAGAGTTATAGACTTGGTCCCCGAGATCACTCTGTACATCAATGGTGTAAAAGGTCTTGCCATTAACCCACCTTGGACTTATGACAATAGACAATAGGTGCAGGAGTAGGCCATTTGGCCCTTCGAGCCAGCACTGCCATTCAATGTGATCATGGCTGATCATCCCCAATCAGTACCCCGTTCCTGCCTTCTCCCCATATCCCCTGGCTCCGCTATTTTTAAGAGCCCTATCTAGCTCTCTCTTGAAAGCATCCAGAGAGCCGGACTCCACCACCCTCTGAGGCAGAGAATTCCACAGACTCACCACTGTCTGTCAGAAAAAGTGTTTCCTCGTCTCCGTTCTAAATGGCTTACCCCTTATTCTTAAACTGTGGCCCCTGGTTCTGGACTCCCCCAACATCGGGAACATGTTTCCTGCCTCTAGCGTGTCCAAGCCCTTAACAATGTTATATGTTTCTTCTTAGCCTCTCTGTCGGCCAGCTCTTATCAAAGCCCTCACTGGCAGCTCCCTCTCCCAATTCCCTGCACTTGTTCTCTCGGCACTTATGCTGTGCTCGCTCGCCGGCCAAATGTCTTTGAACCCAACGGCCTTGTGCTTCATCAGAAGCAGGTGAAGAAAGAAAGAGATCTCCGTAATCAATAGGTCACAGGGGAACCATTAATGCATCAATGGCATCTTCCCCAGTATCATTTGGAACAGCTCCAACTCGTAGATTAATTAGTAAAGGTTGTCACCGTGGGCAAATGTAGACTGGGATTAGGTCGGACTACTGTCAGGCACATTACTGGACGTACACATTCACTCCGACACTTTACACACCAACAGCATCTAACAGTGCAGATTGTCGTTTTCTTGGTAACAATAACTATGTTGTGGTGCGTGGGTCTCAAAAGGAAGCACGAAGTCCAGTGTTTTGAGAGGCACCTTTTATTATGTTCCTCCCGGTTGTAGGGAAGACCAAACAAGAGAAAGATGGCACCCAAACCCCTGCCTTTAAACCCTCTGGCTAAGGGCCGCCTCCGGACTGAACCACTCCCGTGCCGAGGGGTTCGACAGTATGATGGCACGACCCTTGGGAGCCGCCACAGGACCCCCCCCCCAGAAGCAGAGGCACGAAACGCACTGGTGGGCGCACAACCCGGCCGGCCCGCGTGCAGAAGTCAGCCGATCGTGGGGCTTGCGGAAGCATAGGTGGAGGGACAGGTCGAGGGAATGGTCGAGGGACCGGCGGGAGGACAGGTGGAGTGACAGGCGGAGGGAGCCGTGAAGGGGGGCGCCCTCGAGGCCGAGGTTGGGCAACCAGCACTGGCTGGTCAATGTCCAGGTGTGCCGGCTTCAAACGGTCAATCGACACTGCCTCCGGCCGGCCCCCCATGTCCAGGACAAAAGTCGACTGCCCGTGTTCCAGCACCCAGAACGGGCCCTCGTACGGCCTCTGGAGTGGTGTCCGGTGGGCATCACGGCGCAGGAAGACGTATGGGCAGTCCCTGAGGGCTGATGGCACGTGTGGGCGAAATGTCCCATGGTGGGACATCGGGACGGGTGCGAGCCTGCGAAGGCGCTTTAGGGTGGATGAGGGCGTTCCCTGCTGCCCCGGCGCCGACGGCACGAACTCCCCGGGCACCATGAGTGGCGACCCGTACACGAGTTCCGCCGATGATGAGGCCAAGTCCTCTTTGGGAGCAGTCCGGATGCCAAGCATGACCCACGGCAACTCGTCCATCCAGTCCGGGCCGGAGAGTCGTGCCTTCAGTGCTGCCTTTAGCTGCTGGTGGAACCTCTCCACCAGACCGTTAGCTTGCGGGTGGTAAGCCGTGGTGTGGTGTAGCCGCACCCCCAGCAAGCGAGCCATGGCTGACCACTGCTCGGAGGTGAACTGTGGCCCCCGGCCTGAGGAGATGTGCGCCGGCACCCCGAAGCGAGCAATCCAGTGCAACGCACGAGCACACGTAGCCGTTGAAGTATCGGCCAGCGGAATGGCCTCCGGCCACCACGTGAAGCGGTCCACCATTGTAAGAAGGTGGGTGATGCCCCGGGACGGCGGGAGAGGCCCTACAATGTCTATCGGAACCATGCGCACTCCATATGTGCGGATGGGGCTGCCATTCGCCGCGGTGAGGACGGGCCCCCGCTTACCGGAACGAATGTCGGCCAGCGAAGGTGGGGCAGGACGCTGAGCTCCGCTCCAGTATCAACGAGGAAGCGGGTCCCGGAGTGCCGATCCCAGGCGAAGAGGCGGTGAATTTGGCCGGCCGCCGCGGGGACTATTGGCAGCCGGCCCAGGCGTTTCCCGGAAACGTGCACGACTGGCGGCATTGTCGTGCTGCAGCACCCCAGCGCTGATGGAAATAGCACCAGCGCCTCATGTTGGTGTTACTTGGAGCTTGCCTGCTCCCGCTGGTGGTGCCTGCAGCTTGCTGGCGCTGGACTGCAGGTGCAGTACCCCTCACTGCCGCTGGGGGCGATAGTACGGGCCGTCGGGCTGGAGCTGTCACTCCTTCCACAGCTCCCCCGCCCCACTGGAGGAAATCGGGAGCTGCCGGGGTGACGTCATCGGCGCGCCTGCCGACGGCCAGCGCGTTGACGTCATCAGGTCGCGTCGGCCTCAGCGCGACCCCGTCTCTGCTGACGGCCAGCGCGCTGACATCATCAGGGCGCACCATCCACAGCACGACGGCGCGCCTCCCGAGGGCCCTGAGGTCAGCAAAGGAGGCGTCTGTGAGCTGCAGACGAATGTAGGCCGGCAGCAGATGCAGGTAGGTGTACTCGAACAACAGGCATGGCGTGTGCCCATCCAGTAGAGCCACCATCTCCTTTAGGAGGCTAGAGGGCCGTCGGTCGCCTAGGCCCTCCATATGCAGGACCCTAGCAGCACGCTCCATCCTGCTTAGGCCATAAATCTGGAGCAGGAGCTCCTTAAGGCCGAGATATTTATCAGTCTCCGGGGGGGGCTGCGAGGAAGTCCGTGACCTCTTCAACCGTGTCCTGGTCGAGGGCCCCCACCAGGTAATAGAAGCAGGTGGCATCGACCGTGATGCCCCGCAGGTTGAACTGGGCCTCCGCCTGCTGGAACCAGATGAGCGGCCGGGTGGTCCAGAAGTTAGGCAGTTTCACCGCGTCCAGAGACAGGGCCGGGCCGGCCTGTGAGGAGGTAGGGCTTTCTCTACTCTCCATCATGACGCCAATGGAGCGTCGGGGTCACCAATGTGGTGCGTGGGTCTCAAAAGGAAGCACGAAGTCCAGTGTTTTGAGAGGCACCTTTTATTATGTTCCTCCCGGTTGTAGGGAAGACCAAACAAGAGAAAGATGGCACCCAAACCCCTGCCTTTAAACCCTCTGGCTAAGGGCCGCCTCTGGACTGAACCACTCCCGTGCCGAGGGGTTCGACAGTATGATGGCACGACCCTTGGGAGCCGCCACAATGTTTAAGATAAATGCTGAAGTCACAAACCACGGGAATTAATATTCGTGAATTTATAAAGAGTCAGAAATGTACAATTAATGAGTTTTGAATTTAACACTTTAGGATCCTTTTCAATTTTAAACCCACGTTTATCCGACATTCACGCTGAAGCTCAAAAGTCGTCAATTTATAATTGTTTCCGACTTTAAACAACAATTGGTGCAGTGACTGTACTTGCCTTATTGAAGTGTGCAGAGCAGAGAGATTGAAGTGACCATGTCACGTTGAGCTTCCACACGACTGTGAAGGATAGACAGTGCATCTGAACACGGCAACAAGATCCTGTCTCACTGTGTTAATCGCAGAGTGGCCAGAATGTGGGCGTCTCTTCCTGAGATGTTGATGTTTCTCGGTTGAGAGTTAAGTTTAGTTTATTGTCATGTGTACCGAGGTAAAGTGAAAAGCTTGTTGTTGTGAGCAAACCAGTCAGCAGAAAGACAATACATGATTACTATCGATTCATCCGTAGTCTACAGATACATGACAAGGGAATAACATTTAGTGCAAGGTAAAGCCAGCAAAGCCTGATCAAACAAAGTCCGAGGGTCACCAATGTGGTAGATAGTTGTTCAAGACAGCTCTCTAGTTGTGGTAGGATGGTTCAGTTGCCTGATAACAGCTGGGTGAAACTGTCCGTGAATCTGGAGGTGTACATTTTCACACTTCTATACCTTTTGTCTGATGGGAGAGGGGAGAAGAGGGAGTGGCCATGGTGTGACTCGTCTGTGATTATGCTGCTGGCCTTGCCGAGGCTGCGTGAGGTGTAGATGGAGTTGATGGAGGGGAGGTTGGTTTGTGCGATGGTCTGGGTGCGTCCACAATTCTCTGCAATTTCTTGTGGTCTTGTGGAGAATTCTGGATTAGGGGTCTGTCCACATACTGTGTTTGAGGTGTATTGTGTAAGATTCACTGAATCAAAGGCCAGGCTGAGCTTTGGCGTTGTGCTAGTGAGTGGCTTCACTCCCTGTGTTGTGGTCAGAGACGTGGTCCAAGTTGCAGCATGAGTTATGACACTGGGGGCGGTTGTAAAGATCTTTGCGGTGACTACACCTGTAGACCTGGTTGTAGTTGAAACTTCAGGTGTGCTTGTTGGTTCTGGAGTAGTTGGGGTGGTTAGTACAGTCGTCACAGGTGCAGTGGGTTGTGGAGTAGTGGAGGTGCTTAGTACAGTGGTCACGACAGGTGAGGTGGTGGGTTGCGTGGTAGTGCGGATGGATGCTGCTGACCGGTTGCATCGTGGCTTGGTTCGGCAACTTGAGCGCCCAGGAGAGGAAAAGACCGCGACCGTGTCCAGAGACAGGGCCGGGCCGGCCTGTGAGGAGGTAGGGCTTTCTCTTCTCTCCATCATGACGCCAATGGAGCGTCGGGGTCACCAATGTGGTGCGTGGGTCTCAAAAGGAAGCACGAAGTCCAGTGTTTTGAGAGGCACCTTTTATTATGTTCCTCCCGGTTGTAGGGAAGACCAAACAAGAGAAAGATGGCACCCAAACCCCTGCCTTTAAACCCTCTGGCTAAGGGCCGCCTCCGGACTGAACCACTCCCGTGCCGAGGGGTTCGACAGTATGATGGCACGACCCTTGGGAGCCGCCACAATGTTTAAGATAAATGCTGAAGTCACAAACCACGGGAATTAATATTCGTGAATTTATAAAGAGTCAGAAATGTACAATTAATGAGATTTGAATTTAACACTTTAGGATCCTTTTCAATTTTAAACCCACGTTTATCCGACATTCACGCTGAAGCTCAAAAGTCGTCAATTTATAATTGTTTCCGACTTTAAACAACAATTGGTGCAGTGACTGTACTTGCCTTATTGAAGTGTGCAGAGCAGAGAGATTGAAGTGACCATGTCACGTTGAGCTTCCACACGACTGTGAAGGATAGACAGTGCATCTGAACACGGCAACAAGATCCTGTCTCACTGTGTTAATCGCAGAGTGGCCAGAATGTGGGCGTCTCTCTTCCTGAGATGTTGATGTTTCTCAGTTGAGAGTTAAGTTTAGTTTATTGTCATGTGTACCGAGGTAAAGTGAAAAGCTTGTTGTTGTGAGCAAACCAGTCAGCAGAAAGACAATACATGATTACTATCGATTCATCCGTAGTCTACAGATACATGACAAGGGAATAACATTTAGTGCAAGGTAAAGCCAGCAAAGCCTGATCAAACAAAGTCCGAGGGTCACCAATGTGGTAGATAGTTGTTCAAGACAGCTCTCTAGTTGTGGTAGGATGGTTCAGTTGCCTGATAACAGCTGGGTGAAACTGTCCGTGAATCTGGAGGTGTACATTTTCTCACTTCTATACCTTTTGTCTGATGGGAGAGGGGAGAAGAGGGAGTGGCCATGGTGTGACTCGTCTGTGATTATGCTGCTGGCCTTGCCGAGGCTGCGTGAGGTGTAGATTGAGTTGATGGAGGGGAGGTTGGTTTGTGCGATGGTCTGGGTGCGTCCACAATTCTCTGCGATTTTTTGTGGTCTTGTGGAGAATTCTGGATTAGGGGGTCTGTCCACATACTGTGTTTGAGGTGTATTGTGTAAGATTCACTGAATCAAAGGCCAGGCTGAGCTTTGGCGTTGTGCTAGTGAGTGGCTTCACTCCCTGTGTTGTGGTCAGAGACGTGGTCCAAGTTGCAGCATGAGTTATGACACTGGGGGCGGTTGTAAAGATCTTTGCGGTGACTACACCTGTAGACCTGGTTGTAGTTGAAACTTCAGGTGTGCTTGTTGGTTCTGGAGTAGTTGGGGTGGTTAGTACAGTCGTCACAGGTGCAGTGGGTTGTGGAGTAGTGGAGGTGCTTAGTACAGTGGTCACGGCAGGTGAGGTGGTGGGTTGCGTGGTAGTGCGGGTGGATGCTGCTGACCGGTTGCATCGTGGCTTGGTTCGGCAACTTGAGCGCCCAGGAGAGGAAAAGACTACAAAAAGTAGTAAACACTGCCCAGTCCATCATCGGCTCAGACCTCCCTACCATCGAGGGGATCTATCGCAGTCGCTGCCTCAAAAAGGCTCTGCAGTTTCATCAAGGCCCCACACCATCCTGGCCACACGCTCATCTCCCTGCTACCTTCAGGTAGAAGGTACAGGAGCCTGAAGACTGCAACGGCCAGGTTCAGGAATAGCTACTGCCCCACAGCCATTAGGCTATTAAACTTGGCACGGACAAAACTCTGAACAATAATAGAAACATAGAAAATAGGTGCAGGAGTAGACCATTTGCCCCTTCGAGCCTGCACCGCCATTCATTATGATCATGGCTGATCATCCAACTCAGTATCCTGTACCTGCCTTCTCTCCATACCTCCTGATCCCTTTAGCCACAAGGGCCACATCTAACTCCCTCTTAAATATAGCCAATGAACTGGCCTCAACTACCTTCTGTGGCAGAGAATTCCAGAGACTCACCACTCTGTGTGAAAAATGTTTTCCTCATCTCGGTCCTAAAAGATTTCCCCCTTATCCTTAAACTATGACCCCTTGTTCTGGACTTCCCCAACATCAGGAACAATCTTCCTGCATCTAGCCCGTCCAACCCCTTAAGAATTTTGTAAGTTTCAATAAGATCCCCCCTCAATCTTCTAAATTCTAGCGAGTACAAACCGAGTCTATCCAGTCTTTCTTCATATAAAAGTCCTGACATCCCAGGAATCAGTCTGGTTAACCTTCTCTGTACTCCCTCTATGGCAAGAATGTATTTCCTCAGATTAGGAGACCAAAACTGTACGCAATACTCCAGGTGTGGTCTCACCAAGACCCTGTACAACTGCAGTAGAACCTCCCTGCTCCTATACTCAAATCCTTTTGCTATGAATGCTAACATACCATTCGCCTTCTTCACTGCCTGCTGCACCTGCATGCCTACTTTTAATGACTGGTGTACCATGACACCCAAGTCTCGTTGCATCTCCCCCTTTCCTAATTGGCCACCATTCAGATAATAGTCTACTTTCCTGTTTTTGCCACCAAAGTGGATAACCTCACATTTATCCACATTATACTGCATCTGCCATGCATTTGCCCACTCACCCAGCCTATCCAAGTCACCTTGCAGCCTCCTAGCATCCTCCACACAGCTGACACTGCCCCCCAGCTTTGTGTCATCCGCAAACTTGGAGATGTTGCATTCAATTCCCTCGTCCAAATCATTAATATATATCGTAAATAGCTGGGGTCCCAGCACTGAGCTTTGCGGTACCCCACTAGTCACTGCCTGCCATTGTGAAAAGGACCCGTTTACTCCTACTCTTTGCTTCCTGTCTGCCAGCCAGTTCTCTATCCACATCAATACTGAACCCCCAATACCGTGTGCTTTAAGTTTGTATACTAATCTCTTATGTGGGACCTTGTTGAAAGCCTTCTGAAAGTCCAGATATAACACATCCACTGGTTCTCCCTTATCCACTCTACTAGTTACATCCTCGAAAAATTCTATAAGATTCGTCAGACATGATTTACCTTTCATAAATCCATGCTGACTTTGTCCAATGATTTCACCACTTTCCAAATGTGCTGCTATCCCATCTTTAATAACTGATTCTAGCAGTTTCCCCACTACCGACGTTAGACTAACTGGTCAGTAATTCCCCGTTTTCTCTCTCCCTCCCTTTTTAAAAAGTGGGGTTGCATTAGCTACCCTCCAACCCTCAGGAACTACTCCAGAATCTAAAGAGTTTTGAAAAATTATCACTAATGCATCCACTATTTCTGGGGCTACTTCCTTAAGTACTCTGGGATGCAGCCTATCTGGCCCTGGAGATTTATCGGCCTTTAATCCATTCAATTTACCTAACACCACTTCCCGGCTAACCCGGATTTCACTCATTTCCTCCATCTCATTTGACCCCCGGTCCCCTGCTATTTCCGGCAGATTATTTATGTCTTCCTTAGTGAAGACAGAACCAAATTAGTTATTCAATTGGTCTGCCATGTCCTTGTTCTCCATGATCAATTCCCATTGTCAACAGCCCATTATCTGTAATTTACACATTATCAGTTTATTTATTCATGTGTGTGTATATATTTATATAATGGCATATGGACACACTGATCTGTTTCAATGCCTATTATGATCTATTGTGCTGAAGCAAAGCAAGAATTTCATTGTCCTATCAGGGACGCGTGACAATAAACTCTCTTGAATCTTGAATCTTAATACAGGCTGCTGTATCTTGTTTGTACCCAAGTGAAGTTTCTGCAGCTGTGTAAGCTCGTCGAATATTCCACCCGGCAACTCCCTTATTCCGTTTCCAAACAACCGCAATTCCACTAATTTGAAAAGTTTATCGAATAATCTCTTTTCTAGTTTCTCGATCTTGTTTGTGGTGAGGTAAAGATTCGTCAGCTGTGGAAGGTTGTCAAAGATCCCAACATTTAGTGTTTCCAGTGGGCTGCTGGCAATGTCAAGGACTGTCAGATTTGTCAATCCATCCAGAGCTCCAATTTCAATTGTACTTAACAAATTGTTATCAAACTCCATCCTGGTACTGCGGGTGGTTAGTACAGTCGTCACTACAGGCGTTGAGACTTGTGTGGTGGTCGGTTTTCAAGGTGGTTCTGTTGACAGTTGAGTTGTCGGTGTGGGAACATGTGGAGTGGTGGTTGAGGCTGTTGTCATCACACAGATCAGGTCATCACCGCTTGCATCAATAACCATCATGTTGACATTATCGTTTAAAAGCGATATGCTGGAGTTTGACGAAGATTAAAGTGTACATGTCAGAGCAGAAGGTTGGATGAATATCTTACTTTTTTTCTTCAACAATAAAGAAACCATTAATCAAAAGACTGTGTTATGAAGATTTATCTTTCGCGAAGCTCTGAAAGTCTCATGGAGAGCTCACATGCGTAATATGACATTCTGCTAACCACATGTTGTCTCCTAAGTAGTTGGAGGGAGCAATCTCTTGAACGATATAATAATCTGCCACTACATTGAGTCGAAGGATACCTGTGACAGGTGTGCCGCATCCCAAAGAAGAGGGACAGAAGATAAGGCCAAGATCTCGGGAGAGATTCAGCCAGAAGACCAGTTCCAGAGGAGGAACTGAAGACAATAGATCTCGGCCAGAGATTGGCTTAGAGGTTTTTCGACTGACATATTTGAAGATTGAAGACATTATCACGGAATCGTGAGTAGAATCGAATATTATACTTTTAAAGCTGGGAAGCTTTAATTTGAACGGCTTCTGTGTTGGGGATTTGAAAGCTAGTCTGATAGCTTGGAAGTTAGCCAACAAGCTTGTTTTTCAATCTATCTGGAGAAATCCAGATGTCCGACTTTGAGTTGTTTTGAAACCAAGATAAGACACATTCCTTTTGAACTAACGTCATTATTAACTTCGAAAATATTGTGGATGTTGTCTGAAAATCCAATTTGTTATATTTTCTTATCTAATGTTCTGGTGTTTATCAACAAGACTAACGCAAATTGAAGATGTCCTTGTTCTTCCAATTTAAAGATTTGGCAATCTGCCGAGACCTGTTTAATCCATGGAGCAAGAAGGAACAGGTGAGTCAGAGGAACCATAAGGTGGCAGAGCCAGGCAAAAGTATCGAGAAGATGCAGATAATACCCAAGCTGCCTACCTGAAAGAAACCCAGAAGGACAGAAACAAGTTATGGAAACAGGTTACCAAATTAAATTGAAAAACAGAAGAAACTAATAGAATCAGATAAGAACACGATCAAAGTAGAATATAATCTGAGCCAACTATTTAACCTCTGCCATGAGGTTGGAAAGAAACAAAATGTGTTGCTGTGTTCACAGCCACCTCTGGAAGAATGCGAAAGACACACCCAGTGGTGGGATGAAAGGTTGAAGTTATTCAATGATTTCATGGAGGAGGAGTGATTATCTGAAATTATACCACAATTTACGCGCTCAACAGCTGGAAGTGCAATGCAACAAGGTGCTAGAAGGGAAGATGAGAATACACCACGAGATAATATCTCAAATGTATCTACACAAGATCAGGACAAATCTGGTTCTATAGCCAGTTCAGCATCAAGGGTTTCTGCACGATTGGGAGTTGAAGCTGATCTAGCCGCTCTCTCAATAGAAGCGGATGCGTTGAAGAAGAAAAATGAGATTGAGCAAGAAGAAGAGATGAGGCGACAAAAAGAAGAGATGATGCGACAAAAGTACAGCTGGAACTAGACACAAAGATGGCGGTGGTCAAATCAAAGAAGGAGATATTGGAAAGTGAAGGTTCAAGATGCAGCTCTACATCATCGAATGCGATGAACTCTGGTCTGAGAGGAAAAACTGCTCCAAGTGAGTCAGCAGTTGGATCAATTCCACAACTGAGGATTTCACGGCTTTGAACACCCATTGGGGCAATATAGGGCCGGTAAAACTTCATCTCAGCAAATGGGAGCTAGACCGAAATAAACTACTTATCGGGCTACTGAAGAGGCTCGGGACAAACCGACAGCTGAGTACGCTTTTCCGAGGCCTGATACGCAGGCTCGAGCAAACCAGTATGAGCCACAGAGACTTGTCTATCGTCCGTTGCCGCCAAACCAAGGTTATCAGGATGGATTATTGGCATTGACGAATAGGCAAGATGAATTCATAGCTCGACAAAATCCCTCCTTCACTCTACCACCAGTAGAAATTCTTACATATGATGGAGATCCTTTGCGGTATGAAGCTTTCATAAGGGCATTAGAAGAAGGATTAGAAATGAAAATTACGGATGAAAAGGAGCGCTTACGATTTCTGGTGAAGTACACAAGCGGAAGTGTAAAGGCACTTGTAGAAAGTTGTCAAAATGAGCCTGACAGCCAAGGCTATAAAGTGGCATGAAGGATGCTTAAAGAAAGTTTTGGTAATGAACAGAGGATTGCTAACGCATACATGGAGAAGGCCCATACTTGCGAACATATCAACCCAGAAGATGGGGAAGCATTGAGTAATTATGCAATATTACTTAGAGGTTGTTGCAGCTCGATGAAAAATCTCGGCCACATGGAGGAAATGAATCTTGCAAGTAATACTAGAGTCATCATTAGTAAGCTATCCAAAAGACCGAGAGAAAAGTGGAGAGATGAAGCAGGCGGAATATTGGATGAGAAGAAGCGAGTAGCCATGCTACCAGATATGATGGATTTCTTGGAAAAGCAAGTACAGTACATGTTAGAGTCACACCACGGGATTATTGAAAATCATAAACCAACTGCAACTAACAAAGATTCTACATTTACCAAAACTGAAGAAAGATCAAGATCTAAGGAAACTGTTTTGCTACCACTATAATACCTGTGGAAACGACAGGTGGAATGAAGGGAGATATATCTACTATCAAGCAAATAGGATTTTGTTTATTATGTGATGAAGTTGGTCACACCATAAGATGGTGTCGAAGATTCAAAATGAAAGAATATAAAGAAAAGATGGATTTCTTGAAAGAGAAGGGAATCTGTTATGAATGTTTGAAAAAATGACAGATGGTGAGACTGTAGGAGTCCTATAATTTGTGATAAGTGCAAGCAATATCATCCTGAAGCACTTCACACTGAAGAGAAGCCACCAGAGCAAATAGAAGAGAAGGAACGGGAACAAAGAGAAGAAAAGCTGTCAGAGCAAATAGAGGAGAAGGAGCAGGAGCAAATAGAACAGAAGGAGAAGTCAGCTACTAGTGATGCTGTTACCTCGCCTCAAGTAACTGCTCATATTGGGGCCGGGGTAGAAGCCTGTATCTTCTCTATCTTACCAGTACAGGTAAGGAATAGCAAGACGAATGCAGTGTTGCAAACATATTCATTTTTGGATCACGGAAGATCGGCTACCTTTTGCACAGAAAACCTGACGAGAAGGCTGAACATGACAGGAGAAGAAACTAAGATTCGATTGCGTACCATGAATGAAGATAAAGAGAGCATCAGTCATTACATTGCAAGTATGGAGATATGCAGTCTGGATGAAGATAATTTTATACCAATATCTGAAGTGTTTACACATGAAGCCATGCATGTTGGTCGTCAAAATATACCCAGATGTGAGGACTTGAAACAATGGCTTACCTGAAGGATGTCAAAATATCTAAAACAAATTCTAGTGTTGACCTACTTATCGGAACGAATGTTTTGAAGCCATTGGAACCTATACAGATTGTGAGGAGCCAAGGTGATGGACCTTGTGCTATGAAAACCCGACTTGGGTCAGTTAACTATGGCTCCTTGAGAAGGAACAACGAAAACGGGAGCCAGAAGTACTACCCTGCCGTTGCTGTTAATCAAATATTTACTGGTAAATTAGAAATGCTGGTGATGAAGCAATACAATCATGACTTCAATGAAAGTATCAATAAGGAATCTGAAGAATACCAGATGAAGGTACATCTCGTTGGAGCAGTGTCATCAGCAAGTTGTGCGAACTTTGCTTTAAAGACGACCACACACACACACACACACAAAAATAATAATAAATAATTAAAAATAAAGAAGACCGCCGATGTCAACAATGTTCACTTTCCAGAGGAGGTAATAACATCTTTGAAAAATAATTTCTACATGGATGATTATTTAAAATCCATGTCTACTGAGCAGGAAGCAATTCAAATGGTAAAACATCTGACTTCTCTCTGCACTAAGGGAGGATTCACGCTTTCCAAGTGGATCAGCAACAATTGTGAAAGCATTTCACCAGATGATAGAGCCAAAGAAACCAGAGAGTTGGATTTGGACCGAGGCAATCTGCCAATGGAAAGAGCATTCGGAGTTACTAATGTTTCACAATTGAAATATGTTAACACAAAAGAAAATCCTGCGGATGAAACTTCTAGAGAACTGACAGCGAACGGCTTCTTATGCGATAAGAGTTGGATCAATGGACTAGAGTCTCTCTGTAAGCCAGACAGAGAATGGCCAAAGCTTGGGCTGGGATTTGAAATCTCTGCTAATGATCCGGAAATTAAATCAAACATAACGGTGAACTTTATCGCTAAAAATCCTGTTATTCTCTCAAAGGATTTTCGCACTGCAACATTATTACTACAGCACATCCATGAGTTGATCAGACATGGAGGAAGAAGTTTCATGCTATCAAAACTTTGGACTTTCATGGTTGGACTACATTCTGGGTAAAATGCCTGATGTTAAGGGTTTGGTACGCACGGTACGGCTTTAAATTAAAAACAGTGTTTTAATAAGACCAATAATCAAGTTATGCTTGCTTCTAGAAGGCGAAGGTGAAAATGGAAGAGTTGCTGAAGAATTCTGAATGCGGATATATAATGCATGCTATTTTTTGCTTTTGGTATATGTTAAGCCTTCATGGCTACTTTTTTGATGTTTATTAGTAATTGCCTTGTTATATACTCTGAACAATTAGGTGCGATATGTAGTGGCCATTTGGCTTTATTTTGTGTGTCATTAATTATAACATTTGTCTTTAAATTTTAGTCTGCCCGTAATGATGTGGGTGGGATTTATTACGTAGTTGGGGGCGTGTTTGCTGCTGGGTTCTCTTGCGCAGAAGCTGTTAGCTTGTTAGTTTAGTTTTGGAGCTCAACATGGTTAGAAGGAAAACCCTTCGACCATGTGGAGTTTTGCCGAGACATGAGGAGTTTTCTAACGTTTAAAAGTGATATGCTGGAGTTTGACAAAGATTAAAGTGTACGAGTCAGAGAAGAAGGTTTTATTCTCTCACGTCCCAGTTGAAATCCTTACTTGCAGCAGCACAACAGAATATGTAAACATAGTACTCTCTAAACAATGTTATAAACGAGAAAACAAAGTGTATATTTATATATGAATATATAACTATATAAATAAATAAATGGACATATATATGTGTGTGTGAGTGTGTGTGTGTAATATATATATATCCACACACACACAATTTCCCTCCTGGAATGAATACAGTTCTATTGTATAGTATCGTGTGTGTAGGAAGGAACTGCAGATGCTGGTTTAAACTGAAGATAGACACAAAAAGCTGGAGTAACTCGACAAGTCAGACAGAATCTCTGGACAAAATCTGGACATATTACGTTTTGGGTTGGGTCTGAAAAAGGTTCCTGCACACCTTTGGAATGTGGAAGGAAACAAGAGCACCTGGAGAAAACCCATGCGATCAAAGGGAAAAGGAGCAAACTCCATACAGACAGCACCCATATTCAGGATCAATTCCGGGTCTGGCACTTTTAGGCAGCAACTGTACGGCCAATGTACTGCCCCATAGTCTTGAACTGAATTAAAACATACAGTAGCTGTAAAGGGGGACATAGCACTTAGAGATTTAAGACTGAAAATGGATAGTTTCTTTTTTTTAGTAAACAAAGTTATCAACGTATGATTTTTTGTGTGTTGGAAAACAAAATATAGTGGCACAGCTGGTAGACTTGCTGCCTCACACGCCAGAGATCTGTGTTCGATCCTGTCCTCGGGCACTGTCTGTGTTGAATTTGTACATTCTGCAAGCATGTGGGTTTCCTCCCACATCCCAAAGACGCATTGGCTTTCGAGGTTAACTTGTCTCTGTAAAATTGCCCCTTATGTGTCGGGAGTGGGTGAGGAAAGTGGGATAATAGAACGTGTGAATGGGTAGTAGACAAAAAAGCTGGAGAAAATCAGCGGGTGAGGCAACATCTATGGAGCGAAGGAATAGGCGATGTTTCGGCTCAAGACCCTTCTTCAGACTGATGTCGGGGGGGGGGGGGGGCGGGAAAAAGAAAGGAAGAGGCGGAGACGGTAGGCTGTGAGAGAGCTGGGAATGGGAGGGGAAGGAGGGAGAAAGCAAGGACTACCTGAAATTGGAGAAGCCAGTGTTCATACGGCTGGGGTGTAAACTACCCAAGTGAAATATGAGGTGCTGTTCCACCAATTTGCGGTGGGACTCACTCTGGCCATGGAGGAGGGCCAAGACAGAAAGGGCGGATTCGGAATGGGAGGGGGAGTTGAAGTGTTGAGCCACCGGGAGATCAGGTTGGTTATTGCGAACTGAGTGGAGGTGTTGTGCGAAGCGATCGCCAAGCCTGCTTGGTCTCACCGAGTTTAATCATACGCGGAATAAACCAACCACATTTTTGTTTGGAAGTGGAAAGAAATAAAGTGTAAAAAGAGTTGAGGTACTTATTATAATTTTGCTGCATGTCATTGTGGTATATATCATGTCTTGATTGGTGAGTATGTTTAGTTTGTGACTTTATTTGAAGCAGAAATAATATGTGAATGCTTCATTGAGCATAATTCCGACTGGTAACTATGCACTTCGTCCGAGCACATTATCGCACGCGTCATGCAAGCCGTCTTAAATGACCACATAAACTGTCATTTGGCAACCTAAAAAGCTGCATAGGTTGCCCGGCTGGAAGCATAGAAAAAAAGTTAAGTGAGAGCACTGATTCAATTCCTTCCATTTGGCATAGAAATTCATGACAAAGTGAGATTTAAAAATCATGTTATATTGTGAATTGGGGCAGTTTGTTATTTGGATACTTAGGCTATTTAAAAAAATATTTTTAGACTTTTCTTAAGAATAGGATATATGTTTAGATTTAGATGAATTTAATTGATCGATGACACTGATATGATTTTTTTGTTGGATATTTACTATTTGTTTTAACGTTACAATAATATTAAAGTTCTGATCTTGACAATATCACATTTTTGAATTTTCAAGGCAATCTGGGTGTTTATTACTATTTCCGTCTCAACGGTTAATTTTGTAATTAGGTACTTACCACCAGGGGCACCAAGGAGATGGCAGCCCTGCCCGGCAGTCTGTTCTTCTTTTCACTCTTTTTGTTATTTTTTAGTTTGTTGAAAGTTTTTGTTTTAATGTTCTTCGGTTTGTTTGGTGTGGGGGGAGGGGGGAGGGGTTCAGGGGAAACTTTTTTTCAAGCTCCTACCTTCCCAGAGATGTGATCAATTTTCAGATCACATTCTCCGCGCTCTGCGGCCTACCATCGATGGAGCTGGAAGCCTCCTCGAACAGTCGTGAACCCTACCGCGGGGCGTGGACTTACATTGGAGCTGATCCCTTGCCTGGGATCGCTATCTCCACGACCACCATGGACTTACTATCAAGAGCTTGCAGTCTCGGGAGAGGCCAATCGGGAAGCTCCAACGTCACGGAAGGTTCAACCAGCCCCGACGCGTAGTTCGATCGCCCGGCGCGGGGGAACTGACATCCCCCCGATGCATGAGCAGATCGCCTCGATGCGGAGGGCCAAAATCCCGCCAGCTACGGGAGTCAAGATCGTCCAGTCAACGATGACCACGACCGAGGAGGAACTAAGGGAAGGACTTGAACTTTATTTTGCCTTCCATCACAGTGAGGAATGTGTAGGAGTCACTGTGGTGGATGGTCATGTTAAAATGTGTTTTTGAGTGATCTGTTACTTTTAATTGTATGCTGACCTGGCCAATGAAATTCCTCGTATGTTGCAAAACATACTTGGCGAATAAAGTGTGATTCTGATTAATTAGGTAATTAA
Source organism: Amblyraja radiata (assembly GCF_010909765.2). Taxonomy (NCBI): domain Eukaryota; kingdom Metazoa; phylum Chordata; class Chondrichthyes; order Rajiformes; family Rajidae; genus Amblyraja; species Amblyraja radiata. The sequence continues at coordinate 17,193,480 of NC_045968.1, forward strand.
CTAATTATATACTTTAATTTCAGGCCATCCAAGTAAGATGTTTTATATTTGTTTCAGAATGCTTCAATCTATAACTGAAAATTTCATTCAATTTCTTAATTTTTAAGAAATTCATGGGCTTTTATGTCAATTGACTGTCCTCGATCACAGCTTTTGGGACGACAGATGGCAAAATGGGCTAAGTGTTCGGCTGGCAACCGGAAGGTAGCCGGTTCGAATCCCGCTTGGAGTGCATACTGTCATTGTGTCCTTGGGCAAGACACTTCACCCACCTTTGCCTGTGTGTGAATGTGTGTTAGTGATTGGTGGTGGTCGGAGGGGCCGTAGGCGCAGAATGGCAGCCACGCTTCCGTCAGTCTGCCCCAGGGCAGCTGTGGCTACAGAAGTAGCTTACCACCACCGAGTGTGACTGAGGAGTGAATGAATAATTCGATGTAAAGCGCCTTGAGTATTAGAAAGACGCTATATAAATCCCATCCATTATTATTATTATTTTGTGTTGTCAATGGAAAACCAATAAGGAACAAGATGCTCATTTCCAAGTATGAAAGTGACCGTAACCTTTTTAATACTGAAGATATGAAAGTGAATTAGGTATCAAATTAAAATTCTTGTCATGCTTTATCTGATGGGATAAATTACAGGCTTGATTTTTTAAATCTTAAAATTTTGTAACGTTCCTAATCTCTGGCGAGAAGGACCCGAAATGTCACCCATTCCTTCTATCCAGAGATGCTGCCTGTCCTGCTGAGTTACTCCAGCGTTTTGTGTCTATCTTTGGTTTAAACCAGCATGTGCAGTTCCTCCCTACATAGTTTTTTCTGAAATCCTTGTTCTGTTGTGAACTCGGCATGGTTGTCAGGCCGAGCCCTACAACACAATAAATTAGTTCTCATTGACCGTTCCATGCTGAAGTCTTCCAGTCAGCATTTTGTCACATTATTATCTATAAACACACACACATATATATATTGTGTATGTATGCGTGTGTGTGTGTACTGTACATACATCCACTCAATTGCAGATGTTGGTGTAGATGCTGTCACTGTTGTAATGTAGTCACTGTTCTGTCCGTGTTGTAGTACGAGCTGCTAACACCACCATCAGTGAGAGTGAATGCTGACCATGAGGGGGGGTAGGGTAGATTTGACCCAGAATCAGGGAAATCAAGAACCAGAGGACACAGGTTTAAGGTGAGAGGGGCAACTTTTTCCACAGAGGGTGAGGGTATATGGATCAAGCTGCCAGCGTTAGTTGAGACAGGTACAAAAGAACATTTAAAAGGCACTTGGACAGGTACATGGTAGAGTTGCTGCCTTACAGTAGAGCAGTAGAGTTGCTGCCTTACAGCACATCCAGCGCTAGAGACCCGGGTTCAATCCTGACTACGGGTGATGTCTGTACGGAATTTGTACGTTCTGCCCGTGACCTGCGTGGATTTTCTCCGAGATCTTCGGTTTCCTCCCACACGCCAAAGACATGCAAGTTTGTAGGTTAATTGGCTTGGTATAAGTGTAAATTGTCCCTAGTGTATATGGTAGTGTTAGTGTGCGGGGATCGCTGGTCGGTGCTGACTCGGTGAACCGAAGGGCCTGTTTCCGTACTGTATCTCTAAAACTAAAAAAAAATAAAGTCCTAACGTGTCCAACCTTTCCCTACAGCTCAGGCCCTTGAGTCCTGATAACATCCTTGTACATCTTCTCTGCACCCTTTCCAGCTGAATGACACATTTCCTAAAGCAAGGTGATCAAGACTAAAACCAATACTCCAAGTGCAGCCTCACCAACATCATGTACAACTGTAACACAATGTCCTCCTTAACACCCTATCTATCTCTGACACGACTTTCAGGGAACTATGGACCAATACTCCTTGAGCCCTCTGATCTACAACACCCCAGAACCGTTGCATTCACTGTAAAGCTCCTGTCCAATTTGACTGAATTAATTGCCATTCGTCAGCCCACTTGCTTAGCTGATCAAGATCTTGGAGTAATTCTTGATATCCATCTTCACTGTCTACAATACCACCTATTTTAGTGTCGCCTGTAAACTGACTAATTATGCCTTGTACATTCTCATCCAAATCGTTGATACAGATGTCAAACAGCAATGTTGGAATTGTTTAAATTTAAATATATTCACAGATAATGCTTGGTCATTCATTGCCAATCTGGATAAGGGCTGTATCCTATCCTTGAAAGATCATTTAAGTTGATCATTTTTCAAAATTTTATGATCAGAGCAAGTTTGTGCATGGGATTAAGTAATCAGTATGTACAGAAGTAAAAGGTCAACTCTTTATCTGAGCTAATTCAATGCTGGTAAAAGATTTATAATTTGGAAATGTTGTCATAAAAGGTTGATTTTCAATGAAGTATAATTTTTCACCAAATGTTCTGCTGACAATGTGAGTTCTCCCACTCCGCACAATTCACAGGCTGACCAACAAATACATTTTAGATTTGTTAAAAAAAATTTATTCTTACAATAAATGATAAATAGCAGAATTTATAGGCCTAATATGATAACAATGGAATTCTTCATTCTTAACAGCATTAACAGCATTCTTTTGTTAATTAATGCTCGTTAATTAAATTACTATAAAATATCTACATAAAGACATAGCTACATCGAATATTTTATACATCAACTTTTCAAGTAAATCAAAATAAGTAGTATAAATTAGATAGAAAATTTCAAGTGTATGTACAAAAATTGTAAAAGATCACAATGCTCAAAATGTGAAACATGTTGGAAGGGTAGAATTGGTTTTATTTGACAAAGTGATTTGGGCATTATTTGCAATTTATAGTTTTGAGCCTGGATGGCATCCAAATTATTACAAATTTAAAAAAAAAAACAAACATCTAAAATTAAAAAATCCCTGAGGGACAAGGTTAGCTGAATTATCTATTCTCAACATTGTGGCAATTGATCATTTTCATTATTTATAACATTGTTTCTGCTGTAAATTTGTATATTATTGAATTTCTTTGCTCCCATTATCCTCCAAATAAACAGAGTAAGCCCAAGAATTAATTGCCCAGGAGACACAGTTCTTATTCAATATACTTCTTATTTATCAAAAAATACAATTTCCCAAAATTCTAGTATAAAGTGAAAGAGCAATTTTTTGAACAGAGCAGCTGGCATTGAACTGGTTTGTAAAAGAAAAATACATCACTTAAAACTGAAAAACTACGTTGATGGTGTTCAAGTGCAGACACTGACATTTAATACAAAAGGTCAAAAACATAACAAGGGGGAATTGGTCTGAATTTTAAATAACATTTCAGAAATGCTTCTGTAATGTAAGGATATCCAGTTGCATTTAAGATTCAAGCCCAAAATATACGATCATCTTTCACAACAGTACTGAAGTTATTCCATTTGTTGGGATCAAGTCTTGATGCTTAAACCATTAAACACATTTATTGATGTGGGGTGGAAAAGATTAAAAAATACCCTGTTGTCATCTGGGGGTGCACTTACTCTCTCTTCCATCACCAGGTGATGAGTAATATCAGAACACTTTGACCAGCTGAAACCACTCAATGCCATTCTTTTAATTAGTGATAACATTTTAGCACAAGAATTGTGAGTTATTCCAACTACTTAACTTCTGAACACTTAGACCCCTTAATTAAGAGCTAGCATCAAAATATCGTTTAAACAGATTCACATGAGACTAGCAATCTCTACCGACATAAACAGCAAACCTCTCACCAATTTACTGGAGCCTCAGGGAAACATCAAAGACAATTCAACAGGAAGCCACGAGAGGGAGCAAGTCGGATCAATGAAGGCCCGGTCACAAAGTCAGCGTGTAGGACGTTTCACAGGAGTGATGCACAAAATGGTATGTAGGCAGTTGAAGGCACAGTCTTCATTGGGGCAAGAAAAGATTCAACATAGGAGGGCAAAGTGATAGATGGACAGTATAACACACAACTTACTGGCACAAAGCTCAATATCAGTCATTCAGCACTCAGACAGCAGATGTTTGGATTTGGTTCAAAGGTGGCAGTTTGGCCAAAGACATCAGAATAGCTAAATATGAAGGTATTCATGGTTTAGATAATAACTTCAGTAGAAGATGAGTTGAGGAAAAGGTGTGATGTTACAAAGATGGATCAAGAGTTTTATTGTCATGTGTCCCAGATAGAACAATGTAATTCTTACTTGCAGCAGCACAACACAATATGTAAACTCACTGTTGCCTCTCACTGCTGGGAGTGGGTCAGTTGTTGCAGAATGAGTGGGAGGGAACAGAATGTGTGGTGGCTCCCGATAGACATTGGAGCAAGTTCACATCCTCACTGCTACCACAAAAACTTGCTGTTTGGTCTGAACTCACCAAGTAAATCAATACACATTCAACCTATTAAACCACTTTAAAATTAGCACTTCTCTCTTTCCTATGGGATATGGGGAGAAAGCAGGAACTGATTATGGATGATCAGCCATGATCATATTGAATGGTGGTGCTGGCTCGAAGGGCCGAATGGCCTCCACCTGCACCTATTTTCTATGTTTCCTCCCGATTTTTAGATAAATGCCTAAACAACAAATATTTTTGCATCTGTTAACAGTCACAAATACTTTCTGCAATTTGCTGGTGTACCATAAGTATGTCCACTCATGCTGTCCCTGCCCTGTTCAATGCTGGCTGCAGGGGGGGCAACTTTACTTTGCGGCACTAATTACCCAATCTGTCCATTTCATCACAAGACTCGCTCACAGGAATAACATTGGAAAACTGATCATGCCCACCTTAATCTTCCACCAATGAAGGTTGATAGACGACAAAGTATGGATTGCACACTGTGAGAGTTGCATAATTGCTAGCACCATTCACCCTGTGCACCTGCTAGATGACAGTACAACGCTGGTGGATCGAACAGGCTTTGGTAAAGATAATCACTGTGAAACTCCTGCTTGTGTGTCAACTCTTGCATGGGAAGCACTATATTCCAAAAAAGGACAGCACAAAATAATGTAGTATTATTCCCAGTGACTGAAAACTAGTCTCGGCTTTCTATTTGTAGAAATTGAACTGGTATTCAGAGTTTAGTCGACTGTCTGCTGCCCTGGAACTTTCTCTGCTTCTCTGACTTTCAGCACTCTTTGTTACTCTTAAAGTATTCCAATCTGATATCATTTTGCAGCCTGAACACTACTGAATGGGGGGAAAAAAGACACAAATTGCTGGAGTAACTCAGGCAGTATCTCTGGAGATCATGGATAGCTGACGTTTTGGGTCAAGACCCTTTTTCAGACTGGGGCAGGGTCCTGACCTGAGATGTCACTTATCCAGAGATGGTGCTTCACCAGCTGCGTTACTCCAGTACTTTGTCTTTTTTTTTGTTAACCTTTTTTGTCTCCACATTAATGGAGAAATCTTGTTATGGATGTTATTCCAAACTACAGCTTATGCCATCCATGATTAATTTACCCCCCCCCCCCCTAGATATTACACAGTGCTATAGTTTAACTATCGTGTCAGCAAATTTACTGAGTCTCAAGAGGATGCAGGAAGTGGCCGCAGGAAGGCAGTTGGTGAAATACCAAGTGGGAAAGCAGTTTGTATCAGCATTGCTAGCCCCCCCCCCCCACATCTTACTAGGAATCAATCAACCCTCCATAAACGGTAACAATGAAAGCAGAGTCTTAAACATTCATGACCTCTAGAAAAATATTATAGACGACAGCTACAATATCTGCCCATACCCTCTCCACACACTGACATCTGCCCTGCCTGTACACTACCACGCCGGGCACTTGTCTGAACCGTGCCCTCCCCACTGACAGTGTTCCTGACCCCACTGACACAGTCCCTGTCCCCATTCCCCCTCCAGCCACGATGCTGTGTGTGGAGAGGGTGGTCATCTCTGGGCCCACGTTGTACGAACCACTCGTGCCGAGATGGAAACGCATTGACCGTCGGACCGTAGACTTGAACATAGATGATGATTTCTGATATATACACCAGTGTTATCTGCACAATCCTATTCTCCCTACACCCCCCTCCCCCCAATTAATCCCAAATAGCTAGTGTTGCCGGTATGAAGCGCAGTTGGTTGGAAGTACTTAGTGTTACGTTATTGTAAGGATTTGACATGCGCTATTTTCAGTGGAGGGTTTATTTGCTTCTGTGGTGGTCTTGGGTTTGGGAGGCCAGTTGGGGTCGATTAGCAGCTCCCGTGCCAGGTACCGATATCTGGCCTTTGGCTTTCGGCTCCCACCACCGAGGACAGATGAGAAGCAGCTCTTGTTCCCTTGCTCCAGCACCTCCTTCAAAAACACAGAGAATAGGTGAAAATTACGATGCTGATCTTTAGTAAAAGAGTCACGTTTCAGCTAAATGTAGACACGAGGAATTACAGATGCTGGTTTGCAAAAGACAAAGAGTGCTGGAGTAACTCAGCAGGTCAGGCAGCATCTGTGAAGAACATGGATAGGTGACGTTTCACAGAGTGCTGGAGTAACTCAGCGGGTCAGGCAGCATCTGTGGAGAACATGGATAGGTGACGTTTCACAGAGTGCTGGAGTAACTCAGCGGGTCAGGCAGCATCTGTGGAGAACATGGATAGGTGACGTTTCCAGAGGGCCTTATGGCAGCAGGTTTAAACTAATTTTCTGTATGGTGATAAAATAGTAGATCAAACTATATTTGTAAAATTAAATTAATGGGATTAATAAAACCAATTCCTTTTGAATATGAAAAATATTTGGTTTGATAAACAAAGTTTCCCTGCATATCCATAAGCCTATCTAAATGCCTCTATGGTATCTGCATCCACCACCACCCCTGGCAGCGCATTCCAGGCACCCACAACCCTCTGTAAAGAACAACCTGCCCACATATTTCCTTTAAGCTTTGCCTCTCTCACTTTAAAGCTATGCTCTCTAATCTTTGACTTTTCCACCCTGTCTCATCCACGCCTGCATCATCTTTCTCAACCAACTTCACTTCCAGGGCAAAACAGAAAGCTGCCCTTTTATACTTCGTGACAATATATTAAACACAGATATACTGAGCTTCTACATGTTATAAAATGCACAAATGGAAATGATGCTAATGCAGAAGTACAGCCTGTAAAAGGTGAAAGCTTGGTAATTTCCTTGCTTTAACTCTGCACCTGACAACCAAGATCAAACAGAACTCACATTCCGTGGGGCTGTGTAATGTGGGGGCCATCACCAATGCACAGTAGGGGGGAAATCATCCTTTGTTTGCACAACAATTTAACAAATTAAATCAAACCATGAGAAAAAGGAGAAGAGCAACCTGCTGGTTATTGGCCGTGTGCTGGTTCAATCCCAGATCCTTCCTCTTGAACAGGAACTTCCACGGGGCCAGATCCAGCAGGACAACCTGAGTGGTACAAACGGGAAGTAAAACGGAGAATTAAAACATTATCTTATGGAAGTAGCCCAACAGGTTATTACAGGAATAGGGCACATTTGGCAAATGTCTGCAGTCATGTCTTTGGTGAGATTTTGCATTTTAATTTGGGGTATTAAATCTTTTCAAAAGAGAAGTATTGCCAATTAACTTTGGTGTTGAGCTGTAAAGAGTCCAGCACCAGAAGCTACTGCCCATGGAGGCAAGCTGCTGGCAACATTGACTTTAGAAACTATCTGATAATTAGAGTTAAGATTCATCAAAGATACATGACTTTAATGAAACAAAACGGAAAAGAATGTTAAAAAATTGCAGACAATTTTTCCTTCAAAAATTCATTTGGGAAAGCCTCCACATTTAAAAGACATTTGGTGCATAGATGGGAACAATATGGGCCAAACGCAGGCAGGTTGGGTTAGTGCAGATGGGACATCTTGGTTGGCTTCAACAAGTTGGGCCGAAGGGCCTGTTTCCGTGCTGTGTGCCTCTATGGTTAAAAATGTAGTGAATGCCAGGAAGAGTCACACATGGATCTCCTTGTTCCATCATTTTTATAGTCGGCAGAGTTTTACAGAGAAAATTTACTGCGTCAAAGTTCAACCAAAACACAGGATATGCATGGGTAAACTAGATTAGCAGTAGGGCATGAGGTGCTCTATGAGTTTATGATGGCTCTCATTCTGCCACAAGTGGTGTCCATTGTCAGTTATTTAGATAATAATAACAGACCATGTCATTATTATCCCTAGACTGACTTTCCACACAAAGTTAAATAGAGAAATAATATTTTAAATCTTGCAAAATTCTTATACATTTTGTGGTGCAGTATTAAAGCAAATAAAAACATAATTCATGCAAAAATGGAATGGAGCTTAAAGGAAATGGCCAAAAATATCTCTATTTTATATAGATTTCCACTTTGTACTAACTGAAAAAGATGATAATTAGATCTCACATTATTAAAAATAGATGACAGCACCATAATTTAATGAACTATTTTAGAAACATAGAAAATAGGTGCAGGAGTAGGCCATTCGGCCCTTCAAGCCAGCACCGCCATTCATTGTGATCATGGCTGATCATCCACAATCAGTAACCCGTGCCTGCATTCTCCCCATATCCCTTGATTCCGCTAGCCCCAAGAGTTCTATCTAAATTCATCCAGTGAATTGGCCTCCACTGCCTTCTGTGGCAGAGAATTCCACAAATTCACAACTCTCTAGGTGATAAGGTTTTTTTTCTCACCTCAGTTTTAAATGGCCTCCCCTTTATTAGACTGTGGTCCCTGGTTCTGGACTTCCCCCAACATTGGGAACATTTTTACTGCATCTAGCTCGTCCAGTCCTTTTATAATTCTATAAGATACCCTCTCATTCTTCTAAATTCCAGTAAATACAAGCCCAGTCTTTCCAATTTTTCCACATATGACAGTCCCACCACCCCGGGGATTAACCTGGTGAACCTACGCCACACTGCCTCAATAGCAAGGATATCCGTCCTCAAATTAGGGCACCAAAACTTACCTCAGTGACAAATGACACAACGGCATTTATTATGATTATTATGAGCATTAGAATTCTCCACTCGTACGGGACACACACCAGCTGAAAGATAATTTGATTCATTTTAGTTTTACTTTCCATAAACCATTTCCATTTACTCCCAATTCATTTCTACTTCATCAAATACCTTTGTTTATTGATTAGAATTTGTAGATTAAGAGATAAGTAAAAATGCTAATCACATATATTTACATATATTGCATAAAATTAAAGATGAGATAAGTGTTGTGATGTGTATCCTGTTCCTCTACGCTCAATACATTGTTGATATCACTTTGGAAATGGAGTTAGCTCATTTATAATGAATGAATGAATGAATGAATGAATGAATAAGTTATTGGCCAAGTATTCACATACAAGGAATTTGCCTTGGTGCTCTGCCCGCAAGTGACAACATGACACAATTGTGTTGGTATCATTGTGTAAATGCCCTGCTGCTGCAGTAGGGATATGAATGGGGGTACATAACAAGGGAATAAGAGTCACTCTTGTTACAATTTCAATGGCCAAGACACTTCTTGAAATAATCACCATTGTCTATTTTAATAGTTTTACCCTTGATAACCCTAAAGAACCTGTCCCACTTGGCGATTTTTTCAGCGACTGCCGGCATCATTGACTGACCTATCAGGTCACTGATGAATTTGCGGCGTGACAACGTTTGACGCGCTTGTTTGTCGTAGCTGGATTTTGAAATGTTCAAAATCTTTTGGCGACACTGATATGATGCCGGCAGTCGCTGAAAAAATCCAAAACTCTCCAATTGATCTCCCCACCTTCCTCCAGAGCTAGATTCGGTCCTTCGAGCCAGCACCGCCATTCAATATGATCATGGCTGATCATCTAAAATAAGTTCCCCGTTCCTGCTTTTCCCCCCTTATCCCTAGATTCTTGCCCGAAGAGCTAAATCCAACTCTCTCTTGAAAACATCCAGTGAATTGGCCTCTGTGGCAGAGAATTCCACAGATTCACAACTCTCTGGAAACATCGTTTTCTCTTGCTTAATGATGAGGGGGGAAAAAACATACCAGCGAGTTCTGAGGCCAATATTCTCATTAAAGCAATTGAGAAAATACTATTATTTCAAGGGAGGAATTGCATGCAAATAATTTTGGACTGGTTTAAGTCAGCTGTATTCTCAAATAAAACTAAATCCAGCTTTCATCCTTACCTCAAGAACCCAATCAATGACTTCAACGGGATACAGCATTATGAACAGCATAATGATATAAAGAACCATCACCGTCACCACAAAAGGATCTGTTACAACAAAGAAAAGCTGCATGGAGTTCAGCCGGCAACTGTAACCTTTAAAATGTGAAGCCAATCAAAGAAAACAATACAAGTGAGTGAAACCATACTCTTCAAAGAAAAGCACGGCAGAAGGGTGGAGAGGTTTGGGGACGGAATTCAAAGGGTGGAGTTCAAGTGCGTCCATAGTGGGGTGAAAGATGTGTTACACAGAGGTGGGAGGGAAAGCTCTCTCCAAAGTGTAAAATGGCTGGAAGTGAGGTTGAGATGAAGCTATAACTTAAAAACTAACAGTAGCTACAAGAATACTCTGGTATAGCAATGACACCAAGTCTGATGGGCTGACATGACTTCAAGCAAGAGCATCAGTTCTGGGTGGGTTTGCAATATCGCAGCCAACAGCTTTTAATCACGTAATCCCATCTACTAATAGATCTGCAGGAATAAAACTGGAAAAGGTTTGGAAAACAAGTGTGAAAAATTAAAAATCTCGGAGCTGCTTGAGCATGTGACTTGGCAGATCAGTTCAGTTGAGTTTACTTTATTGTCACGTGTACTGAGGTACAGGTAAAAGCTTTGTGAAAGGCAGGTCAGTCGGCTCAGGGGCAATGAGTGAAGAGAACCTGGTCAAGGTTAGGATATGGAGGTAAGAGTTTTCATCAGTTTTATTAATGTTATGCATTTCTTCATTTACCAACATTAACAAATGGTTCACTTTATTCATCAACAGAAAACAGGCATTCTTTTGGTGAGTTTAACCAGGAGAAACATACCATTACAAAAGATCTCTAGCTTAATTTAAGAGCTAAATCAATAATGCTACTTACAGTTTTCATAAGAAGGCTGCCGGAATGGTTTTCCTTTGGAAAACACAATGGCCACTATGAGGTACTGAAAACAGGAAATGAAAAACACAGTGGTATTTTCATAGTTCTTAATATTCCTTGCATCTTCAATATCTGTGCTATTGTACGTTAGCGTGATATTCAGCTTTGATGAACTGCAGGTACTGTAATTAAACAAAATACATTTCAATGTTAACACCATGAGGTTGAAAAAGACACCACTGAATGAGAGAAGTGAACTGTATGTGATCACCAACAAACCTTTTTGGTTCAACATAAAGCAAATGAAATTATTTACCAAGATCCTATTCTGAATCACTTAATCTGATCTTATATTAACCATGAGATATTAAAGAATGTGTAGGAAGGAACTGCAGATGCTGGTTTAAATCGAAGATAGACACAAAGTACTAGAGTAACTCGGGAGGACAGGCAGCATCTCTGGAGAGAAAGGAATGGGTGACGTTTCGGGTTGAAACTCTCTCGAGATGCTACCTGACCCGCTGAGTTACTCCAGCATTTTGTGTCTATCTTCACTTTAAACCAGTGTCTGCAGTTCTTACACACCTGCACTATGAACCTCATTTCACAAATACAGCTCTACTCCAATGTAATCATTTTGGACTTACTCTGAATTTGGTGTCCAGACCTCATACCAGGTTTGTTGTTTGACTGCAAGGAACGATGTTACCTGGAACACCGCGCTGATAACAATTTGGGACATTACTGAAAATAACAGTGAAGCAGAGATAAGGCCAGACGGAAGCTTTTGTGGAACCAGCTCTTTCCAGGCCGCATTCAAACTCACTACATCAAAAGGGAAGATTAAAATTAGTTTTCTCCACTGCTCAAAACATGGCAATTAAATACAAGATATCAAACATCTTTCAGTCCAGAGTTCCTTTCCTGATTCTTGGATAGTCGTCTAAGTAAATACTAAAAATATTTTATAATAGGTTGAATTTAAGTTTTCCAATGAAGAAGAAACTACAGGTGCTGGTTTACAAAACAAAGACACAAACTGCTGGAGAAATTCAGGTCAGGCTGATCCACTGAGTTACTCCAGCACTTTGTGTCTTTATAAGTTCTCCAATGGTTATTTAATTGAAAAGAAGTATTATTTAACGTGATAAATTCCAGACAGGAAGATCCCAGGAATGAGTAGGTTAACTTATGATGAGCTTTTGTCGGCACTGGACCTGTACTCGCTGGAGTTTAGATGAATGAGGGGTCCTCACTGAAACATACAGAATAGTGAAATGCTTGGATAGAGTGGATGTGGAGAGGATGTTTCCACTTGAGTCAGAGAGTCAACCAGTGTGGAAACAGGCCCTTCGGCCCAACTCGCCCACACCGGCCAACAATATTTCAGATCAGTCACTAGTGGGAGAGTCTAGGACTAGAGATCACAGCCTCCGAATTAAAGGATGTTCTTTTAGGAAGGAGATGAGGAGGAATTTCTTTGGTCAGAGGGTGGTGAATCTGTGGAATTATTTGCCACGGAAGGCTGTGGAGGTCAAGTCAATAGATATATTTAATGCATAGATATATTCTTGATTAATACAGGTGTCAAGGGTTATGGGGAGAAGGCAGGAGAATGGGGTTACGAGGGAGAGATAGATCAGTCATGATTGAATGGCGGAGTAGACGCGATGGGGCCTAATGGCCTAAATTCTGCTCCTATCACATAACCTTATGATAATCTCTGATTATCTTTGTAGATTTTATTCCTTCACCGGGCCTGGTGTCATTGGCAAGTCTAGTAGTTATTACTCTAATTGGCCAGTGGTACTGGCCACCATCTGGAGATGCCATTGCCACAGTTCTATTGAGAATAGAGTGCCTGAATCAACCACAATGCAGATATAACTAAGTGTTTGCATGTTGGGATGATGTGTGAGTGATAGGCAGTACTGGCGGTGGTATTTACATGAACACCACATCCTCGCTCTGACAGGTATCTGTGCATTGGCGAGCATATATTTTACTGTATTTACAGTCATAGAGTGATACAATGTGGAAACAGGCCCTTCGGCCCAACTTACCCACACTGGCCAACATGTCTCAGCTACACTAGTCATAGAGTGATACAGTGTGGAAACAGGCCCTTTGGCCCAACTTGCCCACACCCGCCAACATGTCTCAGCTACACTAGTCCCACCAGCCTGCGTTTGGCCCATATCCCTCCAAACCTGTCCTATCCATGTACCTGTCAGTTAGTACATGGCCACTATAAAGTAAGAGAGTATTAGGTGAATGCAGCCACTGGAATGACACTCACTGTATCCTGAATAGTGCCAGCATCAGGTGGCTGCCCTACACATCCCCTCACATCATCCCAACATGCAAACACTTAGTTATATCTGCATTGTGATTAATTCAGGCAAAGTACCTGCACTGGGCTCTTAAGATTCACAATGTTTGGAAAGATCTTACACTGAGCCATGATGGTATGAATTGTTGCCAGATATCTAATTTCACCCTCTCACTTTATCAAAAGACACAAATTATTTGTCATAATATCATAAGTGATAGGAGCAGAATTAGGCCACTCAGCCATTCAATCATGGCTGGTCTATCGCTCCCTCCTAAACCCATAGATAGGGCTCTTGAAGATAGCTAGCTAGGGCTAGATAGGGCTCATGAAGATAGCTAGAGAGAGCTCTTGAAGATAGCTCAGGAATGGGGTACTGATTGTGGATGATCAGCCATGATCACATTGAATGGCGGTGCTAGCTTGAAGGGCCGAATGGCCTACTCCTGCACCTATTGTCTATTCTCCTGCCTTCTCCCCATTACCCCAGATTCCTGTACTACTAATACTTGTACATGCTTTATGACTAAATAAAAACAAAGCTGGGAGTAATATATCCATCAAAATAATGAATATACCACGAGTTCTGACAAAATCATTGACTATGTCATCTATTAAAAGAATCAACAAACTATGTAGTTTGATAAATGTAGCAGTTTTACCATACTCACTGGTAAACACAATGACCAGAATGATAGCCAGGTCGATGAAAAGGAACTGCAAATCCCCAAGGTTACTCAGCTCCTGGTTGAGGTAGAGAGGGCAATTAAACAACCTGACTCCAGACAAACATACTAGTATGTATTCTTTATTTAACAATTCTCTAGCATGTTAGCTTCATCTAAAATCAATACTTACAGAATAGAGTAAGGTTACGCTGAGATATTGAATGATACTGTACAAGGCCATGAACTTAAACACACAGAAAGATGTCATCAAAGCTGCACGTCCTTCCCTGCTGGACATAAAACAAAGAGTTATCTTCATCTAAATACAGGCAGCAGAACAAGCAAACTGTCAACGTGAAATACTGTATATGCTGCAAATCCTTGGCTAGTCAGGCAGCAAATGTGCACAGAAAACCAAAGTTAACGTTGAAAGGCCTACGAGCTTTCCCCAGCAGGCGTATGATAAGTATGTTTAGTGGCAGAGAGTGGCTGTGTGGCACCAAGCATAAATGAAGGGACAACGATTAACGTTTGTCTTAGGGCAGTGAGATTAAATGTCAAGGATAGCGGACGGAGCAAGTTAAAATAAATGATGGGCTCAAGAAAGAAACAAAACTCAAGCCAACGGAAGTATAAATGGGAACGGCAGCAGCAACAAGTGCTCCCCAAAACTGAAATAGCACAATAGTCATACTACACACTTATTGAATGCAGTAGAAGCTGTTAATGTGTAAAGTGGTCACTAAATATTTCCACGATGCTTCTGTTCACAGGTGAGCAAGCTGGAAGCTTGTACTTCAATCCTATCCTGGAAACTGGGTATTATAGATTTTAGATAAATCTATAATAAACACATATTCCCATTCACCGTGGCCTTGAGACTGTTAGATTACACAAGATAACTCGCTCACTGATAGTCCTTTATGAAAACAGTCCAGCTAGCCACACCAGGAATGGTCTGTTGGCAAACATATGAAAAGGGAGCGACAATAGACCATTTGTTCTTGCGATAAAATTTAATTGACGACCTTAAAAATGACATTTTCGCAGCCCATTGCCACAAGATCAGGGGTGATGGTGGAGACAAAGAACAGTACAGGAGCAGGCCCTTCGGCCGACAATGCCCGTGCTGAACATGATGCCTCTGCCTGCCACTACATTCCCTGCATATCCACGTGCCTATCTAAAAAAAAAATTTGCCCCGCTCATCTCCTTTAAACTCCTAAAAGGTGGAGTAAAAAGTAGTAGAAAACCTATTTTCTTTAGCAGTCATAAGTGATAGTAGAATTAAACCATTCGGCCCATCAAGTCTATTCCGCCATTCAATCATGCCTGATCTATCTCTCCCTCCTAACCCCATTCTCCGGCCTTCTCCCCATAACCTCTGACAACTTTAGCGCAGTGAGCGGTAAAAAACTCAACTCAACCAAGAAGAACAACATACCAAGTCTAGGTGGATCTATCCAGGGAACTCTTGGGCACAGAAAGTTACCTGATGAGATTAGGGACGCAGGCAATGTTTGCAAACTTCGATGTGAATGGAGATGCTGCAGAAGCTTCCAGTTCTGACAGTGAGATTCCACCGTGGGCTTGTTTGAGGGCCTGGAAAAACACACGACGTAAGCATTGTAAGACATTGCCGCAAATGCAGGTAGACATAGTGATAATGCAAAGCCTGATGAAGCCACTTACCCCACAGTCATTGGCACCATCTCCACACATGCCCACATAGTAGCTGGTGGGATCAAGGCAGATAACAAAGGTCAACATTCACAGTTTACTAGATATACATTTTGCTGATGAAGCATTGAAAATATTTGGATCACACAAAACAAATACTTTAAAATAGTCAATAACCTTTTCCAATTGGGTAATGGACTATTGATGGGATTTGCATCAAAACTGATGGTTTATCTAGAAAAACCCAGTTAACGTTTACATTTGTATACAGAACCAGGAAAAAAATAAAAAGATACACAGAAGACTTAAGATTGAAAAGGAAATTAATTCCAAAGGATCTAGAGACAATAATGCTATAGGCTTAATGTATATATGGTAAAGGAATGGTGAACCAGTAAAACACGATCCCTGTATGTTTAGTTTTAGTTTAGTTGAGATACATCGCGGAAACAGGCCCTTTATCCCAAGTCCACACCGGCCAACGATCCCCGCACTTTAACACTATCCTACCTACACTATGGATAATCTATATTTATACCAAGCCACTTGACCTACAAACCTGCACGTCTTTGGAGTGTGGGTGGAATGTACAAACTCCGCACAGACAAGCACCCCTAGTTGGGATCAAACCAGGGTCTCTGGCGCTGTAAGCTTTGTAAGACAGCACTCTACTGCTGTGCCACCGTGCCGCCCTGTGCAATGTGAAAATGCCCTGTGCGTTACTTACTCCATGTTCTGGAACGCTTCCACCAGCTGTGTCTTTTGATTGGGAGCCATGCGAGCAAATACTGTGCCATGTAGTAATAACTGCAATTAAGAAGACTTCATTTAGGTGCATAAGGCGAATGTTATCCCCAGTTACAATGACCCTGAAAACATTGTTTCTCAATGACTTACCTTTGAAAGTAGATCCTGAAAATGCTCAGTGACAACAGAGAAAGATTTGCCGTCCATAGCAAAATGGTAATGGTTCTTCTGATGAGGCCCATCGCCTGAACCCTTATTTTCCATTTTAATATCAATGATCTGGAAAGGAAAGGTATTGGAAATGAACATTGATTTATAACCTATTTTATTATATTCTATTTAATATATGAATACAACACCTTTCTAAGGTATTCATTAGGAGGCAGTTCACTTCACCAGTTGATTTTTTGATTGATGAGACATTTATTCTACATTTCCCTATCATCTTTGACATCTTCCTTTTGTCATTAATGTGGCTGTTCATCAGGGTCAATGGGAAATTCTATCTCCATGCAGCAGCCTGGGGCTCGGCTGGACCGAGCGCTGCTCCAAGAGTCCCAGCACGTGGACCGAACGCTGCTCAAACAAGCCCAGCACATGGAGTCAGCATCACATTTAACGCATCAAAACTCAAATATTGGGAAGTAGTTTGATATCTGCGGTGCAACATCTATACCCACAGCTTGTCTCAAGCTGTCCACTGAGATAGGGTGATTCAGTGATGTGTGGCAAGATTTCAACAGTGGAAACACTATGTCTTTGACCAGATTTGAGGAAAATCAAATAAAATATTATTACACAAAAAACAAGTGTTCAGATTGCTTTTGCTGAGACTAATCCTGGTCGTGACACGCAGGATGATAATGGGTGTGGTAAAGGTATTGAAACCCATGTCCATATCTTTGCAGTCCACATTATTACATTTGATAAAGCATTCACTAATCTATAACTATAAAGAGTTTAGTTCCTTCCTTTGAATTAATTTATACATTTATTGTGAAGGTTAGTATTTTGCCCCAGTTGTCACACCTCTGTAGCCGACTCAAGATGTTTGGAAGCATCGTCCGTGTACAGCCAATGGATCTGTGCAACTTGCCCGTCTTTAGGAGGTAGAGCCTCTGCGATGATCACTTCATCCTGTGGTAAAATCATCCCGCAGTTCCTGGCCACAGAGACAGCTGTTAACATGTTGTCCCCTGGCAAAATATAGAGCGGTGTTAGAACAAGTGTACCCCCGCACCATTCACTCAGACAATACAAGGCAACAGAATCCTTCATTTTTTATTCTTTAAATACACCTCATTTTTATTTTGTTTCACATTTTTGGTGCTGCCAAACAATCCTTATATGAGGCATTTCCCTAATATAAACGCAGGAAAGAGCTGAACAGTCCCGTGGACTATCGTAATGTCTCCTCAAGGCTTTTGAATAAAACATCAAGGTCTTTGCTGACTGGCCATCCGGGTTCCTCCAACACTTTGTAGGTCTTTAGTCATTATTATCTTTGAGTTTGGTCTTCGTTCCTCTTCACTGGTCTTCACTCCACAGCTCCCACCTGCTAGTTGTCGTTAGGGTGAAGCAGGTCGGGCCATTTACTCCACTAAATGCACCTTGTTTGACACAGCAAGACACATTTAGCTGAGGACCCACAGCCACTGCCAAGGAGCAATCTCACCAGTCCCAATACACCCGCTGTATTTCACAGCAGTCCCTTTCCAATGCCCATCCACTCCCCTTGAATTACTTTAGCCACTGACCTACACAAGGGGACAATGCTTACAGCGGCCAGTTAACCTGCCAGCATATATTTGGGATGAGGGAGGAGACACAGTGTGTCTGACAGAAACCCATGCTGATACAGGAACGTGCAAACTCCAGATAGACAGTGCCTAAGGTCGGCATTAGACCCAGGCCCCTGGAGTAATAAGGCAGCTGTTGTAGCTGTGTGCCACCAGGTTCCTGTAGCGTGGCATTTATATATAGCAATGTTACACACTGGTCACTGTGAGGGACACGGTCGTTATCGAGGTTCTGTACCTGAGGGGAGAAGGCAGGAGAACGGGCTAAGGAGAGAGAGAGGTAGATCAGCCATGATTGAATGGCGGAGTAGACTTGATGGGACGAATGGCCTCATTCTGCTCCTATCACATGATCATATAATAAAGCATGGAGTACATTACCTGTCACCATAACGGTACGAATGTTAGCTCTTCCGAGTTCTTTAAGCACTCTCGGTGTATCAGGCTTGAGTTTATTTTGCATAATAATGAGTCCCATGAACTCCATGTTGCTTTCAATGGCGTCCCTGTTGAGAACACAGCCTTGAGTGAGATCTCCATGTAAGTTACTGGAGAGTATTCTGAGGGATAGGATATACAGGCATTTGGATGGGCAAGGGCTGATTAGGGATTGTCAGCATGGTTTTGTACGTGGGGGGTCATGTCTCACAAATCCAATAGATTTTTTTGAAGACGTGACCAAAAAGGTTGATGAGAGCAGAGCCAGAAAAATCAACACTATTACCTGCTGACATTCTGTACTTTATGCCACGTTAGCCTTGATCCTAATTTCTTGTGGGCAAGTGCTATGACTCTAAATCCTTGTTTTGTATATATCTTCAGCACCTCAGCAAAACATTCAGGAACTGAAAAAATAAACAAAGCCACCATCAGAATATTAATAATCAATCTATTTGCAAGCACAATATAAACAAGTCTACATACAATTCCTGCTTAAATGAGGAATTAACTAATTTGAAACAAAATAGATCAACATCTTCATTATGGTGCAGTCAAATGGAACACATTAAGGATATGTAAAGTAACCTTTATTCTAGTAAACAGTGCGTTTTTTGTGACGATACGTTTAGTTTAGTTTAGTTTAGTTTATTGTCACGTGTACCGAGGTATAGTGAAACATGTTTTCTTGTCTGCTATCCAGTCAGCGGAAATACATGATTACAATCGAGCTGACAAGAGTACAGATACAGGATAAGGAAACTAACATATAGTGCAATATAGAGTCAATTCAAGTCAGATTAAAGATAGTCCAAGTGTATCCAACGACACAGATGGCAGCTCAGGATCGCTCAGCAGGGTTTTGGCACAGCGCACTAACCGCTCCAAATTACCAAGAGATTTTCCATTTTTTACCATTTTTAATATTACAAAAAGATGAAAGTTCAAAAAATAAAATGTATTATATTAGACGGTCAAGCCCATAAGCACCTAACGGGATGACAATCCCCACAGATACCAGCAGCAAAGGAATGTTATGCTGACCATCTACTAAACAACCACTGCTTGGAACTAGCAGCAAAATGAAATACCAATACATTTGTGTAAGTTTAGTATCATTTACAGTGCTTCGTAATAGTTAAAAGGAGTTGGCAATTAGCAGTTTGAACGTTACCTGTCTCTGCTTTGCATAAGTTGGCAATGACTTCGGGAGCACCTTTTAAGTAGGCGTCCATTTGTTTTCCACCCAGTACCCTGGCTACAACACTCATTCGTTGCAGAGAGGAGGAGAATGGAAACTGCCTTACTATACCTATTTCATACGTTGTCTGAAACAAAAATAGTTCAAATATTCAACATCATTACTGCTTAGAAATAAAAATAACATCTGAGAATTCTTTCAGTGTTATACTTACTGGGAGATCAAACATTTCCTGGAAAAACAAAGAACTTTGGTAAATATATTGCATTTCCAATTTCCACTTAACACACCTTTGAAGAAATGCTGGTTAAATTTATTGTTGAGTTTAGTTTATTGTCACATGCACCGAGGTACAGTGAAAAGCTTTTGCAGCGTGCTACCCAGTCAGTGGAAAGACTACACATGATTACAATAGATTTATATTCTGAATGTGGAACAGAAGAAACATATTCAGAGTACGGGTTATAATGGTAAAAACCTTCAGGCTGTTTTGTGTAGTCTACACTTTATGTTTAATCGGGTAGATTAATAGTTGAATTATTAACAAGCTCAAAAAGTACAAGAATACATTTTTCAAGGATACACAAGAAACTAGATGCTAGAATCTTGCACAAAAATAAAAGGCTGGAGTAACTCGGCGGGTCAGGCAGCATCAGTAGCGAGACTGGACAGGTGATGTTTCTGGTCCGAACTCTTCTTCAGAATGTTTTTTTTAATGTTAAATCAATGTTAAAAATATTTTAAGCATATCGATGAAGTTAATCATCAAACAATGCTTTAATCATTAAAGATAAAATGCCCGGCATTCGGAATATATGTTTATTGTGGTATTAGAGGGAAGATGCTCGATGTAGACAGTGGAACAATACGAGTAACATCACTGCTCTACACAGACCACTGGTAACATTAGTGGGCTAGAAAGCAAATAGAACTCAAAACAATGAGCACATGCTAAACATAGCCGGTATGCAACATTCATAGAAAAATTAATGAAAGGCACAAATAGAAATGAGTGGACACAATGCAGTCGCCATTACAGAGACATGCCTGTAATTGACAAAGGCTGGGAATTTGCAGACATGTGTACTCGCTTAGAACATATGTTCGCTGATATGACAATAGACTAGTGATAAACAGAAAAACAGATGAGGTATGAAAAACCAAAAAGATTAGCTAATGTGGGACCCTTACAAGATGAAACCAGGTAAATGACAATACTGGGGAATGGTGGAGAAATGGGGGAAAATAACTTGTTTGGGCAACACAGAAGATGACATAGAAAAAGGCCCAGCAATACATCAATGGGGCTAACACACATGAGAGTTCATAGAAGTTAGCAATTGGCAAAGATTGGTATGGGAGGAATGAATGGAACTGAAAGATGACCCCAGGACCCGGTGACTTGCATTACATGGATGCAGCTACGGAGATGGGTGGATGCATGGCATTGTGATGAGAAATTCCAGAGATTCTGCTACGGTTCCAGAAGAAAGGGAGACAACTAATGTAGACCCACTATTTAAGAATAGAGATCAAAACAGGAAGCTATGGACAGCAGTGCAGGTTGTGCTAACAAAGCGCTACGTTTTTATGGGCAGCTCGGTGGCTCAGAGGTGGAGTTGCTGCTTTACAGCATTTACAGCGCCAGAGACCTGGGTTCGATCCCGGCTACGGGTGCTCTCTGTACGGAGTTTGTACGTTCTCCCCGTGGGTTTTCTCTGAGATCTTCGGTTTCCTCCTACACTCCAAAGACGGACAGGTTTATAGCTTAATTGGTTTGGAATATGTTAAAAAAAAGTGTCCCTATTGTAGGATGGTGTTAATGTGCGGGAATCGCTGGTCGGCATGGACTCGGTGGGTCGATGGGCCTGTTTCCGCGCTGTATCTCTAAACTAAACAAAATCACTTGGCACACGGTATGACTATTCTCCTCAACCCTTCTTGTCTGTTAAATCTTTCCATTCACATTGATGATCCTCATGCTTCAGTCCATCTTCTGCAGCTTTCCGATGATTCTGTCGATGCAGCCAGCGAGACAGGGAATGACATGCATATGAAAACGCTTCATGATTTGCAAGTGGACATTAGGTCATCTAAGGAGTTAGAAAGATCTTCACAGCACCTCAGGATTTGTCAAATGACTGCCCTTTGCTTGGCTCCAGTTTACAAATGCAACATAGCTCTTGCATATTATGGGAGTTAACAGATGCTGGAATCCATTATCAGGGAAGAATTTACAAAGTACAGGCACCATGTTCTACGTGTGTTTGAGTTATGTATTTTGAAATAACTCCTTTGTTCCTTTCATCTGGAAGTTTGATTTATGTGCATTTAGAATGACGTGCAAATTTACAGCTGGCAGGATAGTCGTGTAGATGCTCCCCGATTTACGATGGCGCAACTGCTGGGCAACAGCAGCGAGCCGCAGCTCACGTCCGGTCACGTGATCAAATCGTATTACATGCATTACATGCATTTTTGATTAGCGATATTTTCGATTTACGCTGGGCTTATCGGAACATAACCCCATGGTCGATCGACGCACTGTTTTTCAAACACGTAAAACGCAAGGTGTCCTTCCTTGGCAAAAAAAGCAGGACTGGGCAGAGTTAAAGGCAACATGGATCTCTGAAAGGAAACTTATTGGAAACAAAATTCAGTGTGAATTTGTAACTAGCAGAGTTAATAAACAATTAATGAAAGAATTGAAAAAGGGTGCTAGTTATTCTGGCATTTATAAAACATTACATAATTTCAATAAACACGATCATAAACACTAATCAATTGGCCATACGACTCCTAAAGCTCCATCAAAAACGTACCATTTCACAATCCATGCCTGCCTCAACTGCAGGGAGAGGTTGTTTCGAGGGTCGAACCACGGTGGGCATGATCTGATTGTGTAAAGCAGTCTCTTCTTCAGTAGCTTCCTCAAGAACCTTGAATGGAAAGTGTCAGGAACAATATTAACATTGGGCTCACATACATAAACAGTTCGGTGTTACAGCCAGTATCGCCAGCATTGCCACATCTTGGTGCTAGGCTCCTGTATCTGATGACGTGCAAAGCCGTCTCTCTCCCACCCTCCCAACAGAGCAGAGGCTGTGTGAGCTCAGCAAGCAGCTGTGTGCATCCTCAACCACTGTGGAAACTATACAGACACACAGACTCTTACCATGCATGTTAGAATATTTAGACGAGAGAGAAAAAATGGCATTAAGCGAGAGAAGTAAAAATGAGAAGTAAAAACGAGATTCTGGTAGGATACATTTTCTAGCCAGTAATTTAGTCTTGCCAATCGATTTAAAATTAAGTTTGATTTGAAGTAAAAGTTGCCATTTTGCAAGAGTTGTCAGCATCTCTACATCGATGAGACCAAGCATAGCCTTGGCGCTCGCTTTGCGCAATACCTCCGCTCGGTTCGCAATAACCAATCTGATCTCCCGGTGGCTCAGAACTTCAACTATCCCTCCCATTCTGAATCAGACTTCTGTCCTGGGCCTCCTCCATGGCCAGAGTGAGGCCCACCGTAAATTGCAGCACCTCATATTTTGCTTGGGCAGTTTACACCCCAACGGTATGAAAATTGACCTCCAATTCCAGGTAGTCCCTGCTTTCTCCTCCACTTCCCAGCTCTCCCTCAGCCCACTGTCTCCGCTGGTTTATAACACAGACACAAAATGCTGGAGTAACTCAGCAGATCAGGCAGATAATTGTGCTCGATCATAGATGCTGAGGTTATAACTCGTCTCCCCATTCCCACAATGATCTTTCTGTCCAGAGTCTCCTCCAGTGAGGCCACTGGCAAACTGCAGGAAGTACACCTCATATACCGCTTGGGTAACTTACAACCCAGCAGTATGTACATTGAGTTCAAGTTTAAGGTAACTACAACCACCCCCCACACTTCTCTCCCCTGCACCCCACCTAGACTCACACCTACCTCTCTCCTACCTGTCCATCCTCTTCCACCTGCATTCCTTCCTCAATAGCTTCACAATTTGCAACCATTCAAATCTTTTTGTCTCACACCTTGTCTTTTCACCTCTGACCTTTGTCTAAACATTTGTCTCTCCTAACCTCATCTCACCTGTACCGAGCTGTTACTTGCCAGGCTTTGCTGTGCCCTTCCCCTATTCCAGCTTTCTTCCCTCCCCCACCACAATCCCTCTGAAAGGTCCTGTCCTTTAATACTCTGGAGTTTAGAAGGATGAGAGCGGAACTTATTGAAACATATAATTGATATTTGGCTGATTTTGTTTCAATTCCAGAACAAGGGGTCACAGTTTAAGGAAAAGGGGGAAATCTTTTAGGACCGTGATGAGGAAAACATTTTTCACACAGAGAGTGGTGAATCTCTGGAATTCTCTGCTACAGAAGGTAGTTGAGGCCAGTTTATTGGCTATATTTAAGAGGGATTTAGATGTGGCCCTTGTGGCTAAAGGGATCAGGGGGTATGGAGAGAAGGCAGGTACAGGATACTGAGTTAGATGATCAGCCATGATCATATTGAATGGCGGTGCAGGCTCGAAGGGCCGAATGGCCTACTCCTGCACCTATTTTCTATGTTTCTATGTTTCTATAAGATTGCTAGACTAAGTGGGACCCGTTGGGTTCCATGTTCACACGGGAGGGCTGGTCCCCCGACGCAATATTCCACCTCTCCACCAATTCCAATATTGGTGGCCAGTGGGGGGGGGGGGGGAGCTTTCTGGAGCTCTGGTATGGGTGTTGTTGGCTGCAGGGACTACTGGTCTCCAGAGGGCTAGTATGGACATTGTGGGCCAAATGGATTCTTGGGGTGGCAGCTCAGTCCCTCAAGCCTGATGTGCTGGCAACTCACTCACGGCTGGTGGGCTGGCAGTTGACTCATGGCTATTCCTTGAAATTTCATTTCAAGCAGGGTGCAGGGCCACCAAATTCAAATCCATTTTCCTACCATTTCAAGCAGGATGCAAGGCCACCGAATTCAAGTGCAGTTTCCAACCACTTCAAGCAGGGTGCAAGGCCACCAAATTCAAGTGCAGTTTCATACCACTTCAAGCAGGGTGCAAGGCCACCAAATTCAAGTGCAGTTTCATACCATTCAAGGAGCGTGCAAGGCCACCAAATTCAAATGCAGTTTCATACCATTTCATGCAGGGTGCAACGACACCACATTCAGATGCAGTTTCATACCATTTCATGTAGGGTGCAAGGCCACCACATTCAAATGCAGTTTCATACCATTTCAAGCAAGGTGAAACCACCATAAAACCACACAAAACACCACACTCACAGTTCAGTAGACATTCAGTGTATTCAGTTGATTCACAGCTCAGACAGAGTTGTGACCTCTCCCTCCCCCATCATGCAGAGACTGAGCCACACCTACACTTCCGGGTTTTATAATCCCTCCCCCTTCCACCGGAAAAGGTGTGGACTTCATGGCGTGATTGACAGGAGAGAGATTCTCAACATTTTTTAAACACCAATAACACTTTTATTTTTCATTGATGAGAAGAATCCTCTGCACCTGATCAGCAGAGGGGGACTAAGATGGGCAAAAATTACAGCCGTAAGTGGTAGCGTTTTACCTAAAATCAATATTGTGCAAACAGGAAGTTGTCAAGTTTAGACAAACAACCCTTTGCAGTGCATTTTCACTTCAACCCAAACAATCATTTGCAGTGCATTTTTATTTCAACCCGAACAACCATTTGCAGTGCCATTTCACTTCAACCCAAACAACCATTTGCAGTGCATTTTTACTTCAACCCAAACAATCATTTGCAGTGCATTTTTACTTCAACCCAAACAACCATTTGCAGTGCATTTTTACTTCAACCCAAACAACCCTTTGCAGTGCATTTTTACTTCAAACCAACCATATTTTTATTTTCAAACCACTAAGGGCACTCACAGTTGAGTAGACATGTGTTCAGTGTTATTCAGAGCTCAGAGAGACTTGACCCTCTGGCTTCCTCCATCTTGCAGAGACTGAGGCACACCACTTCCTGGTTTTATAGTCCCTCCCCCTCCGTCCAGCAGGGGCAGCAGAGAGAATGGTGATTTAAAAAAAACATTAATATCTCTCTGATTTTTCATTGATGGGAAAAAGCCTCTGGTCCAGGAAGGCGGAGGGGGACTCTGAGCGAGGTGGCCAAAAATGACGGCCATAGGTGGCGGCGTTCTCTCGGAAATCGCAGCACAGTGAGACAAAAGCGGTCAAGATCAGACTTTTAGTAATATAGAAGATTAAGGGTTTGGGCACGCTGGAGGCAGGAAACATGTTCCCGATGTTGGGGAGTCCAGAACTAGGGGCCACAGTTTAAGAAAAAGGGATAAACCATTTAGAACGGAGCCAAGGAAACACTTTTTTACACAGAGAGTTGTGAGTGTGGAATTCTCTGCCTCAGAGGGTGGTGGAGGCTGTTTCTCTGGATACTTTCAAGAGAGAGCTAGATAGGGCTCTTAAAGATAGTGGAGTCAGGGGATATGGGGAGAAGGCAGGATTGGGGATGATCAGCCATGATCACATTGAATGGTGGTGAAGGGCCGAATGGCCTACTCCTGCACCTATTGTCTTTTGTCTAGTGACCCGAAATGTCACATATCCATGTTCTGACCCGCTGAGTTACTCCAGCACTTTCCTTCTTTAACTTCATCAGCAAATATGTATTCCCCGTTCCAAATGTAGTAAACACTCTGTGTACAGGTCAGTTATTTGTGATTAATAAATGCAAGACTCACCCAACCAGTTTCTTCAAATATCTTTAAATCCAATGGGTCACCAGATAACTTGCCCTCGATTCTGGTAAGTGTGTGGCAGACGGCCATGCAAGCCACAAACTGCGACTTCACCAGGCTCTCCCTACAAATGTTATGCTCCGATGGCAAGAAACTGAACACAAAATGAAAACCGGTTCAAACTTCCTTCTTCTGCTTTTAAATGCATTCAAATGGACAGATTTCAAAAGTCAAATCCCAAAATAAATATGCATAACACCAACAAATTGATGAGCATTGAATGCTGCTAAATTCAAATTTGTAAAACCCACTTTTCCCTCAATGAAACTCTCAGCTACTGAGAGTAGTCACAGACCAAGCCCACGTCAATCGTTGAGTAATTTCGAGCAATGAAAATAGTGAGGGAGCACGACGATATGTTCGGTTTCCTCTCATCAGAGTAAATGAGAAGATAAGCTGTGAAAAGCAAAACGTCACGCACCAATGCTCAACTCCACAAAGGTAAGCAACTACCAGGTGGTTGGTTCAACAAGCAATGTCCCAGTTTCCATTCACATGCAACAGACACATTTACACCACCCAACTTTCACCCAAACTCACAAACTCTCACAACTGTATGCAATTCATGATGGTTTTGTGATTGAAGGAGTCTTGACATCAATACTTTAACTTTCAGACCTATTATCTTCCACTCTTTGAATTCCCCAAATGTTCAGACCTTCTTCGGTAAGCGTTCCAGTCTAGAGCCAAAGAAAGGACAAATTATTTTAGAAACAGGTGCTCTAAACCCAAAATTAAAAAAAGTAAACGCTGGAATTGGTGAGAAAGTCTAGCTTTTCACAGATGCTGCCTGACCTGATATTTCCAGTGTAGGAAGGAACTGCAGATGATGGTTTAAACCGAAGACAGACACAAAATGCTGGAGTAACACAGCGGGACAGGCAGCATATCTGGATTTTGGGTTGAGACCCTTCTTCGGACTGAGCCCACTCCTTCTCTCCAGAGATGCTGCCTGTCCCACTGAGTTACTCCAGCATTTTGTGTCTATCTTTCTATACCCAGCCAGGTTCCTGCTATCCCTTTATAACACCTCATTTCACTCTTTCTTTGTCATCATCTAAGACTTTTGACTTGGATGCCAATCATTTCTCTTGTTCGAAATAAGATACTAGATTGGAAGTAATTCATCTTTTTAACCTCTTTTAAAGCTAGTTTCATTTTGTTACTCTCTAATAACCATCAGTAAAGGATAACTGGAAAATGTTACAGATGTATTCATTTATATTTGTTGAACAAGGTGCAGTGCCTGCATGTTTTACCCATACTAAATCTACTGTTGAAACCCGATGTCTTCTCCATCAGCATTTCAATCGTTTAACAGAGTGCATGAAATTCTAACCTTGTCAAAACAAATGAGATTAAGTTGCCCGCAGATATTTATTCTTTGAGGGCTGATGCAGGAAATGCCCAGTTTCTTCAATCGTCTTTGTGCAAAGACAATGCCAGCAGTCATGGCCGCAGGAAGGGCAGGGGGAACTGTGATGGTGATGATATCAAGTGATTTAATAATGATTGTGGCAATTATCACCTGCAGAAGAACAGAACAACATCAACAGGTCATTTATTATGAGTTCAGCAATAAACAAAGACAAATAGCAATGTGCTGAAGTGCATGTTGAGCAACATTTTAAATTTATTTCTTATCACTGAGGTTATAATTAGGTTCTAATAAAACTGTCACAACCAAGTTCCAGATTCTTCCCAGCAACGATCAGACCCTTGAACATTGCACAGTGGACTATGGACTTCAGTTCTGTCACTATTATAGATAACCAAGTATTGCAGTTATTCATTGATTGCACTCTTTATAATTATACAGTCTCTTTGTTATTGAGTTAACGGGCTTGGTAAGCTGCGGTAAGTAGGAATGGCATTGTTCCCTTGTTGGTTCGCATGACAATTAAAATCTCTTGAACTTGAAAAAGAACCAAGACATACCTTATTTAAAATACTGTGGATAATAGTGTAGAGGAAGCCTATTGCTGCCACACCCACGAGGCAGAGCAGAAAGAGGTAGGCATCTCTGTACAGTTTAAAATCTGTGGGCTTTGGATACAGGATTGAACGCACCAGTCTCCCCTTTGTGGTGCTGAAACCTTAGTTTAAAACAAACATGGTCATTGCATCCCCCATCCTCATGCATTACACACTTCACACCAACATTCTCATAAACATATACTTTCTGAACATTGTGGTACAAGTAGAATGTAATATATGCAACGGACATTAAATATAAACAGTGGAACTGCATCGTCTTCAACATGTTTGGGTGCAATCCCACTGCAGGTTCCTCTGTCCCTGGGAGCTGGCGATTATACCTCAGCCATGAACGTCCTTGCCCAGAATCCCACTGTGTTAAACTTGCTTCAGTATTGTTCTTCAGATCTCACAGTAACGTTGATCTCCAATGTTGTAATGTGAGCAATGGTCAGTATGTGGTGAGTTAGCAGATTGAGCTTGGATAGTGTAATAATGTAAGTGTGCAATCATCAATGGCTTTGTCAAACAGCCTGCTGTCTACACCCACACTGTGCTCACAAAGATCAGCCAATGAAAGCACACCTGTAGCCACAAGGATTCAAGGTAAAGGTGCAAGGTGTAGATTAAAGGACTGGGCAAAGAGCCCACTTCACCGCCACTTGAAGAGGCTGCACACCCAGCCATGAACAGTGGTCTGGACGCATTGTGTGCATGTAGCCCTGTGTAACTTCATATTAGTTTTTCTTATTAAGAGATTTATATAAGTCTTGCTGTGAATATGTGTTCTGCATTTGATTTGTTGTTAATGAGTTAGATCATTTTTCCTGTGTGGTGATTGGTTTGGGGGCGGGAGCTGGGAATTGTGGGTAATCGAAGAGAGAGAAGTCCAGAAGAAGACAGAAGAAGCCTAGGCTAACTGCTACCCCTTCAGCTCGGAGGTGTGGATTAAAGACTGTCGCTGTTTGGACTTTGTGATTACGAGGAGAGTGAGAGCAGCGGATAGCTGAGCCCTGGAGACAATGAGGGAGAAGGAAGATTTCTGCCACATGGGGTCCTCTCTGGTCAGCCAACTCCCCGCCATCTTGTGAGCTTCTGCACTGTGCACTTGTCGGCTTCCACTGTATTTGGCCGCGACGCTCTCCAGCTTCGACCAGGCTTGCAACGTGGGGTTATTCTTGTTTTGTTTTTAATGTTGCCGGCTTGTGTGAGTGAGTGTGTGGGCCCACATAGTAATTAATACTTAAAGGTACTATAAAATATTGAAATTAAAGGTGCCCTATTGTCCAAATTAAGAGAGTGCATAAATACTTAAATTAAGGGTTAACTAACACCTATAAGGGAATTAAAGTTTACGAACCTGGGGCGCAGCTCATGTAGAGGGCAAAGAAGCGCTACATGCAAATCACACAATCATTCTGGAAAGTTTCAACTCTGAACTTATGCATGGTGACGGTACACACTAAAGCAGGTTTATAACAAGTCTATTTTGGAGACGGACTCTACCTGTTCTCACTACAAGAGCTTTAACACGTTCTCCAGAATAAAACCGTGTCTGGATGACTGTGGTGCCACAGAAGAGCGTGTGCCGTTTGTGGTTTTCCGGGCAGTAGATTTCATCATCTTCTAGACCTTTTGAAGTCTTCATAGGATTTGGCAAACTGATTTTTGTTTGAGGAACACTTTCACCTTAATTAAAAACAAAAGCAGAGTCAGCAATTTGGCACATTTCAAGCCACCTCCAAATGGAGTTAGTAATGTAACGATAGATGAGCTTTTCACTTAACACCGGTACACGTGACAATAAGCTAAACTCAAATACCTAATTATAATTGAAAGATACAGCATAGAGTGATACAGTGTGGAAACAGGCCCTTCAGCCCAACTTGCCCACACTGGCCAACATGTCCCAGCTCCACCAGTCATAGTGATACTGACATAGTGATACTTCCACATAGTGTGGAAACAGGCCCTTCGGCCCAACTTGCCCACATGTCCCAGCTACGCTAGTCATAGAGTGATACAGTGTGGAAATAGGCCGTTTGGCCCAACTTGCCCACACTTGCCAGCATGTCCCAGCTACAATAATCCCAACTGCCTGCGTTTGGCCCATAGATTAATGAATAAATTACGTTAAAGAAAGATTGATGAATCAATAATGGGCAGCGTCAAGATAAATCTGGCGGATGCTCTGTTTGCATCCTGTAGTATGGTGGTTGTCGGGATCAAACATGCATGGCTGTAGCTACGGCAGCAGCTCCACTCGTTGTGCCACTGTGCATGGGAGATGAAAGAGGGCAATGACAAGTGACGTGGCAACCACACCAAGCTTCACCTGTACAATTCCTCTAAATACACCCACACTATGACGCCATCTATCACAGCTGCCGGACGTGGACATGTACACGTTCCCGATGTTGGGGGAGTTCAGAACCAGGAGCCACAGTTTAAGAATAAGGAGAAAGCCATTTAGAATGGAGATGGGGAAACACTTTTTCACCCTGAGAGTTGTGAGTCTGTGGAATTCTCTTAGATGAGCTTCTTGGTCAGCATGGACAGGTTGGGCCGAAGGGCCTTTTTCTCCGCTCTATGACTTTAATGAAATAACACCCTTTGTCAAAGTTGAGGAATGTTCCTGATACTTAAAACACGGGGGGGAAATGAATAAACCAATGCAAAGATTATAAATGTTCAAAGCAGTAAAAAAAAAACGATTGTTTAATATTTAAAGCATTGAAGTCAACACGAAATAAAAGTTGAATATACTCTTACTTGCCCGAGACCCCCCAATACCCAGTCAGTAAATAGGCTCGAGACCCTGCACCCGGTCCACCAGTTGAGGGTCTCCAGCAAGGGGCGGCATGGTGGCGCCACAGATTTGTTTCCATCCTGACTACGGGTGCTGTCTGTGTGGAGTTTGCACGTTTTCCCCGTGACCACGTGGGTTTTCCCCGCGAGCTCCGGTTTCTTCTCACACTCCAAAGACGTACAGGTTTGTAGGCTAATTGATTTTCATTTGATTTTCATTCAATTTATTGTCATTGTCTTCAGTAAGAGACAACAAAATGCTATTTCCCATACAGTCATATGAATATTTAAAAAAAACACAGAACACAATGTCCATAAGACAAACATCCCCACAGCAGCACCAACGTTCCCCACTGTGAGGGAAGGAACCAAATTCCAGTCAACCTCCTCGCCGATGTTCCCCAATGTTCACCTGTGGTCGTGGCCTCCCGCACCCCCCCCCCCCCCCGCAGTTGCCGTTACGGGCGGCCTGATGCTCAGGCCCTCTCGCCGGGCTTGGTACAATTTTAAATTATCCCTCGTGGGTGTAGGATAGTGTTAGTGTACGGGGATTGATGGTCGGTGCGGACTTGGTGGGCTGAAAGGCCTGTTTCCACACTGTATTTCTAAACTGAACTAAGCTTACACAGCAAGGTCCAGTGCATTACTGATCTCCAACACAGCTTTGATCAACGTCACATCCAGGAAGATCAGAACTTCATGCATGAGTTTAGAAGTCACTTGTACTTGGTTAAATGCCCGCAGTAGCAGGGGAAATGCAACTACAACAAAATGCTCGCCATTTACCTCAACTGTGTGGTCGCTCAACTGAATATGATTTTCCTCAGGTGTTTATTTTCATCAGAGAATTTTACTGAATGAGTCTCTGATGAAGGCCACAGGATGAACGACAACAGATTAAAGGATACCATCTTCTTTAATCCACTGTATCTAATTACCTGTTAACATGCTTTCGTTAACAATGCAAGTGCCGCTCAGCAGTACGGAATCACAGGGCATTATAGTCCCATTCGATGGAATGACTAATATATCACCAGGCACCAGATCTGTAGACAAAGCTTCTTCTATTTCTAAAAGAGACAAGGGATACAAAAGAGATTATTTGTTTGACAAGAGGCCAACATTTTCCATGAAATTTGAAATGCCAAACATACCACAGCAGATGAAACACCAGATGCGGTCCAGGCAGTCACCATTCACTTTCTGTGTAAAAGACTTGCCCTGCGCACATCTCCATGAAACTTCACCCCTCACCTTAAAGCTGTGCCCTCCAGTGTTGGACATTTCCACCCTGGGAAGGAAGGTTCTGACTGTCTATCCTATCTGTGCCTCTCATGATTATATGGACTTCAGTCACATCTCTCCTCAACTTTTGATATTCCAGAGGAAAGATTCTAAGGGGAGTAAGAGGTGACCGTGGCTGACAAGGGAAGTCAGGGACAGTATAAAAATAAAAGGGAAGACGTATAACATAGCAAAGATGAGTGGGAAGCCAGGTGATTAGGAAACTTTTAAAGATCAACAGAAGGTAACTAAAAAGGCAATATGGGGAGAAAAGATGAAGGATGAAGGTAAGCTAGCCAAGAATATAAAGGAGGATAGTAAAAGCTTCATTAGGTATGTGAAGAGAAAACAATTAGTTAAGACAAATGTGGATCCCTTGAAGACTGAAATAGGTGAATTTATTATGGGGAACAAGGAAATGGTAGACGAGTTGAACAGCTACTTTGGTTCTGTCTTCACTAAGGACACAAACAATCTCCCAGATGTACCAGTAGCCAGATGACTTAGGGTGACAGGACCAGATAGACTGATGGGACTGAAGGCTGATGAATTCTCAAGGCCTGATGGTCTGCATCCCAGGGTACTCAAGGAGGTGGCTCTATAAATCGTGGACACATTGGTGATCATTTTCCAATGTTCTACAGATTCTGGATCAGTTCCTGTGGATTGTAGGGTAGCTAATGTTATCCCACTTTTCAAGAAACGAGTGAGAGAGAAAGCAAGGAATTATAGACCAGTTAGCCTGACATCGGTGGTGGGGAAGCTGCTGGAGTCGATTATCAAAGATGTAATTTGGATAGCAGTAACAGGATCGGTCCAAGTTAGCATGGATTTACGAAGGGGAAATTATGCTTGACAAATCTTCTGGAATTTATTGAGGATGTAACAAGTAAAATGGGCAAGGGAATAGCCAGTGGATGTAATGTACCTGTATTTTCAGAACGCCTTTGATGAGGTCCCACACAAGAGATTAGTGGGAAAAATTAGAGCACATGGTATTGGGAATTGGGGATTGACATGGATAGAAAATTGGTTGGCAGACAGGAAACAAAGAGTAGGGATTAACGGGTCCCTTTCAGAATGGCAGGCAGTGACTAGTGGGGTGCCGCAAGGCTTGGTGCTGGGACCACAGCTATTTACAATATACATTAATGATTTTGATGAAGGAATTAAAAGTAACATTAGCAAATTTGCAGATGACACAAAGCTGGGTGGCAGTGTGAACTGTGAGGATGCAGGGTGACTTGGACAGGTTGGGTGAGTGTGCAGATGCATGGCACATGAAGTTTAATGTGAATAAATGTGAGGTTATCCACTTTGGTATCAAAAACAGGAAGGCAGATTATTCTTTGAATGGTGTCAGGTTAGGAAACGGGAAAGTACAATGAGACCTGGGTGTCCTAGTACATCAGTCAATGAAAGTAAGCATGCAGGTATAGCAGGCAGTGAAGAAAGCAAATGGCATGTTGGCCTTCATAAAGAGAGGAGTATAGGATCAAAGAGGTCGTTCTGCAGTTGTACAGTCCCAGTGAGACCATACCTAGAGTATTGTGTGCAGTTTTGGTCCCCTGATTTGAGGAAGGACATTATTGCTATTGAGGGAGTGCAGCGTAGGTTCACCAGGTTAATTCCTGGGATGGCGGGACTGTCATATGATGAAAGAATGGATCGACTGGGCTTGTATTCACCGGAATTTAGAAGGATAAGAGGAGATCTTATAGAAACCTATAGAATTATTAAGGGATTGGACACGCTAGATGCAGGAAACATGTGCCCGATGTTGGGGGAGTCCAGAACCAGAGGCCACAGTTTAAGTATAAGGGGTAGGCCATTTAGAACTGAGATGAGGAATAACCTTTTCACACAGAGTTGTGAACTTGTGGAATTCTCTGCCTCAGAAAGCAGTGGAGCCCGATTCACTGGATGCATTCAAGAGAGAGTTAGATAGAGCTCTTAGAGCTAGCGAAATCAAGGAGTATGTGGAGAAGACAGGAACGGGGTACTAATTGTGGATGATCAGCCATGATCACATTGAATGGCGGTGCTGGCTGGAAGGGCCGAATTGCCTACTCCTGCATCTATTGTTATGTATCTATGTAAGTTTGGCCAACCTCCCCTGAAAGCTGCCAGCCTCTGGCATTCTAGTACAATTCCTTCTACAAAGACTGGAGGGAGATTTATTACCAAAGCACTTAATCCGTTAAACTGGAAATGATCTGGCATGATCAAAAGATTTGTTCAATTATTGAGTTTAAAGGGTGAAAGTTTAAAACAGAGTACCGTCTCAAATTAATCATCAACAAATGTAGTTCAAGTTTCAGGATTTCTAAAGAATACTCATGCCTCTCACAGAGAGTGGCGAGTCTGTGGAATGCTTTCAAGAGAGAGCTAGATAGGGTTCTTAAAAATAGCGGAGTCAGGGGATATGGGGAGAAGGCAGGAACGGGGTACTGATTGGGGATGATCAGCCATGATCACATTGAATGGCGGTGCTGGCTCGAAGGGCCAAATGGCCTCCTCCTGCACCTATTGTCTATTGTCAACAACTTAAACATTCACTTACCATTGTCTGCTCTGCAAACTGAAACTCTGACAGTACTGTGGGCCGCTACCATGTCATGTAACATCACGTATTGCTGAAAGAATAAGCAAATCAATTCATTAAAATGTACTGTATCAAATATTTATAAATATATTACAAACACACGGAATGTGAGCAATCTGCTGTGGTGGATGCTTATGATAACTTTTATGTAGTTGTGTGTCTTGTCGCTTTTTTTTTCATATGGCTGTATGGTAATTCACATATCACTGTACCTTAATTGGTACACATGAGAATAAAGGACCTTTGAAACCTTTAGTTTAGAGATACAGCCTGAAAAAAGGCCCTTCAGCCCAACAGGTCCGCATCAACCAGGGATATCCACACACTAAAACTATCCTACACACACAGGACAATTTTACATTGATACGAAGCCAATTAACCTACAAACCTGTACGCCTTTGGAGTGTGGGAGGACACAGAAGATCTCAGAGGAAAACCACGCAGGTCACGGGGAGAAGGTACAAACTCTGCAAACAGCCCCCATAGTCAGGTTCGAACATGAATCTCTGACGCTGTAAGGCAGTATCTCTACCGCTGCGCCACAGTGAGTGATATTAAGTTGGAAAGGGTGCAAAAGAGATGAATCAGAGTGTTAGCTGAGCAATTGGGCTGACGTTACCGGGAGAGGTGGGATAGGGAGGAGTGTAGGAGGCTGAGGGGGGACCTTATTGAGGTGTACAAGATCATGAGGGGCACGGATAAAGTGAACGCTCACTGTCTCAAACTCAGCTACAACTCTTCCTGCCAAGGCTCAACAATTACTTGGAGAAGCCAAAGACATGTCACAACCTTGGTCCTTCTCAGGAAGTTTAAATGTAAACCAGACTGCTCCAAATGATTTGGACGACAATTTTATATCATGTCACTTGCAATGCATTGCTCCTCTATTACAATGATGTTTTATGTAATTTAACATGTCAATGCCTATATGTCTTTCTTGAGGAGACTTGTAATGTAAATCACGCCTGTTGAGAGGGCTTTGCTAATCTGGACATGTCCCGCCTACAATAAATCACTGAAATAATAGCTCCCTTTCATTCTTAAAACAAATTCATATACGACGATAGACACAGAGTGCTGGTGTTACTTGGCGGGTCAGGCAGCATCTGTGGAGAACATGGATAGGTGACTTTTCACAGAGTGCTGGAGTAACTCAGCGGGTCAGGCAGCATCTGTGGAGAACATGGATAGGTGACGTTTCACAGAGTGCTGGAGTAACTCAGCGGGTCAGGCAGCATCTGTGGAGAACATGGATAGGTGACGTTTCACAGAGTGCTGGAGTAACTCAGCGGGTCAGGCAGCATCTGTGGAGAACATGGATAGGTGACGTTTTGGGTTGGGACCACGGATAATGCTGCAGACAGAAGTTTACCAATGCGTTAACCTCTTACCTTTCTAACAGTATGTAGCGTGGTCACAATCGATATAATTGACATTATGATAATTGCCACACCGTAATAATAATAGCCATTAAAACTCCAAACAGTTATACTAAATATTTGAAATATGTAGAAAGGATTGAGCACCTAAAAATGAAACAAAATGTGTATGTAAGTTACATGCAGTCCATAACACACCTCTGGATTTAACAGTCTTAAATGAACAAAACCTCAGATTTACATATATACGGCCACATTATTTACACATATCTGATCGTGACCAAATTAGTTTAAGATAGATACAAAAAGCTCAAGTAACTCAGCGGGACAGGCGGCATCTCTGGGAGACGTTTCAGGTAGAGTCGTCTGAAGAAACAGGCCCATCGGCCCACCGACCAGCGATCCCCGCACACTAACACTATCCTACACACACTAGGGACAATTTACACTTATACCAAGCTAATTAATCCACAAACCTGCACGTCTTTGGAATGTGGGAGGAACCGAAGATCTGGGAGAAAACTCAGCCAGTCAAACTCCATGCAGATAGTCGGGATGGTAGCCGGGTCTCTGGCACTGTGAGGCAGCAACTCTACCGCTGCATCACCGTGCTGCCCGTGACAAAGTTAAATGGGAATCTTGACCTGTGAAGCATGTAGAACCTCCAAAATGATGGAGCGTTGAATAGTGTTCAATTGTTTCCTCCCCCCCCCCCCCCCCCCCCCCCCCAGTAATCAGTCACGAGAGGCAGGGTAATACCTCACTGGAACACAAGGGTTTTTTCTTGTGAACCTCAATCTGTTCTCCTTCATTGCCACAGATAGAGTCATAGAGTGATACAGTGTGGAAACAGGCCCTTCGGCCCAACTCGCCCACACCGGCCCAACTACCCTAGTCCCACTTGGCTGCGCTTGGTCCATAACCCTCCAAACCTGTCCTATCCATGTACCTGTCTAACTGTTTCTTAAATGGTGGGATAGTCACAGCCTCAACCACCTCCTCTGGCAGCTTGTTCCATACACCCACCACCACCACCCTCTGGGTCAATAAGTTACATTAGAAATGTGCATACAACTATATTGAATACTTTTGCAATTTTTGTCCACGGTGTAACCTGGCGACTCTTTGCATACTTGTGAATTGTATGCAAAACAAATAAAATTTCACTGTAGCAAGTACATGTGACAATAAAGTATCAATGCACTAGCAGAAATTCCCCAGAGACATGGAAGAGTCATTGAGATTCAGGTGATGATTAAAGTGGAGGAGCATTCACACAGACGTGTGGATGAACATGTGTGGCCAAACAGAACGCAAGTGGCCAAGGGTCGTCCAGTTCCAACCACTAACAGATGTCGGTGCAAGTGCATCATCTGCAGTCTGCAGGGTGGTGGTTCACACAAGGAGAATGCATCCAGGGAGCTATAGAGGCCACCCATGTATTCCAAGCCCCTGTGGAGTCTCAGTCACGTCCACTGACAGCTCTGCTTGACGTCAAGGGGAATGCTGCTGTCTCAAGAGCTCAAATGTGATAGGAGCAGAATTATGCCATTCGGCCCATCAAGTCCACGCCAACATTCAATCATGGCTGATCTATCTTTCCCTTTTAACACCATTCTCCTACCTTCGCCCCATAACCCCCGACACCCTTAAATGAGAGGCAAGAGTGTTGAATTGTCATATGTCCCGAAAAAAAACAATGCAATTCAGCCTTGCAGCAGCACAACAGTAACTGGATCCAGACTGTTGAGGAATTAGACCACGGGACTCCAGTCTCTGATGACAGGTCCCTGCCCAAAGGGGATGTCCAGAAGATGGAGAAATTTTAATAAAGAATAGTCAGCAAGAACCAAAGGCAATGGGACTGAGTTTTTAAAAGGTTGGGTAAACTTGCATTAAATTGTGTGCAGTGATAAAGGGCATTAAAAATAACCGAGGCATTTAGAATAAGGGACGTCACTGAACACAAACTAATTAAATGACCATCCAAAAAAAACAACTTCACATGGAGAGACATGAACACAGATTGCATTGCCCTGAAGAACTCAAATATAGTCTTCCAGGTGTTAGAAGAGAGGATGGTAATTTAATAAAAAAAGATTATGGAGAAAGGCAGGGATTGTGTTAAATTCTAATGTGTATTGTGCAATCTTTTTTTAAGTGTATCACTGCTGGCAAATTCATTTCACTGCACCTTCGGGTGCATTTGACGAACAAATTTGACTTTGACTTTGATTACTTTAAACAGATAGATCTGCCACAATCTATGGAGATGGTGCAGCGGCTTAGTGAGCAGATTGATCTGTTCTTGATGCCACAACTTAAACACCAGCTACCAGTCTAACCTCTGCACCTTAACATGACAGGCAGTGGGGAGACGGAAGAAACCGATCAATGGATATCAGCATTACACTACCATTTTCTCAGGGTACCCACCTCATTAATTAATAGCTTAAATACAGAAGGAACTTCGACTTCAACTTCATTTGCTCCAAAAAACAGCTTGCTGCACAGAAATAAAATCAAAAAATATATTTAGTACAAGGAATGTAGAAAATAATAAATTAAAACGATCGTCCATAAATATTTCAAACTCACAGTGGCAATAGTCTGTGGTCATGATGTATTCCTTTTCAAGAGGGAACAACCATTTTATATTCAAAATTATCTTGGATATTAAAAGGATTTTTTTAAATATTGAATTGTACTTAATTAAGACAAGCTACTGTGCCATTCCATGAGTTACATAGTCACACATGTAAACTGGAGAGCATGAATCAATCTCTGGGAACTGCCAGAAAGTTAGGAGCGAACCTTCCAATCCTTATACATCTGTTAATCCAGAAAGGATGATTTCAATATGGGGAAATGTCATTTATAACAAAATAATGCGTTTTGTTTAAGATATCGGATAGTGACAACAGTACATCCCAAAGCACTTTAAGCGATTCTTGGACAGGATCAATGTTATCAGAAATCAATTGAACAAAACTCATCGCAACACAGCAACAGTGAAAACTCCACATTCAGAAATGGTTCTGTTCTTCCACCATGATCTGTTTATGATACACTAAACGTTATCCCCTTATCATAAAACATTGTACACTGTAAATGGATTGATTGTAATCATGTATTGTCTTTCTGCGGACCGGTTAATACGCAACAAAAGCTTTTCACTGTACCTCGTTACACGTGAGAACAAACTGAACTGAACCAGCAGCTAAGCATTGCTGCTTTCCGTTTTGACCCCTCATTCCACAACTATTGCAGTTCCCTGTTGTGTGGAGGACGTGATATCATTGCAGTCGGCTTCTGATTGAGAAGCAGAGGTGCTGCCAGATAGCTCATCTGGCAAGATCAGTGGTCTGCCCGTGCAAGACAGGAATTACTCGGGGAAGTACACTCTTTCACAGTCCCTTCGCCCACACGTTAGATGGCTTCTAGATAATACATCAACCATTGTGAAACACACTTAGCTCAATAAATATAAAACCATGTGGAATGTGAA
Source organism: Amblyraja radiata (assembly GCF_010909765.2). Classification (NCBI taxonomy): domain Eukaryota; kingdom Metazoa; phylum Chordata; class Chondrichthyes; order Rajiformes; family Rajidae; genus Amblyraja; species Amblyraja radiata. The sequence goes on from NC_045968.1 coordinate 17,233,745, forward strand.
GAAAAACAAATGGCCATCCCAAGATAACAATCTGAAGCGATCACAGTCGTTCCTGCAAAGATAGGCAATTGTAGCAAAATGCAGACATTGTTTATGCAGGAGGTGAGTGCCTGGAGTGGAGGTGGAGACAGATATGATAGTGACATGTAAGAGGCTTTTAGATAGGCTCATGTTTGCAGGGAATAAAGAGTCAGGCAGCATCTGTGGAGAACATGGATAGGTGACGTTTCATAAAGTGCTGGAGTAACTCAGCAGGTCAGGCAGCATCTGTGGAGAACATGAATAGGTGACGTTTTGGGTTGGGATCCTTCTCTGCAAGATATGCCTACTTTGAAGAAACTCAACTCCTTTCTCTGGGTCTGAAGAAGTGTCCCGACCCAAATCGTCACCGATCTTTTTCTCCAGAGATGCTGCCTGTCCCGCTGAGTTATTCCAGCACTTTGTGCCTATCTTCGTCATAACCCAGCATCTGTACAATACTTTACCGATACTCCTCCAGATCTTTACTCAGCCCGTTACTGTAATGCGTGTGTATAGCTGACCATGAAATGCCCTCAGTCAGACCCCTGGGAAATCAAAAGAGACAATCTCACAGTTTTCAATAAAAACAAAATCACATGCAATTGTGATATCGCAGGGTTAATATTTATGCAGTTATTCCTAAACTATTCAATTTGGTAAAAAAGAATCAGATTATAATTTACACAAATAATTAAGATTCTTGTAATCTGTGTAAATGATGTTGCCCATTTCTTTAGCCAGATGCTGAATATGTGGAATTCAGTGCCACAGCTGGTGGTGTAGGCCAAGTCATTGGGTATTTTTAAAGTAGAGATTGATAGTAAGGGCTTCAAAGTTTACAGAGAGTCTGGCCGGTGTGGGCAAATTAGGCCAAAGGGCCTGTTTCCACACTGCATAACTCTATAACTCAATGAGAGAAGGCAGGAGAATGGGGTTGAGAATCAATGACAGTCATGAGCGAATGGCAGAATAGACTCGATCGGTCAAAGGGCTTAATGTCTACCGCTTATGATCTTATCATTTAAATGGTAAACTTACTTTAAATCTTTAAAGTTTTGTAAGTCATTGTTCCAAAAGTACGTTACACTATGGTGTTCAAAATAACGAACCTAAAAATAAAATAAGAATATTGTTATACATTGTGTATTCAAGTAAAGAATTTCACAGTGCCTAGTCACATGACAATAAAGCATTCCTATTCCTAATTAAATTCAACCAAGTATCAAAGTGAATAATGCCATTATTCTGTTGTGAGTGTGGAATTCTCTGCCTCATTATTGACTGGTACGGATATTCCCTCCATTGACGAACTGTACACTGCAAGGGCCAGGAAGCGAGCGGGTGAGAAAATCTCTGGCCCCTCTCACCTGGCCACAATCTCTTTGAATCACTTCCCTCCGGAAGGCGACTCCGGACTGTCAAAGCTGCCACAGCTAGACATAAAAACAGCTTTTTTCCACAAGTAGTAGCTCTCAACAACCAAAATCTGTAGCCTCCTTTTGCTCTGGTGTTTTATTTCATTATAATGTTTTATTTTCAATTGTCCACTGTATATCGTGTTGTTACTTGCGAGCAAAGCATCAAGGCAAATTCCTTGTATGTATACATACTTGGCTCATAACATTTATTCAAATCAATCAGTAAAGGCATGAAGGAAAGGAAACCAAGTTTTCTAATTGGACGCACAAGAATAAAATTCATAAAGAAGGAAGAGAGAAGGAGTGGAGACACTTTTAAGAAGCCAGACAATTTTTAATAAGCCAGAGATCCACAGCTGTGAAGTTCGGCGGGCATTTAACATTACCGGTTGGTTATCCTTGGTTCTGAAAACTCGTGCTTATGTTTTATTCCCCCAATGAGCCAATGAAACTGCCCAGTCAGCAAAGGCGATTAACTAAAACCACCTATGACTACCTCGACTACCTATAACTACATGGCGGCCCCACTACAACTGCACCTATGCCTACAGGTTTATCGATTTTCACCATGGCGACCAACATGTGAAAAATTTGCGTCGACCATACTGAGGCCGCGACTAGTTCCCAGAATGCGGGAACTCCTCGCGACCATGAAGGAGACTCACCAGAGACCACCAGCGAACATGTGGCCACCATGTGGCGAGCGCAGAGTCTCTCCCACTCACCTAAGTGAGACAGGCCCTTTAATCTGTGGAACTCATTGCCACAGAGGGCTGTGGTGGCCAAGTCAGTGGATATTTTTAAGGCGGAGATAGATAGATTCTTGATTAGAACGGCTGTCAAGGGTTATGGGGAGAAGGCAGGAAAATGGGATTAGGAGGCAGAGATCAGTCATGATTGAATGGCGTAGTGGAATCGATGGGCCGAATGGCCTAATTCTAATCCAATAACTTGTAAATTTATGAGTACAAGGGATTTATGATTAGAGCAGATATTCATTAAAAAGTTAGCAGCAGCATGTTCCCTAGGGGAACTGGCTCTTTTAAGTTTGAAGTTGGTGATTCTACAACTTCTTACCATCAGTGCTTGATTTTCTGATATTTTCCTGAGAAGCCTCTTCTTGCTGTGTTCAACATGATGCTGACCTGGGCACAACACTTCATCGTTTTTCACTGACTTACTGATTTGGGATTCGGAATTTTCCATGGAGTCCATTCCGGTGGTCAATAACGTGTAAACCTTTGCACGGAACCAAGTCCTAAATTCATCCTGAAACAAAATAAGTAAATTTTCCCCAAATAGCTATGCTAAACTTTGGGCAAACATTAACGTTCGCAATCTTCAATGTTAAAAGAAATGCATCTGAAAAAAACATCATATTTCATATGGGGTGGTGCAACGGTAGAGTTGCTGCCGCACTGCGTCAGAGACACCGGTTCGATCCTGACTACAGGTGCCATCTGTACAGAGTTTGTACGTTCTCCCTGCGACTTGCGTGAGTTTTCTTGAAGTGCTTTGGTCTCCTCCCACACTCCAGACGTACAGGTTTGTAGGTTAATTGGCTTGGTATAACTGTAAATTGTCCCTAGTGTGTGTAGTGTGTGGGGATAGATGGTTGGCGCGGACATGGTGGGCAGAAGGGCTTGTTTCTATATTGTATTTGTAAACTAATTTCAAGCACAACAGACCAGTAACTTGAAGAGGAAGAGACGACCGATCCATGAATCACAAAGTTGCTGGCAGCTTCTGGCTAAAAGGCACCACCATTATTAGCTTCATGGATAAATCAATTGACTGCGATTGTATATTAAGTTGTTGATTAAAGTCATTGAAGAATGATTCATCATTTCAATACTTACAGTGGTTCTCAGTAGCACAATTTGAGCCTCTTTGAGGGCTGTTTTGGTGCAGGTTGCTTTCACACTCCACTCAGGCATCCAGTAAAGTAGGAGCAGAAGGGAACCACCAGAGCAGACGACCCCAACAACAATCAGAAGCAACTTCCACACACATCGTTTATAACCGTAGATCTCCTGCAACAAACATACAGCATCATTATTTGGGAATAAGACTATTTGTTGCCCAGATAGTGCAATGTATTTAAACAAACAAAAATAAAATGTTGGAGGAACTCAGCAGGTCAGGCAGCATCTGTGCAGGAGATTGGAGGAGAGCAGATCTTTTTTTAGAGAAAGTGGTTCATGTCACTCATTGTGAAATTCCCAGCTTCACTCTGAAGAGATTTGTTTTCTCCTCGAGTGCTTTCATTTTAACCTTTATTACACAGAATGTTCCTTCCAACATTTCTAAATTAGGGGCATAAAGAATTGATGAGAGGCCAAACGAAAAGGCCCATCAGTTTCCATGGCACTGCTTTGTAAACAAGTTATTTCCAGGATCCTGAACAATACTATCCTTCAGCCAGATTCCGCATTGATATCTCACTGTTATTATACAGCTACTTACAGGAGCTTGTTGTGTACAGTCAGTGCTTTGTTTTCATTATGGGAACTCCATTAAGCTGCAACACACTATGAGCTGGCATAAGGTTATGCAAGAGTTTCTATAAACACATCACACCTAAAAGCCTGGAAGACTTTGATGTCAGGAAATGAATTGCTTCAGTAAATGAACAGATGGACACTATGTCGTCTTCTCCACTGTGGGGCCGCGGCTGTGGACCGGGAACGCGGCCGGAGGCCTTTATCAAGGCGCCACGGTCTCGATGCCTCCCGGATCGCCGCGTAGAAGCCCGGGTCAGGGCCTCACGGGCCGGTGGAGCGGCCGACGGAGCCCACGGCTGGGGCCCGGGTCGGTACCACGGAGGCATGAAGTGCAGCATCGACAGCGGTGAAGCCTCGCGACGATGGGGCCTTGGCGGTGGCGAAGCCTCGCGATGGCGGCAATGCCTCGCAGGTCGACGGTTGATGATAGTTTGGAGGACTGCCGTGAGGGGGGAGGGGAAGAACAATGGAGGGCCCGGTGTGGGGCGACTGCTTAGGGGGGGGAGAACAAAGGAGGAGCCGGCGTGCTTTGTAACTTTGTCAGCATTCTATCTCTGAAGCAGAGGCTAGTACAGACAGACAGGTAAAACAGAATGTCTAGTTTAGCTATTTCAAGCTCCTCAAATATATAAAAGTGTAGAAACACAAGAATCCAATCAAAGCTCTTCCTACATCACATAGAGGACTTTGTACAAGAACGCGGATAAGAAATTTGACTTTGAAAGGAATGCTGCAGACTGATTGGATTGTTAGAAAGGCTTCAATACAAGTGGAGATTAGGATTGTATTCTTTGGAAAAGGTGGTTTGATTGGGATTTTAGAAAATCTAATAAACAAATACAACTAGAAACAATAATCCACAATGTCCACATCCTTCAAAATGACACTACTAAAGAAATCAAGAGAAAAACTAGTTCAAGATTCAAAATGTGCATACATTTTAAATAGTTTTACAACAAAAATGCAATGTATCGCCCATGACAGATTTATATAAAAGGTGTTGAAAGGGAGATGGGTTAAAGAAAAGAAAGCAAAATCAGAAAGGTGGCAATCTGGCACGTTATTTTACCATCTCATCTTCACTTTCCTTGTGGACATAATTCTTCTCTTCTTTTCCCATTTTGTCCCACAAATCCAGCTTCTCTCATTTGATAACTGCTGGAAGAAAAATAATATTCAGCAAATTGTCAATGCAAGTTTAGCACGATACAACATTATAACTGTACCACAGTAATAGCCTTGTCTATGATAATTTTATGATATTTTACACCAGCTTTAAGAACCATCGTATAAGCACCTAAACTGTAGTTCAATATTTTATATTCAAAACATTTCACTGGAGACTGTAAAACCACCATCCAAACCGGTTGCAATTATGCAAATGAGGATATAATTCTCCAGTAGTCTCCAGGCGCTTCTACAGTGAAATGTAAAATCAATTGTTTTTTTTTTTAAATTGGTAAATTATCTTCAAAGCAATCGAGCCATGGAATTCTCGGGTTACAGCATGAGATTCAGCCATTCGGCCCATCGTGCCCATGCTGAATGTCTACTAGCACAATTCTCTGTTCTACTCATTGGAACCATCTTCATTGCTAGAGTGAAGCCACACACAAGCTGGAGGGGCATTTTGAAACAATATGGCCCCACTCTGTCTTGGTTTTGGAAACATTGGCGGTGGGTGTACGGAGCAAGCTGCCAGAGGAGAGAACAGGGACTGTCCCAACATTCAAGAAACAGTTAGACAGGTACATGGGTAACACAGGTTGGAGGGATATGGACCAAATGCGGGCAGATGGGACAAATGTAGCTGGGACATGTTGGCCGGTGTGGGCAAGTTGGGCCGAAGGACCAACTATAACTCTGACTCTCTTTGAAGAACCCTTTCATGATCTTGGTTGCTTCCCACCAATGAATTGGGGAGTAAAAAAGGATGTCCTTAATGTTCTCTGGGGTCTTTACGTACAATTTCCACATCCCCTGTCTGTGATGCTGGCGGACATCGGCCGACAACTAGTTTTTCCACCTGAAATTGCTTCCACCAACCTCAGGCCAGACTTGGTGTTCTGGTCCCCTTCACAGAAGACTGCTTACATCATAGAGCTCACAGTTCCATGGGAGAACTCTGTTGAGGAGGCCTATGAGCGTAAGAAGCTGCGTTACGCAGAGCTTGCAGCAGAGGCAACGCAGCGTGGCTGGAACACCAAAGTCTATCCAGTTGAAGTGGGATGCAGAGGATTTGTTGCGTCATCTACCATCAGACTGCTGAAGGAGCTTGGAATCCACGGTCAGGCTCTGCGGAAGACCATAAGATCACTCTCAGAGGCGGCTGAAAGAAGCAGCCGGTGGATTTGGCTCAAGCGGAAAGACCCATGCTGGGCCCCAAGTATTTCAGGGTGAATCTTTGGGACGGTTTGACACGGGACACGCGCTGAGGGCTGATCATCCTGCAGCGGGCCGCCCTTGTGGAGGGTGTATAGTGTTAAAAGGCCGAAACACCCAGTGATGCAAGGGTACACTACTGATGATGTGTCCTGTGCCCAACTGTCCTGAAGGTTACCCAGGCCAAGATATACGTATCCACTCCCCCCCCCCCCCCCCCCCCCGCCCCCCCACCGATGTTGAGCGTCTACCACTCTCAACAATCAACGAATGTCGTGAAATGCTCCCCACCTATTGGCACAAGGGACTTCTTAACATCTTGTCCTGTGTATTTGATTCTGATAATCTGGACTCGTCCAGTGACTGCTGTGAAAGGACAGCTGACAACATGGGAAAGTCCACGTGACAGCTTGGAGAGACAGCTGACAGGAGGGAACAGACCCCACTGGGGCCGTCATGGGCTAGCTACCCATGATAGCAGTCCCCAACGCTGTTTCAGTTAGTTGGAGACACCCGCTAAATGCTACTAAAAGTAAATTAAAGAGAATACCCCTAGAGCCTGCGAGAGCGGGGGCGGAAGATGGCTCACCGATTGATAACACGGTTACAGACCCAGGAACGGAAACGACTACGGACAAGGAGAGCATGGCACATGAGACATCCACAACAGCTGCGGGACACAAACTTCAGGTGTGCATTTGTGGTTGGGAGAAAATTACATCAGTGAAGGGCTTGAAGATCCACCAAGGGAGGAAAAAGTGCTTGAGAGAGCAGAGACATGGGCCTCGCATTGACCAGTACTTCTTACGAAGCAACCAGTCAAATCAGTCGAGTGAAGCACAGCGACAGGACTCAAACCAAAGTTCGCAGAGCATCAGCACCCATGTCACTGAAGAGGGTGATACAAGCACAGAAATGCCGGTGGAGGAGCCCACGCAACAACGACAAAGACCTCCATTGGAGGGAAAGATCAAAGGGCACAAACCTGGAGTGAAATGGCCCAAAGCTGTTGAAAAGAAAGAGTGGGAGACGGTCAACAGTGACCTTATACATATCTTGGAGCAACAAGCGGGCACAGCAGTGGAAAAGCTTGAAAGGATGGGCAACACAATCTACAGCTATGGAGAAGAACGGTTTGGGGTGAGTAAAGGGAGAGGTGGAAAGAAATTACCAACACCAATCAAGTCCAGGAGGCAGCAGGAGATCGAGAGGCAAATCAGAGAGAGGAGACAGTTGAAAAAGCAATGGAAAAAAGCAACTGAGGCAGAGAGAGAAGGTCTCATGCTACTCCAAGAGGACATCAAGAGCCGATTGGCAACCTTGCGAAAAGCAGAGAACTTGAGGAAACTTCGCAAGAAGAAAGAACACACAAGAACACGGTTCTACAAAGACCCTTTCAAGTTCATCAAAGACCTCTTCGCAAAGGAAAAAAGTGGAACTTTGAAAACATCAAAACGGGAATTGGAGGAACACCTGGAAAAGGCCCACCAAGACACGAAAAGGCATGAGCAGTTAGTCATCCCACATGACATCCCGCCTATTCAACCACCTGAATTCAACCTGGACACCAGCCCTCCAAGATGGAAAGAGGTAGAGAACACTGTCCGGCGAGCAAGAGCAGCATCAGCTCCGGGGCCAAACGGAGTACCATACAAGCTCTACAAGAACGCACCGGATGTGTTACGCTTTCTATGGAAGCTCATGAGGGTGGTGTGGAAGAAGCAAACAATACCTAAGGCGTGGCGAAGGGCCGGCGGCGTGCTAATACCTAAAGAAAAGGATGCGTCAGACATCAGCCAATTCCGGCCAATATGTCTCCTCAACGTCGAGGGAAAAATCTTTTTCAGCATTGTATCACAAAGGTTGTCCACCTATCTGGTAACAAACAAGTACATTGATACATCTGTACAGAAAGCAGGAATTCCAGGATTTTCGGGCTGCTTGGAGCATACAAGCATGATCTGGCACCAGATCCAAGCAGCTAAGAAGGAGAAGAGAGACCTACATGTGATCTTCCTCGATCTGGCCAATGCATTTGGTTCAGTTCCCCATGAACTCCTTTGGGAATCTTTTGCCTTTTTCCATGTACCAGAGCTCATCACCACACTGGTCAAGAGCTATTTCCAAGACCTGCAGCTGTGCTTCACAACAGCTGACTTCAGTACAACATGGCAGCGCTTGGAAGTAGGCATCATGGCAGGCTGCACAGTCTCACCCTTGGCCTTTACAATGGCCATGGAAGTCATCATCAGGGCCTCAAAATGGGTGGTGGGCGGTGAACGAACCAGGGCTGGGCTCCGTCTGCCACCCATCAGGGCATACATGGACGACATGACCACACTAACCACTACTGCAGCATGCACCAAGCGGCTACTTGGAAAGCTGCAGGAGAACATCAAGTGGGCCCGAATGAAGATCAAACCAAGTAAATCTCGAAGCATCTCCATAGTCAAGGGGGTGCTTAGAGACACAAGGTTCTGTATCGGTGACGACCCAATACCAACAGTGTCTGAACAGCCAGTTAAAAGCCTGGGCAGATGGTACAACGCAAGTCTCAAGGACAAAGAGCAGGTGCAACAACTAAGGCAAGAAATTGTCAATGGCCTGGAGAACATCAATCAGACCCTACTGCCTGGGAAACTGAAGCTCTGGTGCCTACAGTTTGGACTCCTTGTGGCCAATGTGGCCACTGACCATTTATGAAGCCCCAATAACAACTGTGGAGAAGATGGAGCGAACCATAACTTCATACGCGAAGAAATGGCTCGGGGTCCCACGATGTCTAACTAACATCGGCCTATATGGCAAAGGGGTCCTGGAACTACCTCTCACTAGTCTAACAGAGGAATACAAGTGTTCTAAAGTAAGACTTCAGATGACACTGAGGGACTCTAGAGACAAGACCATCAGTGCTGTTGCGCCGCCCCTAGTAACTGGCCGGAAGTGGACACCATCTGATGCAGTACAGCAAGCTTCATCAGCCCTGAGACACAAAGACATCGTGGGGCAAGTCCAGCAGGGAAGAGGAGGCTTTGGCCTTACGACAAGTAAACCAACTTGGCGAAAGGCCACAACATCAGAGCGGAGGACATTGGTGGTCGAGGAGGTGCGGCGACAAGAGGAGGCCGCAAGAAGTGCAAAGGCAGTCTCTCTTGCCAAACAGGGGCAATGGATGCAGTGGGAAGGTGTGGAGCGGAGGAAGATCAGCTGGAAAGAACTATGGGAAATGGAAGCAAGCAAGATCAGCTTCATCATCAGAGCGACTTATGACGTGCTTCCATCACCAAAGAAGCTCCATCAGTGGTACGGCGAGGATCCAACCTGTGCCCTCTGCCCAACTCCAGCGACCCTCAAACACATCATGGTAGGCTGCAAGACCAGCCTCACGCAAGGGAGATACACACGTGGCGGCATAATCAGGTACTAAAAGCCTGGCATCAGCCCTTGAGAACAGGCGGTGTGCGACCAACTCCTTGCCTCCGAGAGCAAGCAACCCCCCCCCCCCTAAGGGCAACAACCTTTGTCCGAGAAGGACAGAAAACATCTAAACATCCTTCCACCAGATCAGAAGGAAACCTATGCAGGGCCCGCGACTGGAGGATGCTGGCGGACATCGGCCGACAACTAGTTTTTCCACCTGAAATTGCTTCCACCAACCTCAGGCCAGACTTGGTGTTCTGGTCCCCTTCACAGAAGACTGCTTACATCATAGAGCTCACAGTTCCATGGGAGAACTCTGTTGAGGAGGCCTATGAGCGTAAGAAGCTGCGTTACGCAGAGCTTGCAGCAGAGGCAACGCAGCGTGGCTGGAACACCAAAGTCTATCCAGTTGAAGTGGGATGCAGAGGATTTGTTGCGTCATCTACCATCAGACTGCTGAAGGAGCTTGGAATCCACGGTCAGGCTCTGCGGAAGACCATAAGATCACTCTCAGAGGCGGCTGAAAGAAGCAGCCGGTGGATTTGGCTCAAGCGGAAAGACCCATGCTGGGCCCCAAGTATTTCAGGGTGAATCTTTGGGACGGTTTGACACGGGACACGCGCTGAGGGCTGATCATCCTGCAGCGGGCCGCCCTTGTGGAGGGTGTATAGTGTTAAAAGGCCGAAACACCCAGTGATGCAAGGGTACACTACTGATGATGTGTCCTGTGCCCAACTGTCCTGAAGGTTACCTAGGCCAAGATATACGTATCCACTCCCCCCCCCCCCCCCCCCCCCCCCGCCCCCCCACCGATGTTGAGCGTCTACCACTCTCAACAATCAACGAATGTCGTGAAATGCTCCCCACCTATTGGCACAAGGGACTTCTTAACATCTTGTCCTGTGTATTTGATTCTTACTGTAGGTAACAGCCAGCCCAAAAGAAGCATTCTCACTGAAGAATGCCAGTGTGGGTGCCTGAGACACAAAGAGGAGGCCCATCCAAGATCACAATGAGCCATCCTGTCTCAACCATGTGAATTGTTGCCATCTGAAGACGGATCCTGACCGGAAACGTCACCTATCCATGTTCTCCACAGATGCTGCCTGACCCGCTGAGTTACTCCAGCACTCTGTGAAACGTCACCTATCCATTTTCTCCACAGATGGTGCCTGATCCGCTGAGTTACTCCAACACTCTGTGAAAAGTCACCTATCCATGTTCTCCACAGATGCTGCCTGTCCCGATGAGTTACTCTAGCACTCTGTGAAACGTCACCTATCCATGTTCTCCACAGATGCTGCCTGACCCGCTGAGTTACTCCAGCACTCTGTGTCATTGAATTGCTGCCGTGCTCCTGATCTGGCCAGATACCACAACATAAGCCAACAAATATCATATGTAGCCAGAAGGACTGCCTTTTTGATCACTCTCTCCCCCCTGCTGACTTTGGTCTATTTTATCATGAACCTCTGAGATCTCTAACCTCATCCTTTATAATGGTTAATTTGCATTTGGAGTATTGCGTGCAGTTCTGGTCATCTCATTACAGGAAGGATGTGCAGGCTTTGGAAAGGGTGCAGAGGATGCCTGGATTATGGGGCGTCAGCTACAAGGAGGGGTCGGACAGACTTGGATTGTTTTCTCTGGAACGCTGGAGCGTGTGGATCTGCTTGTGCATTCTAATATTCTGCCACCGAGTGCTTACAGCAATTGAACAAGACTGTGGTTGTACAACCTTGTATTGCTTCTTAAAAACCATTTATATCTTATTTCAATAAAACAGAAATTAGCATTGGGTTTTATTGTTGCCAGTCACAATGGTGCTATAATTAGTAGGTTGGTCCGTTACCTTTGACTTGCTGTCATACAACTTCGGATTTTTAAATCATTACTGACGTCTATAAACAGATTTCAAATGCCACTTTCACCAAATACGGTCATATTTGTGTTGGCACCACATATTTTCAGACAAATTCTCGTACCAAAGAACATATGTACTCATATCTTCCGTGCCCCCAATACGACACGCTTTAAAAATCAATTATTTCTGATTCTCCATAGCAGTAGCTTATTCACAGCCTGGGTAAGTGGTGAGGCCAGGCACACTCAAAATCCATCCCATGAATCACCCACACGTGGAAGCCTACATACCTGGTGCTGGTAAATGGATTAGTATCTATCTATTGATGGTCAGCATGAAGAGGGTGGGCTGAAGGGCCTGGATATGTTCATAAGTTCGTACGTGATGGAGCAGAATTAGGCCATTCGGCCCATCAAGTCTACTCCTCCATTCAATCATGGCCAATCTATCTCTCCCTCCTAACCCCATTCTCCTGCCTTCTCCCCATAACCCCCGACACCTGTACTAATCAAGAATCTATCTATCTCTGCCTTAAAAATATCCATTGACTTGGCCTCCATGACCGTCTGTGGCAATGATTCCACAGATTCACCACCCTCTGACTAAAGAAATTCCACCTTATCTCCTTCCTAAAGGAACGACCTTTAATTCTGAGGCTGTGGCCTCTGATCCTAGACTCTCCCACGAGTGAAACAAGCTTTTCACTATTCAGTAATATCATTTACATAGCTTCTTCCCAGCTACCATTACCACTCTCCACAACACTAACCTCAGCAAATGGACTGTGTCTATGGTTGCACCAAAGATAGACATAAAATGCTGGAGTAACCCAGCGGGTGTATGGAACAAGCTGCCAGAGGAGGTAGTTGAGGCAGGGACTATCCCATCGTTTAAGAAACAGACAGGTACATGGATAGGACAGATTTGGAGGGATATGGACCAAATGCAGGCAGGTGAGACTAGTGTAGCTAGGACACGTTGGCCTGTGTGGGCAAGTTGAGACAAACAGACGCTAAGACAATTACTCTAGGACAATTTAAGACTGGTCACCTGGTCATGGACAGGTGCAGAGTGCCCAGTTACAGCGGTATCTGCGGCAACTTCCCGCTTCATCCACTGTCTCACTGCCGTGCCTTTCTCCAGAGGTGCTGCCGGACATGCTGAGCGGCTCCATTTCTTTGTGTCTCTCTGTTTCTTTGAGGAAAGCAAGTCCAGGGAGGCGGGTGCAGAGGGGAATGGGCCCAATGCGTGCAGGTGGGACTAGCAGAGATGGGGCATGTTGGACGGTGTGGGCAAGTTGGGCTGAAGGGCCTGTTTCCATGTTGGAAGGAACTGCAGATGCTGGTTCAAACCGAAGATAGACACAAAATGCTGGAGTAACTCAGCGGGACAGGCAGCATTCCCGGAGAGAAGGAATGGGTGATGTTTCAGGTCGAGACCTTTCTTCAGACTCAGACTTCGATTTTGCATTATTATAGTTACCTGGTATTACGGTGATTAATTGATTATATTGTTGTATAATTATTATCTCTGCGTTATTGTGCTTACGGGCCTGCCAGGCTGCAGCAAGTTAGAGTTTCATTATTTTGTTGTGGGCACACATGACAGAGCAAGAGCAATGAATCATTTGTAACCTGTCAATGATTAGCCACAGTAAAAGTATGCTGACATAAACAGGCTGCTGTGATCACCATTAACACAGCTGAAGTGCTCATTCAAGAAAAGACACAACATTCATCATCTTTGAAAACATTAGCGACACAGTGGTGCTGGTTTCCAACAGGAACGGTGACACACATCTCTGTCCTCCAGTTCCTGCGGACTTCCGCTGCTGGAAGTATAGGGTTTTGGTGTATGTGCTTTTATCGTCATTCCTTACAATGATATGTACGACAGTGATCGCAATTTCTACTGAAGTGTGGATGACTGTTGGCTCGCTAGAAGCCCATCCGCCCTTTGACAGGTCTTGTTTTTGGTCCTGCTGGGGGTCCACAGCCCCCTCCTCATCTGGCAAACCAGGTGGGGGAGACGGTTTAGTCATTGACAATGCAGCAGGTAGCACAGGATTACATGGTACCCGTGGCGGGTGAGAACTCCCCCCGACCTAACCTGGAAAAGTGCTGGAGTAACTCGGGGGAACATGGATAGGTGACTTTTCAGGTCAAGACCCTTCCTCAGGCAGGGCCCCGACGGAAGCCATGATTCCTTGCTTCATCCTGAATCCCAAACTCCAGCTGGGGGGGGGGGGGGGGAAGAGAAGAGTGGGACGGGGGGAGAGAGTGGGGGTGAGGCGTGGGGGTGGGGCAGAGGGAGCGTTGGGGAGGAGTGGGTGGGTGGGGGAGGGAATGGTGCGGGAGTGTAGGGGTGGGTGAGGGGAGGGGAGAGTAAGAGGCGGGTGGTGTGGGGGAGAGTGTGTGTGTGGCGGTGGGGTAGAGTGTGGGGAGGGGGGGTAGTGTGGGGTGGGGTAGAGTGTGGGGGGGGTAGTGTGGGGGTGGGGAAGTGTGTGTGGGGAGGGGTGGTAGTGTGGGGGTGGGGAAGTGTGTGTGGGGGTGGGGGAGAGAGTGTGGGGAGGGGGGGGGGTAGTGTGGGGGTGGGGAAGTGTGTGTGGGGGAGGGGGGGAGGGGTAGTGTGGGGGTGGGGAAGTGTGTGTGGGGAGGGGGGGTAGTGTGGGGGTGGGGGAGAGAGTGTGGGGAGGGGTGGGGTAGTGTGGGGGTGGGGGAGAGAGTGTGGGGGGGGGGGGTAGTGTGGGGGTGGGGAAGTGTGTGTGGGGGAGGGGGGGTACATCCTCATGGACAGTACGGGCACCTGACCCTGCGGTGAGCTGTGTGTGTGTGAGCGGCGGCTCCTGGCTGATCCGTCCCCATTGTCCCCATCGCCTCACCCACCCGCACTGCTCAACAATCCGTGTGTGTCTGTGCCGTAAATACACCCACTGACGTGGCCGCCACGGCCGCAGATTCACCCCGGCCCCGGGCAGTGTGAAGGGCCGGCACCGACCCGGCCCAGTCCCAGCCCCGAACCCCCGCGATGTGTGGCCGCCGGGCTCCGGCCCCTGGTCACCGGCCACCGGCCCCTGGTCACCGGCCACTCCACTCCGTGTGTCCATCCCTCCTCCCGGCCCGGCCCCCCCCCCCCCCCTACTCACTCACCGCGGGCCCTGCAGTCCTCCCGCCGCCGCCACCGCCGTTACCCGCTGCCCACCAAGATCATGGCCACGTGTGCGACCCCGACACCATGCGTGCGCGACCCCGACACCCGGCGCGCTCGCGTCACCGCTCGGGGGCGCGCGCACCAAGTCCCGCCTGGAAGGTAGACAAACGTAAAGATACTCTAAAAGCAAAGGCTCCTCTAGTATCTCTGGACTAAAGTGCTGGAGAAACTCAGCGGGTGAGGCAGCATCTATGGAGCGAAGGAAATAGGTGACGTTTCAGGCCGAAACCCTTCTTCAGACCAAAGATTATAGAGGAGCTCATCTATAATCTTTGCTTCAGACTGATGTGAGGAGGGGGAGGGGGGCAGGGAGAAGGAAGAGGCGGAGACAGTGGGCTGAGGAAGAGCTGGGAAGGGGAGGAGATAGCAAGGACTACCTGAAATTAGAGAAGTCAATGTTCATACATGAAGCCCCTTCATACTGCTGGGGTGTAAACTGCCCAAACGAAATATGAGGTGCTGCTCCTCCAATTTGCGGTGGGACTCACTCTGGCCATGGAGGAGGCCCAGGACAGAAAGGTCAGATTCGGAATGGGAGGGGGAGTTGAAATGCTCTGCAGTTGTATAGGGCTCTGGTGAGACCACATCTGGAGTATTGTGTACAGTTTTGGTCTCCTAATTTGAGGAAGGACATCCTTGTGATTGAGGCAGTGCAGCGTAGGTTCACGTGATTGATCCCTGGGATGGCGGGACTGTCATGAGGAAAGATTGAAAAGACTAGGCTTGTATTCACTGGAGTTTAGAAGGATGAGGGGAGATCTTATAGAAACATATAACATTATAAAAGGACTGGACAAGCTAAATGCAGGTAAAATGTTTACCGAGTCACCAAATCAGGCCGTGATGTAACCAGTCAATCTAGTGTACACCTTTGGAAGTCAAAATGAGTATTTGTTGGCTTACCAAATCTCATCCGTTTTCTCAGGAGGGAGAGGTGTTGATGAGCTTTCTTTACGATTGCATTGATGTGCTAGGTCCAGGACAGATCTTCACAGATATCCATGTCCAGGAACCTGAAGATGTTCACTCTCTCCACTGTCAAACAATCAACGAAGACAGGTTCATGGATGCTTGGCTTTGTTTTGCTGGTTTCCAATCAGCCCCTTGGTCTTGCCAATATTGAGAGCAAGGTTGTTCTTGTGGCAGTACACAGTCAGTGTTTCAATCCTCCTCCTGTACTCATCATTACCACTCAGAGGTCCAGTGGGTGAACACATCACAGTCGCTAATGCACAATACATTTCCACTGTCACTTGATTTCAGCAAGTTTTCCATTGTTTATGTAAAGACAAGTGTTATTTTCATTCAGGATGGAAAATATTTTGATTTCCCAATGTACATTTGGGGTGGAAGATTGCAACCTTCACGTGGTCTGTGAAAAAGCTACTTTCCTTAACAACAAAACAGGTTTGCTTCTTAATAAACAGACACCACACAAACTGTTTGGTAGACCAGTTCAAAACTTTACTTATTATCGGCCGATGGAAGGGAGCGAGAATTCCAGCCAAGTGACCAATACAGACACTTGACCGTCCTCCGTCCACTTCTCTGAACAACAGAATTACATTGCCTTAAATAGGTTTTTTTTGTCCCCTTAGCACATTCCACAGACATTAGTCATGGTCAGAGGTACAGGAAAAGGTTTCCACAGAATGCATCACATCAAAGGCCTTTTGTTTACATGGTACAAGATATACTAAAAACATTGGCCATTTGTTTTAGGTCATTTTATCTTCAAAGAGATCACCCTAGCTCTTTCGCTGCTTCCTCTCTGTCACTTGGTCCCTCATAAACATAGGCCATTTGGTTTATGGCATCTTATCTTTCCACTTCCCTGGTTCCTCTCTCGTCACTTCGCCCCTCATCAACATAGGCCATTTGTTTTACGGCATCTTACTTCAAAGATGTGACTAGCTGTTTCTCTCTTCCTTTATCGCCTCCTCCCCCATAAACATTGGTCATTTGGTTTACGGCATCTTATCTCAAAGAGATCTCTCTAGCTTCTCCTCTCTGCTTGTCACTTGGGAGACAATGTTATAGGATTTATTATCTCACACACCGCAACCTGAGGCAAGCCTAATTTGAGACTAAATATAAGCTGTAAGCTAGCCCAGAAGCCAATTTAATATCTTCTTATATTTTTAACCAAAATTCGGCTTCATCAGTCTGCCCTGTTTCGACTAATGCAATCAACTCGACGTGCACAGACGGAAGATCAAATAGAACAAGTTGTCCGACAACTTTAGGCTATGTACGCCACATGAAAGAAGAAGATGTACATTTGAAGCACGTTTCACCGAGTAATGATAGGATCAGTATTTAGATTTTGCATTCAAATCTAACCCATGCTAACTGTGAAAGACAGATGTGAATTTACATAACGCCTGTGACTCAAGTCTTTGACTGCTTGGCCAAGTGCAGCTCGATGTTTACGTCAGATATTAGCAGAGCTGGCCAGATCAGCAGCAATGCTGAGACGGAGTAGGGTAACACATGGGGACTGAGTGTCACCATCACCTTGGCTCCAGCACCATGAGAGACTTGCTCTCCCTGCACCATCACTGTTTGTCATTGGCATCCAATTGGTCCACTTGCCTTGGATCCCATGGCTCCATTCCCTGGACCAGCCTTCATATGGGATCCCATCATTGGGCCGTATTGAACAGCCATGTAGACGACTGCAGCCCCACTGTCCACTTCAAGATATTTTGTCCACTTCAGGATCTCCCACTCATAATGTCATTAGTGATAGGAGTAGAATTAGGCCATTCAGCCCATCAAGTCATGGCTGATCTATCTCTCCCTCCTAACCCCATTCTCCTGCCTTCTCCCCATAACCCCTGTCACCTGATCTTCTGTTCTCCACTTGTCCCCCTCCCCACCTCTGGCACCATCTCCACCCTTCCCTCCCCCACCCGACTTATCTGCCAATCCACCCCTCCCCATCTAGACCCACCTGTCACTTGCTAGCTCTTGCTGCACCCCTCCCCTCCTGCACTCTATTCTGGTGGTCTCGACCCGAAACATCCATTATCCATTTCCTCCAGCAGCCTCCTGCTTCTGCTGCAGATTGCAGCCTCTGGTGCACCACTGACACTAACACAGGAGGGCAGAGCAGAGAGAGGGCAGCCATGTTGACTATCTCTGATCACTCCAACAGTCCACGTGCACAGAAATCCTGTCTTTCAGATTTATTTCCAATACAGTCCCTCACACTGACGTTAGACTCACTGGGCTTTAAAACCCGGCAAATCCCTGCTGCTGATGGGACTACACAAGATCCTGCTTTCATCTGGGACCTCGGCAACTCTGCCTCAGTGATCTATGGGAAGTCTAACCGGGACCTAAGCAGTGAATGGCAAAGCCTTAGTAAGTCATAGTCAGAGAGTGGAAACAGGCCTTTCAGCCCAACTTGCCCACACCGATCAACATGTCCCATCTACACTTGTCTCACCTGCTTGCATTTGACCCATATCCCTCGAAACCCTTCCTATCCATGTAGCTGTCCAAATGTTTCTTAAACATTGCGATAGTACCTGCTTAAACGTTGCCATAGTATCTGTGTTGTAGAGCAGGGAGATCTAAGAGTGCAGCTACATAGTTCCCTGAAAGTGGCGTCACGGGAGATAGGGTGGTCAAGAAGGCTTTCGGCAAATTGACCAGGTATCAGGGTGCTGAATGCAGGAGGTCATGTTCAGTGGTACAGGACATTTAGTCAGGGACAAGCAAAGGATGGTGGGTAAATGTAATGAGCTTCCAGTGTAAGTAGTTGAGGCAGGTATTATCATAACCTTTCACAAACACTTGGACAAGCACATGGATAAGACAGGTTTGGAGGGACATGGACCAAACGCAGGCAGGTGGGACTAGTGTAGATGGAGCATGTTGATCGGCGGAGGCAAGTTGGGCCGAAGGGTCTGTTTCCACACTGTTATGACTATGACTAAGACCTAGTCTTAGCTCACTGTCAGATTCTCCCACGCACAACTTTCCTATCCCTGCTACTCTGTATAATCCCAACAAATATCACATTCAATTTCTCCGACTGGTTGGCTTATCAGCCGAACGTTCAAGATACCTTTTGAAGATATTTTTCTCTCAATATTTTTACAGTAATTACAAATTCCAAAAGTTTCAGATTTATCGCAAGAGCATGAGTTTAGTAACAATCTGTCTTTGAAATCATTAATTTCTTTGAATGCGGCCTTCAGAAGTCTAGGCTTGCATTGACCACTGCTGCATTGCCCACTGCAGGCAGCTGTGACCACTGCACTGCCCACTGCTGACTAATGGCCACTGCAAGGTTACTCCTGTGAGACTGGGAACCCAACACTCCCATAACTACACCTGAAAGATAATTCTTTCACTTTCTTTACCGTTTTTCACAATTATAAACAAAAACAAGAGAAGTAATTTCCAAAACATTTCTGTGACTATTTTTGAAAGCAGATGATTGTGCAGCTGAGCGTCGATACAATGAATATTAACGGCCAAGGAATGAAAGTACTCAGAGTGCAGGAAGCATTGCAAAGTACAGCGTTAACTGGTGTGAAATTGTTCGCTCGCTACAGATCAGTAACCAAAACTATTTAGTGCACACAAACGCTTCTTGCAAAACATTATTGCTGAGGGTTCAGAGTCTTCCTGAAGACCTGCTGGTGTTATAGGTAAACCCAGTGTAGATTAACCCTTACTAATCCATGCCGTCTATAATCTCCACTACACGTACGTGCATGCCACCCTTTACATGGTATTACGGTACTACAAGGTCAGCCAAATCTCAGTAGCCACACCCAAAGATCCTATAGGATCTTTGGCCACACCAAGCTGGGTATGAATGGCTGGCAGTTTAAATGTTCCAGATTACTTATGGAATAAAGATGAACTTTTCAGCATGTATATTGTCGTGGATCATTCACAAATACCCCGTTACAAAAATAAACACATAAAAGACAGGAGCAAACTGAAAATAAAATATGTGGAGGATTTAAGATTTATTTGCTTCCCTTGTCAGGAATTAGACTATGAAGAGATACCCAAATATATTAAGTGTAGGAAGGAACTGCAGATGCTGGTTTAAACCGAAGATAGGCACAAAGAGCTGGAGTAACTCAGCGGAACAGGCAGCATCTCTGGTGAGGAGGAATAGGTGACGTTTCGGGTGTGAAGAAGGGTCTCAACGTCACCTATTCTTTTTCTCCAGAGATGCAGTCTGACCCGCTGAGTTATAACATATAACACATATAACAATTACAGCACGGAAACAGGCCATCTCGACCCCTCTAGTCCGTGCCGAACACATAGTCTCCCCTAGTCCCATATACCTGCGCTCAGACCATAACCCTCCATTCCTTTCCCATCCATATAACTATCCAATTTATTTTTAAATGATAAAAACGAACCTGCCTCCACCACCTTCACTGGAAGCTCATTCCACACAGCTACCACTCTCTGCGTAAAGAAGTTCCCCCTCATGTTACCCCTAAACTTCAGTCCCTTAATTCTCAAGTCATGTCCCCTTGTTTGAATCTTCCCTACTCTCAGTGGGAAAAGCTTTTCCACGTCAACTCTGTCTATCCCTCTCATCATTTTAAAAACCTCTATCAAGTCCCCCCTTAACCTTCTGCGCTCCAAAGAATAAAGCCCTAACTTGTTCAACCTTTCTCTGTAACTTAGTTGCTGAAACCCAGGCAACATTCTAGTAAATCTCCTCTGTACTCTCTCTATTTTGTTGACATCCTTCCTAAAATTAGGCGACCAAAATTGTACACCATACTCCAGAATTGGCCTCACCAATGCCTTGTACAATTTTAACATTACATCCCAACTTCTATACTCAATGCTCTGATTTATAAAGGCCAGCACACCAAAAGCTTTCTTTACCACCCTATCTACATGAGATTCCACTTTCATGGAACTGTGCACAGTTATTCCCAGATCCCTCTGTTCACCTACATTCTTCAATTCCCTACCATTTACCATGTACGTCCTATTTTGATTTGTCCTGCCAAGATGTAGCACCTCACACTTATCAGCATTAAACTCCATCTGCCATCTTTCAGCCCACTCTTCCAACTGGCATAAATCTCTCTGTAGACTTTGAAACTCTTCTTCATTACCCGCAACCCCACCTATCTTAGTATCATCTGCATACTTACTAATCCAATTTACCACACCATCGTCCAGATCATTGATGTACATGACAAACAACAGTGGACCCAACACAGATCCCTGTGGCACCCCACTCGTCACTGGCCTCCAACCTGACAAACAACCATCCACCATTACTCTCTGGCATCTCCCATTCAGCCACTGTTGAATCCATCTTGCTACTCCGCCATTAATACCCAACCATTGAACCTTCTTAACTAACCTTCCATGAGGAACCTTGTCAAAGGCCTTACTGAAGTCCATATACACAACATCCACTGCTTTACCCTCATCAATTTCCCGAGTAACATCTTCAAAAAATTCAAGAAGATTAGTTAAACATGACCTTCCAGGCACAAATCCATGTTGAGTTACTCCAGCTTTTTGTGCCCAACTATATTAACGTTGGTCAGTGGACAACAGGAAAGCAAAAAATAAATCGGTAAACATTTAAAGATGCACATTTTTATCAAAAAAGGTCATTTATTTACATTAAAGTAATCGAGATCTTTTTTTTCTTTGTCCAGTCCCGTTTACCTCTTCTTCATATTGCGCCAAAATTGCTGAGGTTCTCTCTTCAGTGACGATTCCTGTGTTCAAGAGGCAGAAGATTGGAGATATGAACAGCAATGAACAGAGAGAATTCATGTACTGATTGCAGGTGCGTGATCGTGACAACCAATGTACTGATTATGGGTGTGATCGCGGGTCCGTTGCCTGACTTACCAGCACTCCCTGGGCTGTGTCGTAAGGAATTCTCTTCTGTCTCCTTACTCATCCTCCAACGTTCCGGCATGTCTTCAAAATCCCACTATAAAAATAAAACACAGCGATGTAACGGGAAGCTTCCTTTATTAAAAGTTGTTCCATTCTTTGGCATTAAAACCTTCAAGTGACCACTAGCAGCTCTACCATCAAATATGCCACACATTAGAGAGATTTAAATAGTGACAGTTCTCACACAGTCCAAGACATTCGGCTTTAAGAAGCAGCTGCTGACTTGAGTGGACAAACCCCATGTGAAGGCTGGTGGCTGCCAGGTGCAGAGCTGAGGAATGTGTGCGGGGGGGGGGGGGGGACAGGTACTAGCCATGTGCAGCCATTGGGAAGCACTGCAGTCTAAGGCTCACTCACCTGGCCACTGAGAGTGGGGCCCTGTGTAAAACACAGACACCTGATGAGGGACATTGTCTCAGGTGGCCACAAGTGACAGAGATGTCTTGTACATGGAACGTGTTCATGAATTGGCCACACCTCAAACATAATGTGCAGGAAGGAACTGCAGGTGCTGGTAGACACCTGCCATTTTGTGTCTCACCTGTCAAGGATTACACTGTGAAAGCAGAAACTGGGTGATCTGTGAATGTAATGGGGACCATATACTGTTTTGTATTCCGTATGTGCATAATTTATGATTTAAGTTTGTTTAAAATGATTGAAATAATTTAATATACAAATATTTATAAACCATGAAAAATACTCACACTGAAAAAGCTTTGGATAAATGGAGTTTTTAAATATCGCACGTGTAAAATAAAATCATGAAAATGAAACAAACTTCTCTCAATAGGGAGCATTTTCTTCATGCTTGAAAAAGTCCAGATTCTCATAAAATGAAATGTTATAAATCCGTTTATCGTAAGCAGACAAGCAGGTGCAGTATTAGCTGAGGCAGGCCAGTGTGAATCTAGTCCGCGATCTGGTTTGAAACATTTATAGGCGCCAGTGGATAGTACCAGCACATACGGTCACAAAGAAAGCACTGGCATCAACTGATGGGCATCATCTTTACAAACAGCCGGTGTCATTGACTGACGTATCAGGGTCACCGAAAGATTTTCAAAATCCAGCGGCGACAAAAAAATGTCGAGGAAACACCGCATGTCAATACGCCGTCACGCCACGACTTTTTCGGTGACCTGATACGTCAGTCAAAGATGCCGGCAGTCGCCGAAAAAAAATCACCAAGTGGGACTGGCCTTTTAGTTCTTGTGCATTGCTGTTACTTGTGTAGAAATGGCTCCAAGCAATTTCCCATGGATGGAAATTGAATAGTCACAGTAGTTTCTCACTCGCCGAGACTGTATAAAGTTTTTTGTTTTGACAATCAACCTTATTTCTTAAAAAAAAAAATGAATGAAGCTTATTCATAAAGAGCAGCAAAGCTTTCTCGTACACAATCGGGAGAGGAAAGCTGCCCCTTTGTTAGGTTAGTATCGAGTGCAGTTGTATCGGTTCATACCTGTTCTGAATTTAGGGCCTCCAAGTACTTTTGCTGCAGAGTAAAACACATCGACAGAACTCAACAACTGTGGTCAGCACCTTCAACGCAGATTCACAGCCAGATGACATTTCAGTGACATTAAACACAGCTGGAACTCACCATAACAGTAGCTGCACCCCAGTTTATCCCAGAACCCCAGAAAACCACTGTGAACTCACAATTTCAATTGAATATTTTCCAAAGTGCTTGTCCATGAGGAATTCCGATTAGTCAACGCAAACAGAATGTTCCCCACATTCGGAGTCATAGAGCCCGCCTTGCCCACGCACAGCTTGCCCACGCCAACCAAGATGTCCCATCTAAGCTAGTTCCATTTGCTCACGTTTGGTCCAAATCCACTAAACCCTTCCTATCCATGTACCTGTCTAAACGTCGTTAAAATGTTTGATAGTCCCTGCCTCAACTACCTCCTCTGGCAGCTCGTCTTATACACCCACCACCCTGTGTGTGGAAAAGTTGCATTTGGGTGTTGTCCTGATCTAGGTGGTGATTATGTGAGTAACTGCGTTCCATGTAAGAACCACACTCGGGGTCCAGGTCAAACATATAAATCACCACAACATTTCATTCTGTTTGGCCAGTGGGAATTGCACGAGATTGAGATGATCGGAAGTCAACCTATTAAATATTTGTTGTTTATGAAACAACACAGATTAAAAATCCAAATATTTGTGAACTGTATGTTTGGCAATTTAGAAAAATATTAATATCATCACTAGATTTTATAAATAAAAAGTAATTAAATTTGAAACTTAAACATGCTATCAGCACAAATTTGCATTTGGGAATATATTATTTGTTCAAACAGAAATGAAGTCAAAACTAAATGAATTGAATATAAAACAACACAACACAAAGATGATGAAATAGCCGTCCATGGAGATGAAACTTACAATCTTCAAAATGATAATCCAAAAGATTTGTTCAAACAGGAAGTGTTCCTCAAACAGGAATCGTTACATAATTCTGCCCCTTAACTAACAACGTTAATAATAGCAAAAAAACTTATACTTAATTTTGGAAAAATACAACTATACCAACGCTCAAAATGTGGATTATAAATATGTTGGACACAGCACATCTTGAAGAAATACGACTCCTCCTAATAGATAAACAAGATCAATTCTTAACGAGTTGATCTCCATTTATTGATTTATTGGATTCATGTGGTGCAACTGTATCGTAAAAACCAATTGTTTCAGGTCTGGGTGAAAGATGATCAACAATATAAAAACTCATCTCCTATCTCCCATTTGCTAATCTCTCTCCTGCTCCTTCTTCTTTCTTCTCTTCCTCACTATCTTTCTTTTTTTTTATACACACTACACGTTTTTCTACTCTCTATTATCTCTTTCTCTCTCATTTATTTCTTTAAAAAAAAAATAAAAAATGAAGTTGTACAGAGAATGTATCATGTCAACATATATTTGGCACCTGAAAAAAGGTACCACTGTATTGTACTTACTTCTAATAAATAAAATTTAAAAAAACAAAAAAAAACGCCAAACGATGCAACCGTTACAAATCCAATCCAATTCAATTCTCAAATTCAGCCCCACCCTCGTAGCTAGCAAACTTCAACTAAAACTGAAAGCTTTCAGTCTGAAGAAGGGTCTCAACCCGAAACATCACCCATTCATTCTCTCCTGAGAAGCTGCCTGTCACGCTGAGTTACTCCAGCATTTTGTGTCTACCTGAAAACCCACAAACTGATGTCATTCACATATCCCACTGCCCCATCTTTAACACTGCAGCCTCCAGCATTGCATAAAGGTGGGCAGACTGAACTGAGACCCCAGGACAAAGTATGGCAGTAGTGGAACGGTGCAAGATGACACTCAAGGACAATCTGTTTCTTGTAGAATGAACACACAGTACTTACTTCAAGTTCAGAGCTGATGGAAGTGTCATCGGATGAGCTGCAGGAAGACGGCACATTTGCGTGGATGACGTGTTGTGGAGGGAACGTTGGAGGCTCATGGACAAGCAAGCCGTCCATTTTAGACTTTCTCGCAATACATATCTGCCCATCTCCAGGTAATCTCTTTACACCAAATCCAATCTACAATTATAAACAGCAACAGCTCACACAGCTAAAGACTGTCGATTGTCAAGATCAGGATTGCAATCAAACTGAATTTGAAACAAATAAAAATGAACAAACAAATGTTCATTTTAAGTGTTTGTGATCCAATTTCACTTCCCCATTTACTAATTTTTAATAATACATGAATTAAATGGATTAATTATTGGGATTGAAATAATATCTACAACATCAAAGATGCAGAGTAACAAAGCCTTTTCTATAAATGTGTCTGAAATCTTGTGCCACTTTTTTTTTCATTCAGTGATATCTTGGTTATAGCAACATTGGTTCAAATTGGCATTTAATGAATAAAGGTTAAATAAAGCAGAAGCAACAATCTACAAGGAAGTCCCTGGGCTTGTGGACTTGAGTTACAGGGAGAGGGTGGATAGGCTGGGAATGTGTTCTTTGGAGCGTAGGAGGCTGAGGGGTGACCTTATTTAGGTGAACAAGATCATGACGGGCACGGATAAAGTTTGGGTCAGGACATGTTCCCGATGTTGGGGGAGTCCAGAACGAGGGGCCACAGTTTAAGAATAAGGGGTAAGTCATTTAGAACAGAGATTTTCACACAGAGAGTTGTGAGTCTGTGGAATTCTCTGCCTCAGAGGGCGGTGGAGGCCGGTTCTCTGGATACTTTCAAGAGTTAGATAGAGCTCTTAGGGATAGCGGAGTTAAGGGATATGGAGAGAAGGCAGGAACGGGGTACTGATTGGGGATGATCACATTGAATGGAGGTGCTGGCTCGAAGGGCCGAATGGCCTACTCCTGCACCTATTGTCTATTGACCTAGTCTGGCTTTGTTCCATCGTCTGCCCATTCCCCCCACAGACGCCGCCTGACACGCAGATTTCCTCCAGCACTTTGTATTTTGCTCAAGATTCCAACACCTGCACTTTCCTGTATTCCCATCGTAACCTAAAGCAAAATGAAATAATGACAATAAAAGCCCCCCCTGAAGATGTGGTTGGGGTTGAGATTGACTCCGAGATCATTACTCTGGCATTCCGCTCAGCACAAATACTTCCCCATTGGTAACACAGTTGGAACACTGAAAGATAGTGGTGACAAGTTTTCAGACACCCCTTGTTCTACACACTCGCCTGTCTGTAGCTTCACAAAAGTCCCCGGTATTACAGGTGCATTTAGCATGCAGGAAAGTACAGGCAAGCGTGGAAACAATCTACAACGGGCATTACAAGTTCAGTCCACCAACATTTTTCAGTGTGTGTGTTTAGCTGCAGGAACACCACCTCCTATTGCACGGGCAGCTTACAACCCGGCAGTATAAATACGATGTCTCTAACTTCAAGTAACCCGTGCTTTCCCCACCCTAGTTCTCTGACTAGTTTCACTGTGGTACTGACTACATTTCACAGATTGTAGGCCTCCTTGTCACCTTCCCCTCAACCAACAATGATCCATTCTACACTTTCCTTGAGCAGAGTCTGCTTTGATCTGTCGTTTTCACACCTCACCCTTCCATTTCTCTGGTAGACAAAAATGCTGGCGAAAATCAGTGGGTGAGGCAGCATCTATGGGGCGAAGGAATAGGCGACATTTCGGTTCGAGACCCTTCTCCATATCTCTAGTCTCCCTCTCCCCTGACTGTCTGAAGAAGGGTCTCGACCCGAAACATCACCTATTCCTTCTCTCCAGAGATGCTGCCTGTCCCGCTGAGTTACTGCAGCATTGTGTGAATATCCGACGTAAACCAGCATCTGCAGTTCCTTCCGACACGTTATTTTCTCACCTCTTGAACGGGCTCAATGCTCAGATCCAGGTAGTGGCCTATTTCTGCCATCTTGCGTAGGTATCTGTTGTTCTGAGGTATGTTGAGCGGCACCCAGTCCGTGCTCTGCAGGGAATCACAAACAATCATCTCACGTCTATTCTACTCTCAGCTGTAACCAACAAGGGAGCTCAATTATATTTACAACGGCAAGATGAATACATCTCATTTAAAATTGGACTAGGAATGAAAATCCCCCAAAGAAATGAAATCACTTTATTTAAATCATAATATTTACCACATCAAGTGACTCTTTGTGAAGAGTCTGGAGTGTTTTATTGCCATGTGTACATGGCACAAGCACACTGACAATGAAACTATTATACTCGTACTTGCTGCAGCTTAACACGCCCACTAACTCAATAACACACAGATATAAATATATATACAATAATCAACAACACACCTAATTAATAACTAGTTCATTGTAATAAATAATTTGGTGGGCGAAGTCTGGCCCACCCTGTCCGCACTGACCAACAAGCCAATCTAAATGAAGAAGGGTCTCGACCTGAAACGTCACCCATTCCTTCTCTGCAGAGATGCTGTCTGTCTCTGTCTCTACTATACTCCATGTACACTCACAGCTGCATGGCCAAATTTGGCCCTAACTACATCTACAAGTTTGCAGACGACACCACTGCGGTAGGCCGGATAATGACCAGTGGATAACAAGCAAAACAAAGCATTTTCCTTCCCTCTCTAATGAAATTATCCATCGGGCATCTTATCCGACACGGATAAAGTCAACTGCAGGGAAGTGTCAGTCGCACCTCAGCTTTAGACTTTACCGTTAGATTTTAGAGATACAACACGGAAACAGGCCATTCGGCCCACCGAGTCCGCACCGACCAGCGATCCCTGCACACTAACACTATCAGACACACAAGGGACAATTTACAATTTTTAACAAAACTCATTAACCTACAAACCTGCACGTCTTTGGAGTGCAGGAGGATTGGATGTCAGCATGGATTTACGAAGGGGAAATCATGCTTGACTAATCTTCTGGAATTTTTTATAGATGTAACTAGGAAAATGGACAAGGGAGAGCCAGTGGATGTAGTGTACCTGGACTTTCAGAAAGCATTTGATAAGGTCCCACATAGGAGACTAGTGGGAAAAACGAGGGCACATGGCATTGGGGGTAGAGTGCTGACATGGATAGAGAAGTGGTTGACAGACAGGAAACAAAGAGCAGGGATTAACGGGTCCCTTTCAGAATGGCAGGAGGTGACTAGTGGGGTACCGCAAGGCTCGGTGCTGGGACCGCATCAATGATTTGGATGAAGGGATTCAAATTAACATTAGCAAATTTGCAGATGACACCAAGCTGGGTGGCAGTGTGAACTGTGAGGAGGATGCTATGAGAATGCAGGATGACTTGGACAGGTTGGAGGAGTGGGCAGATGCATGGCAGATGACGTTTACTGCGGATAAATGTGAGGTTATCCACTTTGGTAGCAAAAACAGGAAGGCAGATTACTATCTAAATGACGTCAAATGGGGAAAAGGGGAAGTGCAACGGGATCTGGGGGTCCTTGTACATCAGTCTATGAAAGTAAGCATGCAGGTACAGCAGGCAGTGAAGAAAGCGAATGGCATGTGGGCCTTTATAACAAGAGGAATCGAATATAGGAGCAAAGAGGTCCTTCTGCAGTTGTACTGGGCCCACCTGGAGTATTGTGTGCAGTTTTGGTCCCCTAATTTGAGGAAGGACATTCTTGCTATTGAGGGAGTGCAGCGTAGGTTTACAAGGTTAATTCCCGGGATGGCGGGACTATCATATGCTGAGAGAATGGAGCAGCTGGGCTTGTACACTCTGGAGTTTAGAAGGATGTGAGGGGATCTCATTGAAACATAAGATTGTTAAGGGCTTGGACACACTAGAGGCAGGAAACATGTTCCCGATGTTGGGGGAATCCAGAACCAGGGTCCACAGTTTAAGAATAAGGAGTAAGCCATTTAGAACGGAGATGAGGAAACACTTTTTCTCACAGAGTGGCGAGTCTGTGGAATTCTCTGCCTCAGAGGGCGGTGGAAGCAGGTTCTCTGGGTGCTTTTAAGAGAGAGCTAGTTAGGGCTCTTAAAAATAGCGGTCAGTGGATGTGGGGAGAAGGCAGGAAAGGGGTACTTATTGGGGATGATCAGCCATGATCACATTGAATGGCCCTGCTGGCTCGAAGGGCCAAATGGCCTACTCCTGCACCTATTGTCTATTGAAACCGGAGAAAACCCACACAGGTCACGGGGAGAACGTACAAACTCCGTACAGGCAGCACCCGCAGTCAGGATGGAACCCGGGTCTCTGGCACTGTGAGGCAGCAACTCTACCGCTGTGCCACCGTGACACTGCTAACATTCCTGCTGCCACGTCGGTAAGCAGAAGGTAATCGATGTGATAAATGAAGAATGATCGGGGGGGGGGGAAGGGGGAGGCCGGTTTATTATTTATTTAGACAGTAGACAATGATACATTATATGCAATGTATTTTATGTAATGTCATCTCTTGCCTGGACCTTGATTCTGAAATAAAGTTTAATAATAAAATGAAAACGTTTTGGGTCGAGACTTTTCTTCAGAGTGCCCATAATATATATAATAATAAGCAGGGCCGGTGCTAGGAATTGCGGGACCCAATTAGAAAACTGATGGCGGGGCCCCTACTCTAGAAAAGTAAAAATTTATGTATGTTTATATTTCGTGTAGTTTCGGGAATTTTAAGGCAAGCTGGTTGGTGATTGGATGCAACCCTCTTAGAGACAGCGTTTGATTGGCCGCCAAATAAATGTGTCAAATCTGTAACAAAAATCGCTGGTCGGTGCGAACTCAGTGGACTATCTGGTTGTATCTCCACACTAATCTGGTTGTATCTCCAAACTAATCTGGTTGTATCTCCAAACTGATCTGGTTGTATCAACCAGACTATCTGGTGGTATCTCCAAACTAAACAATATAATATGCAGGTACATTCATTTAAAATTAAATTCAGTGATTATTTCACATGATTTCTCACTGTGTAAAGCTCAATATCTGACCAATTTCTGTTTAACACGTTTGGTCTGCCGTGAGCATTTTTCGTTGCATCTCGTTGCATCTCCCCTTTTCCTAATCGGCCACAATTCAGATAATAGTCTACTTTCCTGTTTTTGCCACCAAAGTGGATAACCTCACATTTATCCACATTATACTGCATCTCCCATGCATTTGCCCACTCACCCAGCCTATCCAAGTCACCTTGCAGCCTCCTAGTTTAGAGGGGTTTAAACGGTTTAGAGATGTTTAGAGGGCTTCAGATGGGTTCAGGTGTGTTTACAATTGTTTAGAGGGGAATAGAGGGAAATAGGGGGGCTAGAGGGGGTTTAGACGTTTTCAGAGGGTCCCAGAGGGGTTTAGAGACGTTATAAGCCCCCCGTGAGAAATTGTAATTCTCTGAAATTGAAGATAGACATAAAGCTGGAGTAACTCAGCAGGACAGGCAGCGCAGCGACTCTGGAGAGAAGACCCTTCTTCAGACCGAACTGAACGCGTTGATGAGAGTACAGGTACTTGTGATTGTCTGAAGAAGGGTCTCGACCAGAAACACAACCCTCTCCCCAGAGCCGCTGCCCGTCCCGCTGAGCCACCTTCAATTTCAGAGCCAAACAAAAAACACAGAGTGCTGGAGGAACTCAGCGGGCCAGGCGGCTGCCTCGCCCGCAGGGTTTCTCCAGCATTTTTGTCTACTGCAAAACGTCAATGATTCCGGGAATGCTGAGGGGACAGGGTGATAGAGAAGGAGTGGGAGAGCTAGAGAGAGACAATATGGGGAGCGGGAGAGAGAGCGCGAGAGAAAGAGGGAGGGAGGGAGGGAGTGAGCAAAAGACAGAGAGACACAACCAAAGATCCGCTATAAGATCTTTGGACACAACGTGGGTCGGTAGGTGAATGACAAACCTGCACACCAGGAAGAAGCCCCTTCTCGCGGTCCGGGGCCCTCACTCATGATGGTGAGTTAAATGAAATTCTCAACGTGTCATCGATCTACATTCCTCAGTAAATGTAATTGTGTTTTAAACAAGTATTAATGATGCCGCGTGAATTTTATTCAAAGGAACACGGCGTCATTAATACTTGTTCAAAACACTATAACATTTACTGAGGAATGCGGATAGATGCAGATTCATGACATTGCATAACAAGGTGTTAAGTACTTACCGTTAAGAAGTGCTAACAGCACTAGTTAACAAATCGTTTGTGTATGATGGCAGTGCAGCGGTTGTTATACATGTTCGTTTAAAAAAAATCCGGATGGCGAATTAAAAAAAATCTTTATTTAACAAAGAGAATTCGTATTTCCGTACGAAATACTGAACATTAGTGCGGGGCCCCGCTTAGGCGCGGGGCCCAATTAGGAGCAATCGGTCAAATCGGCTTAACGCCGGCCCTGATAATAAGACATGATTTATTCACTTACCTGTGTCTCAGTCTGCAGCTCATCGTCTGCCACCTGCTGGCCAGGTGGTGCCAGCAGGGAGACGGTGTCTGATTCCACCATCATCTCTAATCCCCACTTCTGCCGAGTGCCTTTATTCCTCAGCAGGTACAGCAGGTACAGCACCTTGCAGGATTGGTGAAGGAAATCTGCAACTGTTCACCAACTCAAACAATCTTAAACCAATATGTAGAGGAACCGACCAGAGGGCAGGCCATCCTAGACTGGGCATTGTGTAATGAGGAAGGATTAGTTTGCGATCTTGTTGTGCAAAGCCCCTTGGGCAACAGTGACCATAATATGGTGGAATTCTGCATTAGGATGGAGAGTGACGGATAATTCAGAGACTAGGGTCCTGAACTTAAAGAAAGGGGACTTTGAAGTTATGAGTTGGAATTGGCTAGGATAGACGGGCAAATTATACTTAAAGGGTTGAGGTGGAGATGCAATGGCAAAGATTTAAACTACAAAAATTGTTCATCTCTGTCTGGCGACAAATTAAAACAGAGAACACGGCTCAACCGTGGCTGACGAGGGAAATCAAGGGGAGTGTTAAATCCAAGGAAGAGGCATATAAATTGGCCAGAGGAAGCAGCAAACCGGAGGACTGGGGGAAAATTAGTACTCAACATAGGAGGAAAAAGGGGTTAATTCAGAGGGGGAAAAGGAGCATGAAAGAAAGCTTGCGGTGAATATAAAAACCGACTAAAAGTTTATTTAGATATGTTAAAAAAAAAAGTAGTGAAGACAAATATAGGTCCCTTACAGTCAGAGACAGGTGAATTTATAATGGGAAACAAGGAAATGGCAGAACAGTTAAACGAGTACTTTGGTTTTGTCTTCACTAAGGAAGACACAATCTCCCGGAAATACTCCCGGATCTAGTGGGAGGGAGGAACTGAAAGGAATCCACATTAGTCAGAAAATGGTGTTAGGTAAACTGTTGGGACTGAAGGCAGATACATCCCCAGGGCCTGATGGTCTGTATCCCAGAGTACTCAAGGAGGTGGCCCTAGAAATTGTGGATGCATTGGTGATCATTTTCCAATGTTCTCTCGACTCTGGATCAGTCCCTGTGGACTGGAGGGTAGCCAATGTAACTCCACTCTTTAAGAAAGGAGGGAGAGAGAAAATGGGGAATTATAGACCAGTTAGCCTTTCATCGATAGTGGGGAAGTTGCTGGAGTCGATTATTAAAGATGTTATAGCAGCGCATTTGGAAAGCAGTGACAGGATCGGTCAGTCAGCATGGACTTATGAAGGTGAAATCATGCTTGACTAATCTTCTGAAATGTTGTGAGGATGTAACAAGTAGAATGGATAAGGGATATGGAGAGAAAGCAGGAACGGGGTACTGATTTTGGAGCCATGATCATATTGAATGGCAGTGCTGGCTTGAAGGGCCTACTCCTGCACCTATTTTCTATGATTTTCTAATGTTTACTCCATGCTCCAGAGCTGCTGTATGAAGGTTTGGAGGGACATCACTCTATGACTCTATAACAGATTATAGACACAAAGAAAGACTGAGATGGATTTTGATAGAGAGCTGCTGTGGAGAAGTTGTTTTCATCTAAAGCAGAACGAAGGATTATGAACAAATCATCTCTACTGAATCCAACATATAATTAATCTCTGCCTTGTGTACAGAGTGCTACCTTCCCACCCGTCTCTGAAACCTGTTTGCTGAGAGACAGGTTGGGATGTGGCACCCTCCATACCACAAGGATCGATGAAGCATAAACAAAAGTGTCAGACCAGTAAGAGGGTCTATTTTCAGTGTAAACCAGCATCTGCAGTTCCTCCCAGCACAGGGAATAAAGGGAAATGTTGATGGGCTTTGAGGAAGAACAGTGAAGAGCACATTTGTTCCTCGATTCACAATGCTGTGATCACAATCACAATCACAGTCTACCCCACGACAGAAGGGGGAGGAGTTGTAGCAAAGGATCTCCTGTGACTTTCTCTCTCTCTCCATCCCGCCTCGATCCGAGTTCACCGACTGGTTTCACTGTCCTCCTGATTCAATATTACTCTGTGTGCCTCGTTGTCACCTTCCCCACAGCTAACAATGAACAATTCCACATTTCCATCCGCATCGACCCCTTTATCTGTGTTTTCACACCTTACCCTTCCATATCTCTGTCTCCCTCTCCCCTGAATCTCAGCCTGAAAAAGGGTCTCGACCCAAAATGTCGCCCATTCCTTCTCTCTAGAGATGCTGCCTGTCCCGCTGAGTTACTCCAGCACTCTGTGAAACGTCACCTATCCATGTTCTCCACAGATGCTGCCTGTCCCGCTGAGTTATTCCAGCACTATGTGAAACGTCACCTATCCATGTTCTCCACAGATGCTGCCTGACCCACTGAGTTACTCCAGCACTCAAGTCAAGTCAAGTTTATTTGTCACATACACATACGAGATGTGCAGTGAAATGAAAGGCACTCTGTGTCTATATCTGCAGTTCTTTAACGTTCCTACATACTTAAAGTACATCTTTCACTGTTGAATCAAAAATGTCAAAACACATTGTTCCAACATATCAATTTTCAACTATGCCCAATAAGGGGTAGGCCATTTAGGACTGAGATGAGGAAAAACTTTTTTCCAGAGAGTTGTGAATCTGTGGAATTCTCTGCCACTGAATGCAGTGGAGGCCAATTCACTGGATGTATTCAAGAGAGAATGTTTAAACAGAATCAAGGGATGTGGGGAAAAGGCAGGAACGGGGTACTGATTTTGGATGATCAGCCATGATCATCTTGAATGGCCGGTACTCTTGCACCTATTTTCTATGTTTCTATAAGGAATAGGAGTAGATTAGGCCATTCGGCCCATCAAATCTACTCTGCCATTCAATCATGGCTGATTTATCTCTTCCTCCTAACCCCATTCTCCTGCCTTCTCCCCATAACCTTTGACACCCGTACTAATCAAGAATCTATCTAACTGCCTTAAAAATATCCACTGACTTGGCCTCCACAGCCTTCTGTGACAAAGAATCCCACCTCCTGTTCCATTTGTGTACAGATGGTGTCTGAAGGATACAGAGATGTCCATAGAGCCCCCTCCTAGGTAGATGAGCAGCCAGGGCAAAGCTCGCAGGATGTATGCAGGCGTTTTATCCCAACTGAGAATGGCCACTGCGTAGAGCATGCTGGCCAACACCGTCATGATCAGAGAACTCTTTTGGCCGCAGTCGGTAATCTGCCCCTTCGACTGATATTCAGTGGGAAGAAAAAAATAATTTCAAATGTTAATATCATAAAAAAAACATTTAATATGTAATAAATGGGAAAAGCTGTTGGTCAGAATGTGAACTGTAGAAAGTTTCCAACATAATAATGATCAATATCATCACAGACCCTCTCCATCCTGGCCACGTTCTCATCACAGACCCTCACCACCCTGGCCACTCTCTCATCACACTGCTACCATCGGGAAGAAGGTACAGGAGCCTGAAAACCGTGACCTCCAGGTTCAAGAACAGCTTCTTCCCAACAACCATCAGCCTCTTGAACACCGCACAACACTAACCCCAGCAACTGTGATCGTCTATCATAGCAGGGAATGGAGGGGCTATGGATCGCATGCAAGCCAAGGAGATGAGTTTAACTTGGCATCATGTGCAGTGGCTTGCAAAAGTATTCATACCCCTTGAACTTTTCCACATTTTGTCACGTTACAACCACAAACATAAAAGTATTTTATTGGGATTTTATGTGATAGACCAACACAAAGTGGTGCATAATTGTGAAGTGGAAGGAAAATGATACATGGTTTTCAAATTTTTTTACAAATAAAAAACTGAAAAGTGTGGCGTGCAAAAGTATCTGTCAGCCCCCTTTACTCTGATACCCCTAAATAAAATCCAGTGCAACCAATTGCCTTCAGAAGTCACCTAATTAGTAAATAGAGTCCACTTGTGTGTAATCTAATCTCAGTATAAATACAGCTGTTCTGTGAAGGCCTCAGAGGTTTGTTAGAGAACATTAGTGAACAAACAGCATCATGAAGCCCAAGGAACACACCAGACACGTCAGGGATAAAGTTGGGGAGAAGTTTAAAGCAGGGTTAGGTTATAAAAAAATATCCCAAGCTTTGAACATCTCACGGAGCACTGTTCAATCCATCATCCGAAAATGGAAAGAGTATGGCACAACTGCAAACCTACCAAGACATGGCCGTCCACCTAAACTGACAGGCCAGGCAAGGAGAGCATTGATCAGAGAAGCAGCCAATGGTAACTCTGGAGGAGCTGCAGAGATCCACAGCTCAGGTGGGAGAATCTGTCCACAGGACAACTATTAGTCGTGCACTCCACAAATCGGGCCTTTATGGAAGAGTGGCAAGAAGAAAGCCATTGTTGAAAAAAAGCCATAAGAAGTCCCGTTTGCAGTTTGCCACAAGCCATGTGGGGACACAGCAAACATGTGGAGGAAGGTGCTCTGGTCAGATGAGACCAAAATTGAAGTTTTTGGCCTAAATGCAAAACGCTATGTGTGGCGGAAAACTAACACTGCACATCACCCTGAACACACCATCCCCACTGTGAAACATGGTGGTGGCAGCATCATGCTGTGGGGATGCTTTTCTTCAGCAGGGACAGGGAAGCTGGTCAGAGTTGATGGGAAGATGGATGGAGCCAAATACAGGGCAATCTTGTAAGAAAACCTGTTAGAGTCTGCAAAAGACTTGAGACTGGGGCGGAGGTTCACCTTCCAGCAGGACAACGACCCTAAACATACAGCCAGAGCTACAATGGAATGGTTTAGATCAAAGCATATTCATGTGTTAGAATGGCCCAGTCAAAGTCCAGACCTAAATCCAATTGAGAATCTCTGGCAAGACTTGAAAATTGCTGTTCACAGACGCTCTCCATCCAATCTGACTGAGCTTGAGCTATTTTGCAAAGAAGAATGGGCAAAAATTTCAGTCTCTTGATGTGCAAAGCTGGTAGAGACATACCCCAAAAGACTTGCAGCTGTAATTGCAGCGAAAGGTGGTTCTACAAAGTATTGACTCGGGGGGGCTGAATACTTTTGCACGCCACACTTTTCAGTTTTTTATTTGTAAAAAAATTTGAAAACCATGTATCTTTTTCCTTCCACTTCACAATTATGCACCACTTTGTGTTGGTCTATCACATAAAATCCCAATAAAATACATTTACGTTTGTGGTTGTAACGTGACAAAATATGGAAAAGTTCAAGGAATATGAAAACTTTTGCAAGCCACTGTACAGCACAGGCATTGTGGACGGAAGGGCCTGTTCCTGGGCTGTACTGTTGCATGTATGCTCTATGGACTGTGTCGTTGGTTACACTATGGACCCCAAGCCTTCCCTGACGTCCACTGAGCGAGGGCTATATGTATATATGTATG
Source organism: Amblyraja radiata (assembly GCF_010909765.2). Classification (NCBI taxonomy): domain Eukaryota; kingdom Metazoa; phylum Chordata; class Chondrichthyes; order Rajiformes; family Rajidae; genus Amblyraja; species Amblyraja radiata. The sequence goes on from NC_045968.1 coordinate 17,270,736, forward strand.
AAGTTTGTTTGTTTATACTATTCTTATAACAAATGTAAAGCACTTTGGCCAACGAGAGTTGTTTTTTAAATGTGCTACATAAATAAATGTGACTTGACTTGACTTGACTTCATTGTTACCCAATATTAGTTATTCATTCATCATCGTTTTGATGATCATATATATATTTATTTGTGTGTGATTGCATTAATGGGCCTGTAAAGCTCCAGCGTGCAAGAACATCATTGTTCCCTTGCCAGTACACATGACCATTAAACACACTTGACCAAGTGGGCAAGTTACTGCAGAAGACCAGAGACAATCTCAACTATTGTCCACTCCCCATCACGGGGACAGAGAACTCATTCGCCTGCAGTTAGATCATGTGATAGGAGCAGAATTAGGCCATTCGGCTCATCTAGTCTACTCCGCCATTCAATCATGGCTGATCTATCTCTCCCTCCTAACCCCATTCTCCTGCCTTCTCCCCATAACCTCTGACACTAGATAAAGTCAGATTAACCTTATCTAGTTTAGTTTAGCTTAGAGATACAGCGCAGAAACAGGCCTCACCTACCAGCGATCCCCGCACACTAACACTATCCTACACACACTAGGGACAATTTACATTTACACCAAGCCAATTAACCTGCAAACCTGTAAGTCTTTGGAGTGTGGGAGGAAACAGAAGATCTCGGAGAACGTACAAACTCCGTTTGGACAGCACCCATAGTCGGGATGGAACCCGGGTGTCTGGCGCTGTGAGGCAGCAACTCTACCGCTGAGCCACCGTGCCACCCTGGTCTACTTGAAGACAAGTCACAGGAAAAAGACATAGCCTCAAGATCAAGTATAAAACGATCATATGAACAGGTGGTGATACACTGCACTTTATTTAGTAATCCCACTTCATGGAGAAACAAAGAGTTATGGCGACAGTCGGGGCCCCTCCTCCCCCCCCCCCCCCCACTGCTTCCACTCACCGCCTTTAGCACAAGAGATAGCTTTGATGTCCAGCCAATTAAAATCGCAGTCACACCCAGTGCATATCCAATATTTTCTGTGCCATCCTAGAAATAAATCAGAGTTTAGTTTAGAGATACAGCGTGGATACAGCCCCCTCAGCCCACCGAGTCCGTACCGACCAGTGATCACCCCGTACACTAGTTTAGTGTAGAGATACAACGCAGAAATAGGCCCTTCGGCCCACCGAGTCCGTGCCGACCAGCGATCCGCGTATAGTAGTTTGCTCCTACACACACTAGGGACAATTTACAGAGGGCCAATTAACCAACAAACCCACGTCTTTGGAATGTGGGTGGAAACCGGAGCACCCGGAGAAAACCCACACGGCCACAGGGAGAACGTGCAAACACCATACAGACAGTACCCAAGGACAGGATTGAACCCGGGTCTGCAATGCGGAGAGGTAGCAGCTCTACCCGCTGCGCCACCGTGCTGCCCATTAAATAAATAAAACCATTCATGGAAGAGGCACGTCACAGGGCAACGACTTCACTCCAAGGGCAGTCTGTATCAGGGGAGGCGATAGAAGAGTAGACAGAAGATATATGGACAGCATGGGTTTAGAGAGCTATGGACGGGCATATGGAACTAGCTCTGTGTACCAACTTGTTGGGCATGTACGAACGAGATGGGCCGAAGGACCTGTTTACATGCTGTACACCTCGGTGACCCGTCCCCCTGCACTGACCCGTCCTTGCAACAGATCGGCCATCACGCTGCCCTCAGCACCCAAGTGGCTGAAGAAAGGTTCCAATTCATAAATACCATCTGTCCATCTTCTCCACAGATGCTGCCTGACCTGATGAGTTCTTTCACCACTTTGTAATTCACCCCGCCCACACTTTGTTCAAAGCAAACACAAAGTGTGTTGTTGATAAGATGTGGACTGCTTGATATTCTAAGCACCCTGTGAAGTATCCTGGATCACTGCCAGATCTTTCCCCTGTACAATATTTAAGCTTGGTCACAGTACAGTCAGAAGCAACTTCTTCACACTTTGATGGCCTGCTTTGTCAGACGGCCACTTGTATAGCTGGGCCAGGGGCAGGTTTCACCTGCGATCTGGCGAGCCCATGGGCACTGACCACCACGCACGCTTTACCTGAAGTAACGAGGTGAGTAACTTCCTCCCTGGGCCATGGACATCCACCAGACCAACAGGAGATGGCCACAGGTAGTAACCTGTGCCCGCAACAAAAGGCAGGCAAACTAGGAGCAGAGTAGTCCGTCCCTTCCTCTTCCTCGTGCGTCTCGATCGCCCTGAGCGTGAAAACAGGATGAGAGAGATGAGAACCTTCCCTTACCATTGTAGTCCAAGCACAGGGCACGACACACATGTGCCACACGCAAGTGTACATGGGTACAACATGTGTCTGCAACACGCAAGTGTACACGGGCATTCCGCATGATGCAACTCACTGGAATGGCATCGGGTAGTCGCAGGGGAATTAACCAAAACTTTCTTCCTTGACTCACTTACATTTTTCTAATTCTCTTTAGTTGCCTCCTTTGATAGATGACAGAGGCTTCAGTGCAGAAGCCATAATGTACACAACAGACATATCTGGGGGTCCCTAAAGGTGGCAGGTCAGGTGGGCAGGGTGGTGGTCACAAGAGTTGGCACTTTTGTAATGGCATTTCTTACATATCTGTCCAATTGTCTTTTAAAATAAGTAACTGTACTGTGAAAGCTGGCCGACAAAAAATGTTGGAGTAACTCAGAGGGACAGGCAGCATCTCTGGAGAGAAGGAACGGGTGATGTTTCGGGTCGAGATCCTTCTTCAGACTGATGTCAAGGGAGTGGGCAGGACAGAGATAGAATGTAGTCGGGGACAGTAAGACTGGTGGGAGAACTAGGAAGGGGGAGGGGATGGAGACAGGGAAAGATACAAGGTACAAGAGACATTTATTTGTCACATGTACCAATTGGTCCAGTGAAATGTGTGGTCGCCAGACAGCCATACGAATAATAAAGAGCACAGAACACAATAGTTTTTAACACAGACATCCCCACACAGCGGGATCAAAGTTTCCCACAGTGAGGGAAGGCTCCAAAATTCAGTCATCCTCCTCTGTTGTCCTCCAGAGCAAGGGTTATTTGAAATTAGAGAAGTTAACGTTTATACCGCTGGGGTGTAAACTACCCAAGCGAAATATGAGGTGCTGCTCCTTCAATTTGCACTGGGCGTCACTCTGGACATGGAGGAGGCCCAGGACAGAAAGGTCAGATTGGGAATGGGAGGGGGAGTTAAAATGCTGAGCCACCGGATGATCAGGTTGGTTAAGGTGGGCTTAGCGGAGGTGTTCAGTGAAACGATCGCCGAGCCTGCGCTTGGTCTCACCGATGTAGATACAGTAGATGAGGAACAGCGGATACAATAGATGAGGTTGGAGGAGATGCAAGTGAACCTCTGCCGTACCTGGAAAGACTGTTTGGGTCCTTGGACGGAGTCGAGGGGGGAGGAGGGTGGTTTTTGTGGGAAGGGACGTTGACCAGGGATTTGCGGAGGGAACGATCTCTGCGGAAAGCAGAAAAGGGGTGGAGATGGGAAGATGTGGTCAGTAGTGGGATCCGTTGGAGGTGATGAAAGTGTTGGAAGATTATATGTTGTATGTGATGGCTGATGGGGTGGAAGGTGAGGACAAGGGGGGCTCTGTCCTTGTTACGATTGGGGGGGGGGTGGAGGGGGGAGCAAGAGCTGAGCTGCGGCATATCGAGGAGACCCTTGTGAGAACCTCATCTATAATGGAAGAGGGGAACCGCCGTTCCCTAAAGAATGAGGACATCTCCGATGACCTGGTATGGTAAACCTCATCCTGGGACCAGATGCGGCGTAGACGGAGGAATTGGGAGTAGGGGATAGAATCTTTACAGGAAGCACGGTGGGAAGAAGTGTAGTCTACATAGCTATGGGAGTCAGTGGGTTTGTAATAGATGTCAGTCGATAATCTGTCCCTTGTGATGGAGACAGTGAGATCTAGAAACGGTAGGGAGATGTCGGAGATGGTCCAAGTGAATTTGAGTACAGGATGGAAATTAATTATGAAGTTGATGAAGTCAGTGAGTTCTGCATGGGTGCAGGAGGTAGCACTGATACAGCCATCAATGTAGCGGAGGTAGAGTTTGGGGATAGGGCCATTGTATGCCTGGAACAGTGATTGTTCGATGTACCCTACAAAGAGGCAGGCATAGCTTGGGCCCATGCGCGTGCCCATAGCTACACCTTGGATCTGGAGGAAGTGGGGGGAGTCGAAAGAGAAGTTGTTGAGTGTAAGGACCAGCTCTGCTAGGCGGAGGAGAGTGTTAGTAGATGGAAATTGATTGGTTCTGCGGTCGAGGAAGAAACAGAGGGCTTTAAGAACCTTCCTGGTGGAGGATTGAGGTGTAGAGTGACTGGACACCCATAATAAAGATGAGGGAGTGGGGGCCTGCAAAACAGGTCATTGAACAGATTAAGGGCGTGTGAGGTGTCTTGGACATAGGTGGGGAGGGATTGGACTAGGGGGATAGGATGGAGTCGCGGTTTGTGGAAATGAATTCAGTGGGACACGAACAAGCAGAAACAACGGCATTCTAGACTAGTCCCATTTGCCTGCATTTGGCTCATATCCCCAAAACTCCTCCTATCCATCTTTGACAGTAGAAAAATATTGAAAATAGAATAGACAATAGACAATAGGTACAGGAGCAGGCCATTCGGCCCTTCGAGCCAGCATCGTCATTCAATGTGATCATGGCTGATCATCCCCAATCATTACCCCGTTCCTGCCTTCTCCCCATATCCTCCTATTTTTAAGAGCCCTATCTAGCTCTCTCTTGAAAGCATCCATAGAACCGGCCTCTCAGGCAGAGAATTCCACAGAATGAAGGAATTACACACAATACTGCAAATGCTGCCTCACCAAAGTTCTATAAAGCTGCATCAGGACTTCCTGTCTCGACCGATGAAGGCAAGCGTAACGTATGCCTTCTTCACCGCTCTGTCTACTTGTGTGGCCACTTGCTGGGTGTTATGGACTTGGACTCCAAGATCCCTTTATACATCAATACTGGTTAGGGGTTGTGCAATTAATTATATATTTTCAATTTATATTTGAGCTCCCCAAGTGCAACACCTCACACCTGCTCAGATTAAACTCATCCTACTATTTCCCTGCCCCTTGCTGTAGATGATCGATATCCCGCTGTATATTTTGACAGCCTTCCTCACTGTCCGTGACCCCAGCAATCTTGGTGTCATCTGCAACCTTCCTAGCCAATCCATCTAATCAATGTTTTATTATTAATGTTTAATGTTTTATGTATCATTCCTAACTGTCACTGTGTGTCATGTTGTCACTTGCGGGCGGAGCACCAAGGCAAATTCCTTGTATTGTGAATACTTGGCCAATAAACCTATTCATTCATTCATCTACGTTTACATCCAAGGTACACAAAAAATGCTGGAGAAACTCTGATTCTACCTGATTTTGACCTTGAGCCACAAACGGGGAACAGAATCAACACAAAATGGAGAATGTCCACGGCTGTCATATAAGCTGCTGTAAAAACCTGCAAACAGATCAAGGGATAAAGTATTAGTCTTCTCAAAGAAGTGTTCTTTACCTGTACCCTGCCTGAACAGCACGAGGGTCGAGGTGTCCATGTTTGCTGACTGGGGAAGTGAATGTTGGGCAGGCTCAAGGAAGTTCCCTCGATCATGTCGGCTGCTTTCCCGAGGCAGCGTGAAGTGTAGATGGAGTTGATGGTGGGGAGTGTGGTCTGTGTGATGGACTGGGATGCATCTACAATGGTGGGGAGTGTGGTCTGTGATGGACTGGGCTACATCTACAACGGCAGGCAGTGACTAGTGGGGTACCGCAAGGCTCAGTGCTGGGACCCCAGCTATTTACGATATATATTAATGATTTGGACGAGGGAATTGAATGCAACATCTCCAAATTTGCGGATGACACGAAGTTGGGGGGCAGTGTTAGCTGTGTAGAGGATGCTAGGAGGCTGCAAGGTGACTTGGATAGGCTGGGTGAGTGGGCAAATGCATGGCAGATGCAGTATAATGTGGAAAAATGTGAGGTTATCCACTTTGGTGGCAAAAACAGGAAAGTAGACTATTATCTGAATGGTGGCCGATTAGGAAAGGGGGAGATGCAACGAGACCTGGGTGTCATGGTACACCAGTCATTAAAAGTAGGCACGCAGGTGCAGCAGGCAGTGAAGAAGGCGAATGGCATGTTAGCATTCATAGCAAAAGGATTTGAGTATAGGAGCAGGGATGTTCTATTGCAGTTGTACATGGTCTTGGTGAGACCACACCTGGAGTATTGCGTACAGTTTTGGTCTCCTAATCTGAGGAAGGACATTCTTGCCATAGAGGGAGTACAGAGAAGGTTCACCAGACTGATTCCTGGGATGTCAGGACTTTCATATGAAGAAAGACTGGGTAGACTCGGTTTGTACTCGCTAGAATTTAGAAGATTGAGGGGGGATCTTATAGAAACTTACAAAATTCTTAAGGGGTTCGACAGGCTAGATGCAGGAAGATTGTTCCCAATGTTGGGGAAGTCCAGAACAAGGGGTCACAGTTTAAGGAAAAGGGGGAAATCTTTTAGGACCGAGATGAGGAAAACATTTTTCACACAGAGAGTGGTGAATCTCTGGAATTCTCTGCCACAGGTAGTTGAGGCCAGTTCATTGGCTATATTTAAGAGGGAGTTAGATGTGGCCCTTGTGGCTAAAGGGATCAGGAGGTATGGAGAGAAGGCAGGTACAGGATGCTGAGTTGGATGATCAGCCATGATCATATTGAATGGCAGTGCAGGCTCGAAGGGCCGAATGGCCTACTCCTGCACCTATTTTCTATGTTTCTATGTGTGGTCTGTGATGGACTGGGCTACATCTACAATGGTGGGAAGTGTGGTCTGTGATGGACTGGGCTACATCTACAATGGTGGGGAGTGTGGTCTGTGATGGACTGGGCTACATCTACAATGGTGGGGAGTGTGGTCTGTGATGGACTGGGCTACATCTACAACTCTGTGCAATTTCTTGTGGTCTTGGGCAGAGCTGTTGCCAAACCAAGCTGTGATGCATCCTGATAGGCTGCTTTCTACGGTAGATCTATTGAAGTTGGGCAAGTCAGTGGAGACATGCCCAACTTCCTTGGTCTTCTGAGCAAGTAGAGGCATGGGTGTGTTTTCAATGTAGTTGGTGCAGGACAAACTGTTGGTGATATTCATGCCTGGGATCTGAAAAGGTCTTGACCATCTCCACTTCAACACCGTTGATGACAGGGGCATGTATACCACTTGTTTCCTGAAGTCAGTAACTAGCTCATAAGATCATAAGTGATAGGAGTAGAATTAGGCCATTTGGCCCATCAAATCTACTCTGCTATTCAATCATGGCTGATCTATCTCTCCCTCCTAACCCCATTCTCCTGCCTTCTCCCCGGACACCTGTACTAATCAAGAATATATCTATCTCTGCTTTAAAAATATCCACTGACTTCTGCAGCAAAGACTTCTGCACATTCACCACCCTCTGACTAAATAAATTTCTCCTCATCTCTTTCCGAAAAGAACGTGCTTTAATTCTCCTTCATCTTGCCAATACAGGGAGGGGTTGTCTTGGCATCATGTTACCAAGCTGTCTATCTCTTCCTGTACGTGGTCTCGTCATTGTTTGACTTCCAGCTTCTAGTTGGTAATTACATTTTCTTAACATACACACCCAATCTTTCACATCAACCAGTTATCAGTACATCTGTGTCCAAAACAGTTAGCAGAACAAATCCAAGATCTGTGAGCTTCTGAAGAGAAAATGTCTGCTCCAGAAACAAACTAATTCATTAAGTCATAACCAGCAAGAGCTCCACGAGGAAGAGGAAATGACTGAATGTTTCTTTGCCAAAACAAGACTTAAATCAGAAGGAGTTGTGATAAGGAAAACAAAGGCAGTGGAACTGGTTTTGGAGAAACTAGAAACAAAGGTTCTTGGAGAAACTGGCGAGAGAAATCTTGTGGAAAAGGATCAAGGGAGAGGAAACCAAGTGGAGATTTAATAAATGATAATCACTCACCTGGATACTCAGCTGATTTGCCAGAAGTGCCCCAAGCATGTTGCACACATTGCCCAGAAAAGCATAGATGACACAAAACAAGGACTCGTGCTTCCAAAGACTCCGTTTGCAACGGAAATAGATCATCCTGGAATTAAACAAGACAGTGACTGCAGCAACTCCAGGAACAAGCAGGAAAGACACACCTGTGTTCAAAAGGGAACTGCAGATGCTGGAATATCGAAGGTACACAAAAAATTGCTGGGGAAACTCAGCGGGTGCAGCAGCATCTATGGAGCGAAGGAAATAGGCGACGTTTCGGGCCGAAACCCTTCTTCAGACAGGAAAGACACACCTGTTTGATCATCGCTGCAGTGTGAAGGTGCGTCTGTAACACAGGCACGATTCACCTGGGCATTACCTACAGCTTTAGAGTGAGAGGGGGCAACGTTTATAGATATACTGGGCAACTTTTATACACACAGTGTCATACGGGATAGTAGAATTAGGCCATTCGGTCCATCAAGTCTACTCCGCCGTTCAATCATGGCTGAAACACTTTTTCACACAGAGTGTTGTGAGTGCGGAATTCTGTGCCTGGTGGAGGCCGGTTCTTTGGATACTTTCAAGAGAGAGCTAGATAGGGCTCTTAAAGATAGCGGAGTCAGGGGATATGGGGAGAAGGCAGGAACGGGGTACTGATTGTGGATGATCAGCCATGAAAACATTGAATGGCGGTGCTGGCTCGAAGGGCCGAATGGCCTAATCCTGCACATATTGTCTATTATCTATCTCTCCCTCCAAACCCCATTCTGCTGCCTTCTTCATACAACACCTGGCACCCGTACTAATCAAGAATTGATCTATCTCTGGGTGGTGGGTGCCTGGAACGCGCTGCCAGGGGTGGTGGTGGAGGCATATACGATCGTGGCATTCGAGAGGCTTTTAGATGAATACATGGATGTGCAGGGAATGGTGGGGTTTGGATCATGTACAAGGGGAGGAGATTAGTTTAACTTGGCTTCCAGTTGGGCATGGATATTGTGGGCCGAAGGGCCTGTAACTGTGCTGTACTGTTCTGCTCTATATTCCAAATACATCACAGTAATTGAGCCACGACCATTCACCAGGGAGGTCTCCGAGTTCATGCTTTATTCACACTAACTCAAATTGGAATGAACCTCATTACCAGTTTAGTTCAGAGATACAGTGCGGAAACAGGCCCTTCGGCCTACCGAGTCCGTGCTGACCAGCAATCCCCGCATATTAACACTACCCTACACACACTAGGGACAATTTACATTTATACCAAACCAATTAACCTACAAACCTGCACGTCTTTGGAGTGTGGGAGGAAACCGAAGCTCTCAGAGAAAACCCACGCAGATCACGGGGAGAACGTACAAACTCCGTACAGACAGCACCCGTAGTCAGGATCGAACCCAAGTCTCTAATGCTGCAAGGCAGTAGCTCTACTGCTGTACCACCGTGCCGCCCTAGTTGTAAGTGCCAGGCAAATGGTTAGCAACACCTTTGTCCCAAGTTACAGTAAATACTGAATGATGCTACTGGGGAAACTGTGCGTGAAATCAGCATGGGTGCGACTCACACAAGGCAAACATTGCTTAAAGAGCTGTAGCACATGATGGGAAACCACACATGGTGGAAACCGGAGCTCCTGAAGAAAACCCACACGGTCACAGGGAGAATGTACAAACTCTGTACAAACAGCACCCGTAGTCAGGAATGAATCCAGATCTCTGGCGCTGTTAGGCAGCAACTCTACCAGCTGTGCCATCCTTATGGCTTTGATAACACTGCACAGGGCTCCTGTACCTTCTTCCCGATGGCAGTGCTGAGATGAGTGTGTGGCCAGGATGGTGTGGGTCCTTGATGATTTTGGCTGCCTTTTTGAGGCAGCGACTACGATAGACCTTTGATGGTGAGGAGGTCAGAGCCGGTGATGGACTGGGCAGTGATCACAACTTTTAGCAGTCTTTTCTGCTCCTGGATGTTCAAGTTGCCGAACCAGGCCTCGATGCAGCCATGTCAATATGCTCTCTACTGTGCACCTGCAGAAGCTCAGGAGAATCCTCTTTGACATTCAGAATCTTCTCAGGAAGTAGAGGCGCTGATGTACTTTCTTTACAATTGCATCAGTGTGCTGGGTCCAGGAAAGATCTTCGGAAATATGCACGCCCAGGAATTTGAAGTTATTGACTCTCTCCACCTTCGTCCCATTGATATAAACAGGATTGTGGGTCCTCATCCTTCCTCTTCCAATATATCTTCCAGGCAGTGAAGAAGGCGAATGGTATGTTAGCATTCATAGCAAAAGGATTTGAGTATAGGAGCAGGGAGGTTCTGCTGCAGTTGTACAGGGTCTTGGTGAGACCACACCTGGAGTATTGCGTACAGTTTTGGTCTCCAAATCTGAGGAAGGACATTATTGCCATAGAGGGAGTGCAGAGAAGGTTCACCAGACTGATTCCTGGGATGTCAGGACTTTCATATGAAGAAAGACCGGATAGACTCGGCTTGTACTTGCTAGAATTTAGAAGATTGAGGGGGGATCTTCTAAATTCTTGCTGGACATATACAGGAAGAGATGTATCAACAGAGCCATCTCCATCATCAAAGACCCCTACCACCCATCGCATCACATATTCTCCATCCTGCCATCTGGGAAGAGGTACAGGAGCATTAGCTGCAAAACCAGCAGGATGCTCCTCAGCTTCTTCCCGCAGGCTATAAGACTGTTAAACGGACTTTGCCCCCTGCCAAAGTATCGCGCACCAACCACCAACCTGGACAGAGCTACTGTCGTGCCGCTGCCGATCGGAACGCCTGTTGATGTTTAGTTGAGAGTAGTGTTAAACTTGTTCATGATATGTGTATTTTTATTTCTATTTATTTTTTACTGCACACTGAATGGACACTGGTTTGAGTAACGTTTTTTTGTTTCCTCTGGGTATGCGAGTACTCAGGAAAATAACAATAAAGATATACAATACAATACAATACAATTCAATTTATTGTCATTTGGACCCCTTGAGGTCCAAACGAAATGCCGTTTCTGCAGCCATACATTACAAACAAATAGACCCAAGACACAACATAATTTACATAAACATCCATCACATCGCTGTGATGGAAGGCCAAAAAAACGTATCTCTCCACTGTACTCTCCCCCCCGATGTCAGAGTCAAAGTCAAAGCCCCCGGCGGGCGATGGCGATTGTCCCGCGGCCATTAAAGCCACGCCGGGTGATGCAAGGTCGCACACCGGGTTCTTGATGTTAGAGCCCCCGGCGTGCGCTCGCAGTCCCGCGGCCATTCCAAGCCGCGCGGGGCGGTGCTGTAAGGCCCCGCTCCAGGAGCTCTTCAACCCCGCAACTCGGGTGGGAGAAGTCGCCGCTGTGGAAGCCCTGAAAAGCGGACTCCCTCCAGGGACCCGCCGGCTCCCGGTGCCGCCCGCCAAACCCGCAGTTGCAGCCACCGAACCTCCGGAGGTCGGGCCGCAGCAGCGTCCACCACCGCTCCACCCGCTCTGGACTCGGCCAGCTCCGCGACGGTGAGGTGAGTAGTCGGCACCAGAGCCCCCGGTCTTCCTGTTGGAGGCCGCTCCTCGTTGCAGCCCCAACGACAACGGAGACCCGACAAAGAAAAGGTCGGGTCTCCCGTGCAGGGAGAGATTTAAAAGTTACCCCCTCCCCCCCACACCACCCCCACCCCCCCACACACATACCCCAACAAAAAATAACAAAAACTACATAAAAACATAGACATAAAATAATAAAAACGCAGACGGACTGCAGAGGCCGCTGCTGACGAAAGTCGCGCCGCCCACCGAATACAATACAATCTTATAGAAACTTACAAAATTCTTAAGGGGTTGGACAGGCTAGATGCAGGAAGATTGTTCCCGATGTTGGGGAAGTCCAGGACAAGGGGTCACAGCTTAAGGATAGAGGGGAAATCCTTTAGGACCGAGATGAGAAAAACTTTTTTCACACAGAGAGTGGTGAATCTCTGGAACTCTCTGCCACTGAAGGTAGTTGAGGCCAGTTCATTGGCTATATTTAAGAGGGAGTTAGATGTGGCCCTTGTGGCTAAAGGGATCAGGGGGTATGGAGAGAAGGCAGGTACGGGATACTGAGTTGGATGATCAGCCATGATCATATTGAATGGTGGTGCAGGCTCGAAGGCCGAATGGCCTACTCCTGCACCTATTTTATGTTTCTATGTTTTATTACAAATAAAGTTCATTTTGATATAACATGGCAACTCGAACAACCAGGAACAAAGGTGACTACAGAGAGTGGTGGACACTGGCCGCTCCATCACGGGTACTCACCTCCCCACCATCACAGGGATCTACAGGAGGCGCTGCCTCAAAAAGGCAGCCAGCATCATCAGAGACCCACACCACCCTGGCCACGCTCTCATCTTGCTGCTACCATCGGTGCAGAAAGTACAGGAGCCTGAAAACCGTGACCTCCAGGTTCATGAACAGCTTCTTCCCAACAACCATCAGGCTCTTGAACACTGCAAACTCCAACTAAACTCGCTACTTCCTTAAGTTGCACCAAGTACTTGGATAGAGAGGAACTGCAGATGCTGGTTTAAACCGAAGGTAGACACGAAAAGCTGGAGTAACTCAGCGGGACAGGCAGCATCTCTGGAGAGAAGGAATGAGTGAAACTTCCAGTCAAGAAAGGGTCTCGACCCGAGACATCACCTATCCATGTTATCCACAGATGCTGCCTGACCCGCTGAGTTACTCCAGCACTCTGTGTCTGACTCATGACTTAGGGGTTTGTTTTGTTTTTCAACTAGAGTTTTCTTTAATGTATTGAATGTTTTGTTAATGCTATCTATTGAGTCCTGTGCTGTGTTTACAAACCTGTTGTGCGGGTTGAAGCAAGAATTCCACTGTTCCGTTTCGGTACACAGTGAAACTTCCCCTGATAAGCGGCGCGGCTCTCTGCTAATCCTCACTGTACATCAGACCAACCCCATCTCTCTCCCCCCGCCCCTCTCTCTCCCCCACCCACACTAGTTGAAGTACTCACATGATGTGCGCGGTCACCCACAGCAGTTGAGACACAGCCCAGATCGCCAGGTAGCTGCCCAGCCGCTCCTGCACCCAGACGCCCCAAGTCCCGGGGGGAGCCGGGCCGGGGAGACTGGGGTGGGGGAGACGAGGGGTGGCTTCCATCCTCAACGCATCTCCTCAAACATCAGCCAGTTCCCAGCTCCGCCCGGGACCCTGATTACAAGCGCTCCGGGTGCAGGAGGGGAGAATGTAGACGGGGTTTGGAGACCGAGTCCCGGGCACGGCCGCCACTCTCTGTCTGCCCCGCCGCTCACTGTTTATCCTGCTGGCTCTGTCCCACCCAGCGCTCCCTTCCTGCAATGACGACAGTTGCCCTGGATCCACCGTGCAGGCGGCGTCTCAGTCCCGGCCACTCCCTGTACTCGCATTCCTCCGCAATTAACAATCCAACCTCAATAAAACGTCCAGGTTGCTTCTCCCCAACAACCACGGGCTCCACAACCACACAACACTCCCCACAACTTGTGGATCTATAATACTCAGAGACACACCAACCACAACTATGGCCTTCTCTGGACAGTGTCTTTGGTTGTGGTCCAGTTCGGCCCGTCTAGTCTGCACTGACCATCGATCGATCACCCGTTCACACTAGTCCTTATGTTTCCTCATCCACTCCCTACACACTAGGGCCAATTAACCTACAAACCCGCACGTCTTTGGGATGTGGGAGGAAACTTTTAAGAACTTTAAAACTTTGTTGGTGCCAGTCACATGTTGTCTTTTTGTCTACCTCCGGCAACAAACTACATTTCCTATGACAACTACAATATATCTAATGAAGCTAATGCCTTTGGAAATAAATAGCAGCTTCCGGCTTCAGTAACAAACAGCAGTTGATGCATTTGGTAACAAATTCCTCTGACTTTTTACAAAGATATACATTACATATTATGCGTGTGGTAAATATTTACAAAAAAAGACAACACTGCCAAAGCATTATGCTGGAAATACACAGTGGTTGTCGGGCACCTACACAGTGGCAGCCCGACTCCAGACTGATGTCACTGTATCCAGTAGATACAAAATGCTGGAGTAACTCAGTGGGACAGGCAGCATCTCTGGAGAGAAGGAATTGGTGACGTTTCAGGTTGAGACGACTTCTTCAGACTGATGTCAAGGGATACAGTAGATAAGGAAGTGTAAGGTGTGAACATAGGACAAAGGGAATGGAGATCAAGGAACATGTAGAATAGATCATTGTAGAACAAGAGGAAGAAGCTTGAACTTTATTGCCTTCCATCACAGTGAGGAATGGGGAATCCACTGCGATGGATGTTTATGTTAACTTTTATGTGGCTGCGTGTCTTGTTGATTTTCACTTAGTATGGCTGTATGGCAACGCAAATTTCACTGAACCTTAATTGGTACATGACAATAAACTGACCTTGAAACCTTGTTAGCTGGGAGAAGGTAACAACAAAGCAAACAGAGATAAAATGTAAAATAGACACAAAATGCTGGAGTAACTCAGCAGGACAGGCAGCATCTCTGGAGAGAAGGAATGGGTGACATTTCGGGTCGAGACCCTTCTTCAGACCAAAGATCCTATAGATCCTATAGCAAGATGGACCACTCCTGCTAAATGCAATGGGCTGACGTGTAGTACACGACGGAACGGAACGTGGGCCTTTTTTTCATCCATTTCCGTGACTGGACCCGATGTGTGTGTGTTTGTGACGCATGTGTCTAAAGTAGACAAGTATGGTACAGTCACGTCAGCTGCTCAGCAATGTAACGGATGCTGATCCTGTCAAATCTCTGGAGAACGTGGATAGATGACGTTTCAGGTTGGGACCTTCTTCAGACTGATGGAGTAAGTCTGGAAGAGAAAGCTGGAAGAGAGGAGAGGGCAGGACAAAGCCAGGCAAGCGATAGGTGGATATGAGTGAGGGGGAGAGGGGTTGGCTGGCAGACGAGTGGACAAAGGCCAGAGATGAGGGAGGACCACTTTAAAATGTTGCTTCTGAAGGCCTGGAGCATTACAATAATCCCTGTTATTTAGAGAGATTCTCCATAGGTTTCAGCTCAGTTTAGACAAAATCAAAGAGGTGCTCACTGGATTGAATGGGGCCGAAGACTTAGTGAAACTTTTGGAGCTACTTTAAGGTTACAATAGCATGCTGGTTGCTGCTGAAACAGCATTCAGAAGCCAGGACTATTATCATGAACCATGAAATATTCAGCATCTGAAAAGATCTAGCATTAATTTACCTTTCAGTGGACCATTTCTGAAGAAGCGTCTCGACCCGAAACGTCACCTATTCCTGCGCTCCATAGATGCTGCCTCACCCGCTGAGTTTCTCCAGCATTTGTCTACTTTTGCTCCAGCGACGTGTGTCTGACTCCCGTCGATACAAGTAGAGGACTTTATACTCACATGATTGAACATTCAAAGCCTGTCCCTCAGAATGTCTCATGTCATTAATTAAATCTGTAATACAAAGCTAGTATTGGTAATAACTCCAATAACCAGACGTTGGGTGTCAAGGAGCAGTGGTGGTGGAAGTGTTGGTGAGGAACCCTTTGCCAACATCAACCACAAGTCTGTAGGATTTATATGTGATGGGAGCAGAATAATGCCATTCGGCCCATCGTCAACTCCGCCATTCAATCATGGCTGATCTATCTTTTCCTTTCAACCCCATTCTCCTGCCTTCCACCATTACCCCCGACACCGTACTAATCAAGAATCTATCAATGTCCACCTTAAAATATCAATTGACTTGGCCTCCACAGCCGTCTTTGGTAATGAATTCCACAGATTTCCCAACCTCTGACTAAAGACATTCTTCTTCATCTCCTTCCTAAAGGAATTGCCATTTATTCTGAGGCTATGACCACTAGTCCTAGACTCTCCCACTAGTGGAAACATTCTCTCCACATCCACTCTATCCTGGCCTTTCACTAGCCGGTAAGTTTCAATGAGGTACCCCCTCATCCTTCTAAACTCCAGCGAGTACAGGCCCAGTGCCGACAAACACTCATCATATGTTAACCCACTCATTCCTGTAAATCTCCTCTGGACCCTCTCCAGCGCCAGCACATCCTTCCTCGGATATGGTGCCCAAAATGGTTGACAATGCTGCTAATATGACCACCAGGGGCACTGGGGAAATGGCAGCCCTGCCGGCAGTCTGTTCGTTTTTTCATCTTTTTGTTATTTTTAGCGTTTGTTAAAAGTTTGTTTTAATGTACTTCGGTTTGTTTTACGTGGGGGGAGGAGGGAGGGGATTGGGAGAAACTTTTTTTCAAGTTCCTACCTTTCCGGAGATGTAATCAATTTTTTGGATCACATTCTCCGGGCTCTGCGGCTGAACGCTTAGACGCAGAGGGCCCGAACGCCGCCGGCTACGGGAGTCAAGACCGTCCCGTCAATGGGGGGCTCGAGGCCCCCGACCGAGGAACAACAAAAGGAAGGACTTAAACTTTATTTCACCTTCCATCACAGTGAGGAATGTGTAGGAGTCACTGTGGTGCATGTTCATGTTAAAATGTGTTTTTGAGTCTGTTGCTTTTAATTGTATGACTGACCTGGCCAGTGAAATTCCTCATATGTTGCAAAACATACTTGGCGAATAAAATCTGATTCTGATTCTAATACAGGCTGACCAGCGCCTTATGGAGCCTGACTTTGAGATAAGCATGGACAAAGTGAAAGTTGGAGCTGGAGTGAGTGGTGATGGAGTGGGTGAGTCTGGGACCAGGCTTGGTGAGTGTATTGGCAACAGCTGCCAACGTGTGGGTACAACATCCTGTAAGTGGTAAGCGTTTACTAGTGCAATAATAAGAGTGAGCATGTATCTGTGAAGGTAGGAAGCAAAGCAGGTGATCATCGAGAATGTTGGCATTGGAAATATCTTCCTGACTGTACGACACATGGTGAGCAATCAAAGATTCCTTGGAGGGCAATCCGGGTCTGTCCCTCCGTCTTTCTCAATCAATGTTGTGCCACATCCAGGCTTTCCTTCGGAGGACAACAGGAAATGTTTGACCATTGAGTGGGGGTGAACAAATGAGCGTTGCTGAAATATGATGTTTAGTTACAGAGTCAAGCACACTGGTCCACGAGTCTGGCACAGAGGATGCCAATACGGGCACAGAGGTGGGTGGAAATCTATTCCAAATGGTCCCCCAAAGTACAGAGGTGTCTGGAACCATTCCAAGAGAAAAAATACCACAGCCCTTCTTGGGGGAACAAAACATAGAATTTCATATGATCTGTAACAGGTCAAAACATTCTTACTGTCTCCATCAGGAAATCAAGGACAATTAGTACATACTATTTATGTTGTATTCTTTTTATATTAAATTCACATCTTTGGAAAAACAATTATAATTCAGTCAAAATGGTTGTAAATTTCAAATTAAGCTCAGTTACATTAATTTGGTGCCTCGTGTTTTATGCACAATGCATTGGTCGTAACACTTCTGTCTGACGTGTTGCTTAACCCACCATTCTGGCGTCAGTGTGCTCAAGAGAAGCAGGGGCAGGCCACATCATTGATGGTGTTGATGGGGCAGGCCGAGTCATTGATGGGAGATGGCCATCATTGATGGTGTTGGTGGGGCATGGCCATCATTGATGGGAGATGGCCATCATTGATGGGATATGGCCATTAATTGGTGGGATGGATGCCCAGTCACAGCTGGGATCACTTTCACTGGTCCAAGTGCTTGCAGATTCTGCGGGTTTTCTCCTTCTTGTTCCTGTTGCCGTGCTTTTTCCAGGTTTTCCCCGGCCCTCCATCGAACGGCGTTGCCTCTGTGCCGAGCCTGACTCCCATTGCAGCTTGACCACCTTTTGTGAAAGCGCGCACGTTGTCCTGTAACAAGCAGTATGTGCAGAGTTCACGGGACACAAGGGTGAGGAAAGATATAACAAGACTATTCGTGTTTAAAGATCTCAAGTACCTACATCCTGAAAATGTGTTTTAAATATTATATTTTCAGAGGATTCTATTAGGAGAGAGAAAGACAAAGGACAACCAAAGCCTTTTAAGCAACTTGGGTTGACAATGAGAGAACATCTTCAGACAGGGCATATGGAACAGAGGTACCGGAGTACGACAACAACATTCCAGGCATTTGGGCAGGTCCATGGATAGGACAGGTTTAGTGGGATATGGGCCAAATACATGCTGTGGGACTAGTATAGGTGGCCCTGGGGAGGCATGGGCAAGCTGGGCCGAAGGGCCTGTTTCCATGCTGTGTGCCCATGTTTCTACTATAATATACCCCTGTTAATATCCGATTATATTGTCAGGTTAGTGTACCTTCCTTTTGTGGATTTATTAAAAAAAACAGAGTTAATATAAACACAACATGCATCTTATTGATTAACCGCAGCTTTGCAAAGTCTTGTGTTATCCACACGAGGCTCAGGCCATTTAAAGCCCATTCTGAAATAAACATTCTCCCCTGCCCACTGCCTCTTACCTGGTGAAAGAAGTTTTTGTCCACGTCATTTTCAATTTTTTTCACTTTATTTTGCTTCCCCTTGAGCTTTGTGCTATTTCTGTCACAGGTAGCCACCTGCTTAGCGTGGTGGTATTGGAACTGAGTGGAGTCCACACCAGGGGGAGGGTGGCAGTACAACAACTTCCCCTGCAGTTAATGACACAGGAAAACACAAGCCTTCATCTCCACTTATCCATTACACACCCAGACTTTCACCAGAATAACCAACCCAGAACAATCCACAAAGCAGTTTGGCACACACGCACACGAAGACAGACACACACACACGCACACACACACACGCAGACAGACACACACATGCACACAGACAGACACACACACACGCAGACAGATACACACACGCACACAGACAGACACGCACACACACGCAGACACACACGCAGACAGACACACGCACGCAGACACACACACACACACAGACAAACACACACACATATACACACACAGACAGACAAACAGACACAGACAGACAAACACAATCTCTCTATTTTTAAATGCCTTTCATGTGATCAGTCAGGTTACAGATGTTGAAAATCCATAAATAAAAGTAGAAAAGGAGAGGTGCAAATTGTGAAGTCAGAGGAAGGAATGAGTTGGAGGGGAGTGAGAAGGGGAGAGATGGGAGTGAGGGTGGGTGGGGCACATGGATGAGTGGGAATGAAGGAACAATAAAGCCAGATGCCTAAACTTGGAGATTCTCCCCACTTGGACTTGGTGCGGGATATGGGGAGAAGGCAGGTACTGATTGTGGATGATCAGCCATGATCACATTGAATGGCAGTGCTGGCTGGAAGGGCCAAATGGTCTACTCCTGCACCTATTGTCTATGTTTCTATGATGTGTCTGGTTGAGGAATCTCATTGGTGGTGAGAGAATCTTCCAGAGGATTATCTGTCAAATGCAGAGACTGATGAGGAGCTGGGGAATCGTGCAGAGCAGGAAAGGTGGTGAGAGCAGAGGTACAGACTGTGAACGAGGGCTCCGTCAATAATGATAGCGGGGAAGCCAAAGACAAGGGAAAAGGACACTTCAAAAGCACCAGTAAAGGCACGTAACAGATTGAGATCACTGGCCTTGCTCCACATTGAGATCACTGGCCCTGCTCCACAGATAAGCCCTTTGGCCTGCACCTTCCCTCACCATATCACTGGCCTTGCTCCACTGATAAGCCCTTTGGACTGCACCTCCCCTCACCGCATCTTAAAATAAACCATTTCCCACTTTCCCAGTTTAGGCAAGGGGTCTACAACCTGAAACATTAACTCGGTTTGAACAGACGCAAGAAGCAACTCAACTAGAAACATCGTTTGTCCAGACTAAAGGATCCCAACCCAAAACATCATCTGCCCATTCCCTCCATAGATGCTGCCTGACTAGCTGAGTTCCTCCAGCACTTTGTGTTTTCTACATAATTCCAGTACATCCAGTTCACTGTCTCTCTTAGATATACCTACAATTTTTCCCTTCTGAAGTCCACTATAACACAATTACATCAGTCCACTGGTATGTATTTTATAACTCTGGCAGGAAGATGCAGAGGGAAGGCACTGATTTACTGATATTCATTCACCACGACAAACCATTACACCCGCAGTTACATTACTCACCGTCACATAATCCTTCAGAATGTACCTGGCCGCTCTCGGCTGGTCTGGCTGTCCATGGGCATTCATGAAACCTCTCATGTCTGTGGAATAGCAAGGTGTCAGACAATCACTAACCATCAGTGGAACACCAATGTGTCAGACAATCAATAGCTGTCTGTGGAACACCAATGTGTCAAACAATCTGTGGAACTTCTCAGTTCAAGGGATTCAAAACAAACCATTTCATTATATTTTCATCAAGCTGTGCATCAAATATTAAATATGAACATTGTCTCGCACGTTCATCTCTTTAAACAACATGATAAGTTCAAGTTCAATTTTCTTCAGACATTTTCAACACATTTCACCAATCCACATTCGAGCAAAGTGTGGGGTAAAAATATACTTTTCCTTTCAGAAGAACAAGTACAAGAACAAGAAACACAGTTTATAAATCCACAATCTAAAAGTCAGTTGATTCCATTGCCCGAATATAGAGGGCAACAGGTCACTATTCAATCTCACTGCAGAGCAAAGATGCTGCATGAAAAATATGATGAGAACAAAGTTGTTATTCTGAATACGGCCTTTTTTTGTCAGAACTTAACATTGGATCTTAAAATGAGGTGGCACCAAGACCAACTAATAGAGGAACAACATGCAGGTTAGACACAAAATGCTGGAGTAACTCAGCGGGTCAGGCAGCATCTGTGGAGAACATGGATAGGTGACGTTTCACAGAGTGCTGGAGTAACTCAGCGGGTCAAGCAGCATCTGTGGAGAACATGGATAGGTGACGTTTCACAGAGTACTGGAGTAACTCAGCGGGTCAAGCGGCATCTGTGGAGAACATGGATAGGTGACGTTTTGAGTCGGAACCTTTCTTCAGACTGGGAAGGGTCAAGACCCAAAACGTTACCTATTCATGCTCTCCAGAGATGCTGCCGGACTCGCTGAGTTACTCCAGCACTTTGTGTACTTTGTATGCCAGCATCCATAGTTCCTCGTGTCTACGTACACAGTAATACATTAGATATCACAAACTCACATCCATAGGCCATTAAGAACTCTTCACAAGTAGGATGCCTATTTGGATCTTCATCCTCTCTGGGTCTAATGATATTAATTCCATACGTGGCTTCCAAAACGTGCCTGGGAATATGCTGGCAGACATAGCCCAGTCAAGGAATACAAGATAATTGTAAATGTAACACAGAAATGACCAATGCAGTCAATTGTCCTACAACATAGAAAGGACAAAGTATTA
This sequence comes from Amblyraja radiata, assembly GCF_010909765.2. Taxonomy (NCBI): domain Eukaryota; kingdom Metazoa; phylum Chordata; class Chondrichthyes; order Rajiformes; family Rajidae; genus Amblyraja; species Amblyraja radiata. The sequence goes on from NC_045968.1 coordinate 17,292,249, forward strand.
AAAAATACAAATGGGGATGGCATAATGCAGGATGCTGTTGTTCCCAGGAAGAATAGTTCCATGAAGACCCCATCTCCCGTGTTCTACATTCAGCTCTGGGTCACACTGATGACAGGAACACCATGTGATACACTGCAATAAAGCTGCAGCTACACATCATTCAGGCACTCACACTCATTCACCTCCTGACCAAAAATAGATCAATATTTAGTCTGCTTTAGTTTAGAGATACAGCGTGGAAACTGGCCCTTCGGCCCACTGAGTCCATGCCGACCAGCGATCCCTGCACACTTCCGGCAGACAAGCACTCATAGTCTGGATGGAAACTGGATCGGAGGTACTCTATTGCTGCGCCACCGTGACATGCCGCCCCTATGCTGTGCTTAAATCATCAATATATTTCCCAGTTTTTTTGGTATTAATATCCTCAACAAATCCTTGCAGTCAAAACCTTTCTGCCAGCGTGGATATTTCCAACACTAGAGGGCAGAGTGTGGCTGGAAACATGCTGGCTGCCAGGAGTGGAGGTGGAGGTAGTGTATATTTCCAACACTAGAGGGCAGAGTGGGGCGGGGAACACGCTGGCAGGCAGGGGTGGAGGCAGGGGAAGAGGCTTTTAGATAGGCACGTGGATATGCAGGGAATGGATGGATATGGTTCACGTGCAGGCAGAGGAGATGGGCATCATGTTGGCCACAAACATTGTGGGCTGGAAATGTTTGCTTGTCCCTGTGCTGTATGGTTGTAAACCCCATGCTCCAGACTAGGCTGTACCTTAAGTAAACGGAAACACACAAGGTCATTGGTTTCAAGCCTTTCAACACAATTTTTTTCATTAGAAAAGTGAACAGAGCAACATAGGTTTAATATAAAAGATCCAACCACTGCTTAGAACGGTGGTAGCTGAGCTTTTCCTTCAAATAATGCACGGTGTTTGCACATTTTCCCTGCAATGCATAAATCCCAATGAAGATCCAGATATAGAAAGCTTCCTGGGCTTAGTTGAGATATTCCTCTGATCCGTATGAAAATCCACACATTTACATTGAAAGGGATAGCTTCAGTTTCAGTTGCACAAGTGAAATATATGCTTCCACCCTGGCACCAAACTACAAGCCCACACACATGGGGTGTGTAGTCAAGTCTTTTTCACACAGAGAGTTGTGAATCTGTGGAATTCTCTGCCTCAGAGGGTGGTGGAGGCCGGTTCAGGGGATATTGGGAGAAGGCGGGAACGGGGTACTGATTGTGGATGATCAGCCATGATCACATTGAATGGCGGTGCTGGCTCGAGGGGCTGAATGGCCTACTCCTGCACCTATTGTCTATTGTCCATTTAATGTTAAAATGGGATAGCATAAAAACTAACACAGGAATACTTTAAAATAAAATTGAAAGGAGCAAATGTTTTTTTGGAATTGGGGTGAAGCAGGTGATTGGAACATAACAATAGCAATAGCAATAGCAACATCTCAACAGTGACAGTTCAGCAGAAACTAACATCATTCAAGCACATTCTTTTACTAGCCAAGGGTCAGAAGAATGAAGGCCTTCCATGAGGTGTTTTTGATTAAAATAAATATGAAAATTAATTATTTCCCGTGTGAAACTTCTTTCTCGAGTGTGTGGCCAAAGGGGTTGCGTTTCTCAAAGCACACATTCTTTTGGAGTTAACACATTGACATGAAGTGAATTTACTCGCTTTAGATCCGTGACATTGTGAAAAGGATATCAGAGACACAGGCGGCACATGGTCCCTCATCTGATCCACGGGTAAAATCCCACAGCAGACCATTTCTGCTTTGGTGGACACGAAGGATGGCATGACGAGGCCGGGACAGTCGCAGAGGCACAAACCAGTCTCCACGTACAACGTCTGTGGGACAAAACGTTCCGTATTAGACATCAGCTGGTCCCTTCAAAGGTTAGCTTCCATTTCCCCAACACTGTCTCAAGCAACACCTGCTCAATGTTAATGACATTGAAACGTCCTGTATCTGTACACTGGATTGTAAATGTGTATTGGCTTTCCACTGACTTGGTAGGACGCAACAAAAGCTTTTCACTGTACCTCAGTACATGTGACAATAAATTAAACTACAGCACACGCTACACACCTGCATTCCCACGATATGACATTTGTTAAGTGGAAGATTCTGGGAAGCATCAACAAATGAGAAACTTGATGCATAACCTCAAGCAGGTCCAAGCTCCCCCTTCAGCTGGTCAACGCTGCAGGGGCTGACATTGAGGTGGTGCAGACATATAAATACCTTGGAGTGCACCTTGATAACAAACTGGACTGGTCTGTCAACTCTGACTCCCTCTACAAAAAAGGCCAGAGCACTCTCTTTTTCCTCAGAAGGCTCAAATCCTTCAATGTGTGTAATGATATGCTGCACATGTTTTACAACACTGTGGTTGCAAGTGTTATTTTTTACGCTGTTGTCTGCTGGGGCAACAGCATTAGTGCAAAAAACAACAAGAAGCTGGTCAAACTGGTTAAACGAGCTAGCTCAGTGCTGGAGGGGAGAGTAGACTCTGGGATGGATGTGCTTGAGAGGCGTATGAGGCACGAGGTGCAGGTCATCCTGAAAAACCCCGGGCATCCCCTCCTTGTAATTCTGGAGAGTCAAAAGAGCACTCGGAACAACAACCGGCTCCTCTCCCTGCCCTGTAGAACGGAGCGGTTCAGGAGATCCTTCACCCCTGCAGCCATTAGATTTTATAATTCGGACCGCTAGGCTGTAGGGGGATGCATTTTGCAATTTTTTATTTTTTATTGTTAATTATTGGTCTTTTTAAGTATTTATTGCTCTCAGGTAGTGTCCACATTGTATTCTATGTATTTTCTGTCTGCGTTCGTTTTGAATCTGTGGGTTTGTTGGTTGGGGGCTTCTGGACATCTGAATTTCCCTGAGGGGATCAATAAAGTATTTATTATTATTATTATTATTATTATTATTATTATTATTATTATTATTATTATTATTATTATTATTAAGCCAAAACTTTGCCCTTCTCCACGGAATCTAATGCCGGCTGGACGGGCGGAATCTAAAGCAACCTCGGAGATGGCTACAAATCTTGTAAATGCATCAAGATGATTCCGTTCCTTGTTCGTGAGTTCATGTTTCATAGTTGCCACTTTCAAGTACGAACAGCAGCAAATCTGACAACATTCAGCATCTGCTGAAAGTCAGGTGAAACCAATAACATCAAACACAGCATAAACCAACTAGCAATTGATCCAGAAATGCATGACTTCCCCACAAACATCCAGTAACATTCCACTTCCATCCTTCATAGTTTGAAATAATTGTATAAACGTTAAATACCAAGAGCGATGGGCATACCTGGAAATGTTTGGTGTGACCCGGCGTTGCAGATACAGAGACTTTCTTATTTTGGAAGATAGTATTTATCGTGGAACTCTTCCCCACATTAGGATAGCCCACCTGTTAAACAAAACATAATGAGTGTCTGCACAGACACCACGTCGCTGCATAAATCCACTCAGTCGGCAAACTCATCACACATAGGAAACATTTCGATGTCAAAAGACCACGGTGTATGGAGTTTGTTGCTTACCCCAACAAGTATTGCACACAGTGTATGATGCACAAGTGCCACATTTGGAAATACTAGAAATTAAAATGTTTTAAAAAAGGGAACTAAAACAAGAAACAGCTTTGGCATGAAGTTGGCAACTTTACAGACGACACTTTTCATGCAAGAACGTAAACCTACGCGGGAATAAAACAGAAGCGATTCACTCACTAAGCCAACAGTGATTTCCATATCTTTCACACGTTTTCCTTGGTGTGACGTTTTAAAAATCTCCAGCATTTCACTTCGCTGCAGGAGGCGACTCGAGTTCTTGACACTTTGCTTTGGAAAGGTTGGGTTGGAGCTGGAAGCAGGTGCAGTCCTGTCATTGTCCACACAAGAGGGTGGCCTTATCTCAGCTCCCTGCAGGCCAGCAGCAGCAGCAGCACACGGCATTATGCTCTCCTTCTCATCTTCAGAACAAGTCTCCCAAAGCTCATCATCTTCGCAGTCTTCATACTGACTGTTCTCACCTTCATCTGTGAGATCTGTGGGCCTCACATCCCTCTGAGCTGTATCAGCATCACTTTCACCTGTACTCTCTTCACTTCTCTCTCCTTGATGCTCTTCTCCCTTTGTGAAAACAAATAAAAAATCATTTACAACAGCGTAGCTACTTGCGACAGGGAGGGGGAGGAAGGAAAGAATATAAGGGGTGCAGTAATAGAGGCATGATCTTCCTCTTGCCTAAGTCCCAACATCGCATCAACTACATACCTTTGCCTCAGCGTCGAGCCGATTCCCTTCTGCTGTGGCTGACCAGAAGAGCACTCGCACACCTTGCTCAGCAAAGTAGCTGGCCCAGAGCCTCCTCTGTGCACGGCTCAGCAGATCCGCTTTGTTCATCAGCATCATGTTGACCTTATCCGCCCGCATTTCCTTCACATACCGCTCCTGACACAAAATAGCACAAACTTCCATAAAAACACAATAGCAACAACGTTCAGAGGATATTTTGACCAATGCATTCAAAGACGAGAAGCTTTACTCTGGTGCTTTCTATTTCTCTGGAGCCCATGATCATCTCATCAATATTTGTGCACCTTTCTGTTCATCTTCACTAATTCTCTCACCTGTTCCTCTGTCCCACCATCTCATTCTCACTACTGCCCGAATTTTCAGTTCGCTTATCTCAGTGTAAGTAAAACATTCTGTATTTTGCAGACAAAACTACTTCACAATCTGTAGTCCAATACAAAGATTTGTAGGCAGCATCTCCGGAGAGAAGGAATGAGTCATGTTTCACAGAGTGCTGGAGTAACTCAGCGGGTCAGGCAGCATCTGTGGAGAACATGGATAGATGATGTTTCACAGAGTGCTGGAGTAACTCAGCAGGTCAGGCAGCATCTATGGAGAACATGGATAGGTGACGTTTCACAGTGCTGGAGTAAGTCAGCGGGACAGGCAGCATCTCTGGAGAAAAGGAATGGGTGAGGTTTCGGGTAGAGACTTCTCCAGCATCTGCAGTTCCTTCGTACACACACTAGGCTGTTTGACCAAATACATTTAGAGAATGGATGAGCTTTTCTCAGTCGGGACATTGAGTGTCAGAGTCAGGAGGTCATGTTGCAGCTGTTTGAAACTTTGGTTAGACCACATATGGAAACTACAGTGAGCAATTCTGGTGCCCCCATTACAGGAGGGATGTGGGGGCTTTGGAGAGGGTGCAGAGGAGGTTTACCAGAATGATGTCTGGATTAACAATAAGGAGGTTGAACAAACACGGATTGTTTTCTCTGGAGTGTTGGAGGCTGAAGGGAGACCTGTTAGAAGCTTATCAAATTATAAGAGGCATAGATGAGGTGGACAGAGGGTGGAAATGTCAAAGACCAGAGGGAATATAGCTTTACGGTCAGAATGGGGATTATTAAGAGATTTGCTGTGCATGTTATTACAATACAGCAACTTTCATTCTGAGACTTTAACCTTTGAAATAAACGTATTTATTCCATTTCAACAACATAAAAACTGTAAAAATATAACCACACAGTATTAGTGTAGGCGCTTCAGCGAAGTGCAACATCGCAAAAAGGACAATGATGTCATTTGAACAATTTCTGAATTTTAGAATAAGGGAGGTCATGCAGTTTGCAAAAAAGCTAAATCTGAACATACCAGATCTTCACAGCGGAAAAGCAGAGGGTTCCTGGCATCAACAATCTGAACAACGATGTCACTGCACAAACCAAATTAATGCAACCAGTTAAAACGGACAACAACTGCAGATTTACAGTATTTGTAAAAATGACACAGGACAAATGTAGTGACACGTATAAAACGTGCAGCTGTGTTCAATTACGGAACATATTAACCCTCAACGTCTGCTCACACATACACTCACACACAAAACCAGTTTCACTCATACATTACAAGTATCCCTGTCCCTAACATCACAATAAGTTCCCAGCCGGAGACAGAAACATCAGGGCAAGTGCCGCGATGCAGGTGCAAAGATTTGTAGGCAGCATCTCTGGAGAGAAGGAATAATAATAATAATAATGGATGGGATTTATATAGCGCCTTTCTAATACTCAAGGCGCTTTACATCGCATTATTCATTCACTCCTCAGTCACACTCGGTGGTGGTAAGCTACTTCTGTAGCCACAGCTGCCCTGGGGCAGACTGACGGAAGCGTGGCTGCCAATCTGCGCCTACGGCCCCTCCGACCACCACCAATCACTCACACACATTCACACACAGGCAAAGGTGGGTGAAGTGTCTTGCCCAAGGACACAACGACAGTATGCACTCCAAGCGGGATTCGAACCGGCTACCTTCCAGTTGCCAGCCGAACACTTAGCCCATTGTGCCATCTGTCGTCCCAAAAGGAATGAGTGATGTTTCACAGAGTGCTGGAGTAACGCAGCGGGTCAGGCAGCATTTGTGGAGAACATGGATAGGTGACGTTTCACAGAGTGCTGGAGTAACTCAGCGGGTCAGGCAGCATTTGTGGAGAACATGGATAGGTGACGTTTCACAGAGTGCTGGAGTAACTCAGCGGGTCAAGCAGCATCTGTGGAGAACATGCAGGTGATGAAAGGGAGTACAGGGGAAATTCCTCTCCATGCACGTTACATTAATGAACTTGTTGCAGAGTGAGAATATGAGGGTGAGATTGTGCACAATACAATAATGACATTTTATACACGATAAATTCATCCTGGCACGCTGGACATTTACCAGAAAGAAGGCCAGATCTGTACGGAGATCATTCTTTAACACCTGATGCAACCTTTTTTCTTCCAGCAGTAAATATATTTCAATGGTTCCCACACTTGACACAATTCAGAACCGAATTACAAAAATACATTTAATCGAAGCAAATGATGAAATACAAACAACAGGCTCAGAATGCCGAGACCCTGGAGATAAACAATGTGGTCGATGGACTGATGATGAACGAATAACGAGTGTGGCATCCTGCAGGGATGAAGTTCCCACATACTGTACCTGCGCTCAATAACTCGCCACAGCTGACGCCAGAAGTCCAGGTTCCTTTCAAATGGCGTGAGGATCAGGTTTCTCTCCTCTTCCAACCTGGACAAAACAAACAGCCTGTAAATGTGTCTTGGTATAAAGCCCTAACACACTGGACCTCAATGTCATCATCTGAGGATGTGACTCTCCAGAGATGCACTATTAGTGTGTGAGTGTGTGTGTGTGTGTATATGTGTGTGTGTATATATATCTGTGTATGTGTGTGTATGTGTGTGTGTGTGTGTGTGTGTGTGTGTGTGTGTGTGTGTGTGTGTGTGTGTGTGTGTGTGTGTGTGTGTGTGTGTGTATATGTGAGTGTGTGTGTGTATGTGTGAGTGTGAGTGTGTGTGTGTGTGTGTGCGTGCGCGTGCACACTGAACTTTTTTTCTCTCTCGTTTATTATATTGTTTACAGTGTATTATATTTACATATTGTGTTGTGCTGCAGCAAGTAAGAATTTCATTGTTCTATATGGGACACATGACAATAAAACACTCTTGGCCCACTGAGTTACTGCAGCTTTTTGTGTCTACCTGCACCAGATGCATGCTTCTTGCACTGACAAATGTAATGTTGGTTTGGTAATGGTATAGTCTTGACATTAGAGCCCTCAGCCCTCTTCTGTGATCACACCCACTAATGTCAAGGTGAAAATCTATGTTGCTTCCAAGTTACAAATGTGAAATTATCCCTATACAGAATCTTAACTCAAAGTTTATCCTGCAGTTTAAACTGGTAAAAAAGGCAAGTCATTGTCCATTTCTCTTAATCTTACATGTAGAAAAGCAATGACGTTTACTGCCTCAACACCTTTTTAAAAAATGGTGTGCATATTATAAATATGGGAACGTTGATTTATCATGCATTGAATGTGATGGAGAAAATAGACGCCAGAATTAACGGCAGTCCCAAATCACTGGCTGATGAAATTTTGTTTAAAGGTTGACAGTGGTAACTAGCAATATTTTCAAGGGCAATTCTATACTAGTCTGTGCTGGAACAAGGAGGGGTGACTTCAGGCAAAACCAGACATCGTCAGTGGCACTTTCAATGTGACTAACATTTATTGACATTGTTTTCTAGGCTTCCTTCACTAGTTACAATGGGAGATTTGGTCGTCACACCAGATCTGTAAAGGGCAGGAGCTGGAGCCAGTATTCTGCTGCTGAAAATGTCCAGAACTCAGGTTTGAACAAAATTCAGAGACAAAGTCATCAAATATAAAAACCATGCACCTTCTCTGGATACTTTCAAGAGAGCTAGATAGGGCTCTTAAAGATAGCGGAGTCAGGGGATATGGGGAGAAGGCAGCAACGGGGTACTGATTGTGGATGTTCAGCCATGATCACATTGAATGGCGGTGCTGGCTCGAAGAGCCGAATGGCCTACTCCTGCACCTATTGTCTATTGTCTTCCCGTGCCTGCAGGAAGTGCAGAAAGTCTCACAAAGTCTTGTCAATGCAGGAAGTCTCACAAACCAAACACAAGAGTAAAGGTGTAAAATAATTCAACTGCAGGACACATCCCAGTGATTGCTGCTCCCCCTCTCTCTGGTGGCTTCAGACGCAGGTCTAAGGGGGTGCAAGACCGCTCTTCGTGGCAATATTTAAATACATTTTAAATACAAAAATCAGTATTCAACTCCTTAAAAAAGTTACCCAGAACCTGAGCACATCAGCCAAGTTCCAGATTGCATGACGTGGCAAACTCACTGAGCCAACTGTCTTCTCCACTCCAGGAAAGTTTCCCTTTCAGCCAGCTGCAGTTCCTCTGCCACTGTGTTCTCATCCCAGTGAGGTCTACGAGAAACACCATCAAAGGATCAAAGATCAGCAGAAAACCACAACTTTCAGTCTAGTTTATTGCCACGTGTAACGAGGTACAGTGAAAAGCTTTTGTTGCATGTTATCCAGTCAGCAGAAAGACAATACATGATTACAATCGAGCCATTCACAGTGTACAGATACATGATAAGGAAATAATGTCTAGTGCAAGGTTAATCCAGCAAAGTCAGATCAAGAATAGTCCAAGGGTGAACAGAGGTAGATAGTAGTTCAGGACTGCTCTCTGGTTGGGGTAGGATGATTCAGTTGCCTGATAACAGCTGCAAAGAAACTGTCCCTGAATCTGGAAGTGTGTGTTTTCACACTTCTATACCTTTGGCCTGATGGGAGAGGGGAGAAGAGGGAGTGGCCGGGGTTTGACTGGTCCTTGATTATGCTGCTGGCCTTGCCGAGGCAGCGTGAGGTATAAATGGAGTCAATAGAAGGGAGGTTGGTTTGTGTGATGGTCTGGGCTCTATTTCTCTCCAAAGGCATTAAATCAAACTGAAGAAGGGTCCCAACCGGAAACGTCACCTATCCATGTTCTCCACAGATGCTGCCTGACTCGCTGAGTTACTCCAGCACTCTGTGAAACGCCACCTATCCATGTTCTCCACAGATGCTGCCTGACTCGCTGAGTTACTCCAGCACTCTGTGAAACGCTACCTATCCATGTTCTCCACAGATGCTGCCTGACCCACTGAGTTACTCCAGCACTCTGTGAAACATCACCTATCCATGTTCTCCACAGATGCTGCCTGACCCTCTGAGGTACTCCAGCCCTTTGTGTTCGATATTAGATCAGTACATAAAGAATAACTCTTGTAATTAGTTCTGTAAACAGGCATTCCCACGATGTAAAGATTGGGAGATCTTAAATTAAAGCCAATGATTTTTCAAAAAAAAAAACAAGCTAATAATGAAAGTAAAAATGGAACAGTTTGGTGCCATAATGAACCTGGCCAAGAGTTTTTGACAACAATGTGAAGCATTGGAATACCGGTCTGCAGGTCCAATGTCACAGAGCCGAGAATAAACTCAGTGATGCTCAGCATAGTAAAATGACAAGTGCCTCGAATGTGTTGCTGGAGGCAAATACGATAGTGGCATTTAAGAGACTTTTGGATAGGCACATGGATATACAGGGAATGGAAGGATATAGATTAACTGCAGGTAGATAAGAGTTGGTGTTAACAACATGAGTGTCACAGATATTGTGGGCAGATGCGTCTGATCCTGTACTGTACTGTTCTATCTTCTATCTTCTAAAATAAAATAAATTCAAAAAGAACCTTTGAGAAAAGGTTCTCAATTGTAGCAGGCGTACTTTGAGATGTGATTATTAAGAGGAAAGGAGCAGACTAAGGCTAGAAGGCAAAGAGTTGACGTAAAAGAATCATTGTAGAGAAAGCGACAGATTCATAGAGTACCGGAAGTTTCCGTCCTGGAAGAAATTCCATGAGCAAAACATTTTTTGTTGCATTCCTATTATTTCTGTAACTCAAACTGTCTGAAGAATAAATAAAGGAATTCTTGCCCACCTCCTGGGAATGCAGAGAAACTGCTTGTTCTCCTCGTGGAGTTTTTTTATCTTTTTGCTTTCTTCTGTCGTTAGCAGCCCAGTTCTGTCTTCAGCAGAAATAATCGTGACATTAAGCTTCTCTGTAGAAAAAGGAGTTATAACTGGACATTAACACCAAAACACAGCTCCTCGTGAAGTTATACGTTAGATTGTCAACAAAAAAATGATTGGCATTGCAGTGTTGGTTCACCCTTAGACAAATAAGCAGTGTGAATAAATAAGAGATTTGCTACATTTTTGGGCATAGAAATAAAAATGTTAATCAGCTCTCATTAAAATGTTACATATATGCAACTCCAGTTTGAAAATGGAAAATTTCTCTCTGCATTACATATTTATAGCAGCTCTGTCCATGAATAGATTCCTCACAGATGCAAATTTCCCTCATCATTTGATGATTGTTTGGAGATCGATTCTGCCAGAGTTGAAACCGGGAAGTAGGAGAAGCTGTGAAATAAATAATTCTATTGAATGGCAGACCAGATTCAAAAGACCTACTCCTGTTCTCATTTGACATGTTTGTCTGCAGGCCAGTCCTCATCTGCAAACTCATTTCAAGAGAACATTAGTGAACCGATTCTTTTATCTAATCTGTGTGAGAAGGAACTGCAGATGCTGGTTTAAACAGAAGAGACACAAAATGCTGGAGTAACTCAGCAGGACGGGCAGCATCTCTGGAGAGAATGGGAGACGTTTCGGGTCGAGACCCTTCTTCAGACTTTTATCCAATCTATTTGTTTCACGCTCACTATGAATGACACTGTTCTCTCATTGTAGATTTAATAACTGAGCTTAAAGTGCCAAGCATCCATGATAGGATTTGAGCTCAAGCCTCCAGCTGGCAAACCTAGGAATTATGCAACCATAGTGTATTATTGTAAATATCAAAACTGAAGTTCTTACCAGCAACAAACTCTGTGCCTGCCAGTTGTGCAGTGGCGAGGAATTCATCCAGAGTGCTTTGCTCTGTGACTGACTGCAGGTTGAGACGTCCCCAGTCATAACCATCATTCAGCTCGCTGGTGTGAAGCTGCAGGCCATACAACAGCAGAGTAAGAAGCAGAAGCCAGCAGCATCTGGAAAACCCCCTCTACATACATCATCCCTGTAATGGGAGCAACCAGAACTCTACACAATTGATCCATGTTAGATCGCATGTGATCCAAGGAGAGATAGCTGAATGGATAGCAAATTGGCTCCATGGAAGGAAGCAGAGTGTGATGGTGGAAGGTTTGCTTCTCGGACTGGAGGCCTGTAACTTGTGGTGTGCCTCGGAGTTCAGTGCTGGGCCCGTTACTGTTTGTCATCTACATCAATGATTTGGATGAGAACATACAGGGCAAGATTAGCAAGTTTGCTGATGATACAAAAGTGGGTGGTTTTGCAGATAGTGAAGATGGTTGTGAACGATTGCAGCAGGATCTGGATCGATTGGCCAGGTGGGCGGAGGAATGGTTGATGGAATTTAATACAGAGAAGTGTGAGGTGTCGCATTTTTGGGACGTCAAACAAGGGCAGGACCTATACAGTGAATGGTAGGCGTCTGGGTAGTGTTGTAGAGCAGAGGGATCTAGGAGTAGAGGTGCATGGTTCCATGAAGGTCGAGTCGCAGGTAGATAAGGTGGTCAAAAAGGCTTTTGGCACTTTGGCCTTCATCAGATAGATTATTGAGTATAGAAGTTGGGAGGTCATGTTGCAGTTGTATAAGACGTTGGTGACACCACATTTAGAATATTGTATTCAGTTCTGGGCACCATGTTATAGGAAAGATATTATCAAGCTTGAAAGAGTTCAGAAAATGTTGCCAGGACTAGAGTGTGAGCTATAGGGAGAGTTTGAGTAGGCTGAGTCTCTATTCCTTCGAGCGCAGGAGGATGAGGGGTGATCTTATAGAGGCATATAAAATCAAGCGAGAAATAGATCAGATAGATGTTTAAGAAAGAACTGCAGATGCTGGAACGATCGAAGGTAGACAAAAAATGCTGGAGAAACTCAGGGGGTGAGGCATCATCTATGGAGAGATGGAATTGGCGACGTTTCTGGTTGAGACCCTTCTTCAGACTTCGGGTAGATGCACAGAGCCTCTTGCCCAGAGTAGGGGAATCAAGGACCAAGAATCATAGGTTCAAAGTGAAAGGGAAAAGATTTAATAGGAATCTGAGGGGTAACTTTTTCACACAAAGGATGTTGGGTGCATGGTACAAGCTGCCAGAGGAGGTAGCTGAGGTTGGGACTATCCCATCGTTTAAGAAACAGTTAGACAGGTACATGGATAAGACAGGTTTGGAGGGATATGGACCAAGCGCAGACAGGTGGGACTAGTGTAGCTGGGTTGGCCGGTGTGGGCAAGTTGGGCTGAAGGGCCTGTTTCCACACTGTATCACTCTATGTTACACACTCCTGTCAATGGAATCTAGAATGTGTAGTGATGGCCGGGCCCGAGAGAGGGGAGAATATCCCGGGGAGTATCAGGGTCTGGGGGTGAACCTGGGGCCGCTCACCCATCCGTTGGCTGTCCCCAGGCCCCGGCCCCGGCCCCGGCTCCAGCTCCGGTTGAGGACCCGGCCCAGACCCGCCGCCTGTCTCTTGCCCATGGCGCCTGCTTGGTCCGTCCCCCGCCCGCTCCGCCAGCCCGGCCCGTTCCGGTCGCACAAACCCTCCGCCGGAACCCAGCGCCGCCACCAAGGTTCCGGGGCAGATGCTGCTTTACACAGAGAGTAACTCAGCGGGTCAGGCAGCACCTATAGGGTACACAAAATTGCTGGGGAAACTCAGCGGGTGCAGCAGCATTTATGGAGCGAAGGAAATAGGCGACGTTTCGGGCCGGGTCCCTTCCTCAGACAGTTATGTTTTTGCTCCACAGTTTTACATTGTACACTCCTACTCGAGTTCATGACATTTTAAATCTGTCATCATTGAGTTACTCCAGCATTTTGTGTCTTTAAAAACATTATATTTAAAAGGATTGTATCACTTTACCAGAATGTACATAATCACAGGCAACATTACAATCCTTTTGGTTTTATATAGGAATGGAGGATGTCATGAATTCGAGTAGGAGGGTAGAAGGTAAAACTGAGGGGCAAAATCAAAAATGATTTTCTTACCACAAATTCTATACCTATTTCAATCAATACCTATATATCTCCCAAAAAAGTTTTTCAAAAAATTGGACTCAGACATTACAAATTTCATATGGGATTATAAACCCCATAGAATACAAAGAACACACCTTAATAAACGAAAAGAGTGGGGGGGGTCTAGCACTCCCTAACTTTATGTATTATAATTGGGCAGTAAATATTAAAAATATGATTCACCTGCTGGACAATTCTGCCCAGCAGGCGGACTGGATTGTAATGGAAAAAGGGGACTGCTCCCCGAGTAATATAGGAGCGATTATCCTCTCACCAATAAATCTGAATAATAAAAATTATAATAAAAACCCAATTATACATAGCACAATTAGAACATGGAAACAAATAAAACAGAACCTAAAATTAAGAAACCTATCTCTCTCAATACCAATAGCCAATAACCCATCGTTTAAACCATCAATCATAGACAAATCATTTATACAATGGGAAAGAATGGGAATCAAAACGCTCGAAGATCTGTATGAAGTGGGAAAATTACTATCATTTCAACAACTACAACTGAAATATAATTTGAAAAATAACCAATATTTTAAATATCTTCAAATTTGTGATTATTTGAAAAAATACACAAAAGACTATCATAATATGCCTTCCGACTTACTGGATGAAGCAATGAAGACAAAGGCGGAATCAGCTAATTTAATATCGTACTTATATAATATCATTTTAAACATAGAAATACCCACAACAGATGGAATTAGAAGAGACTGGGAACAAGAATTAGCTATAAAATTTTCAAAAGAGAGCTGGGATAATCATTTACTACAGGTGCATAAATGCTCGATCAATGTACGACATACGCTTATCCAATTCAAAACATTACATAGACTATATTATTCAAAAACTAAATTAAATAAAATCTTTCCTAATGTTTCACCAATCTGTGATAAATGTCTGTGTCAAGAAGCTACCATAGCGCATTCTTTTGTTTTTTGTACAAAAATCCAAAAATTCTGGCATGGAATATTTGATATTTTTTCAAAATTAACTAAAATAAAACTGGTACCAAAACCAGAATGGATCATTTTTGGGATATCGGAAGGTATCCCTGAATTAAACGTGTATCAGAAGAATTTACTCAATTACGGGCTAATAATGGGAAAAAAGCTTATACTTAAATTCTGGAAAAATGCGCCCACACCAACAATAAAAATGTGGACATCAAATATGTTTGAAACATTACATCTGGAAGAGATGAGATTCCTCTTAGCAGGAAAAGCAAACCAATTCCAAAAGATGTGGTCTACGTTTATGGACCTATTACAAGCATGAGGTGCAATAGTAATTTTAAAAATAAATAAATAAATAAATGGTATCAGGACCTGGCAATGGGAGGTAAAACAACAAAAACAGACTTGGTTGGTAGTCTTTCTGCGGAGTTTAATGTTATAATAGAGCGATTGTCCTTACTTTCTTCTTTTTCTTTCTTTTCTAGGGTCTACTTTCTTACTTTACTTCCTTCTCTAACTTCTTTTCTAAGGGGCTTTCTTTTCCCAACACTCTCTTGCACTTCACGACTCTTGCGCACCTTCTTTACTTTCCTTACTTCTATCTTTTTCTTAAAGCTAAAAAAAAAAATGAAGCGGTACAAAAAATGTATTAAGATATATGTGTTGTGTGTTATTGTAATTTACCGTACTTCTAATAAAAATAAATTAAAAAAAAAAAAAAAAAATCAACCAGATAGCTGTAGCATCATTATCTGAAGCAGAAACCAAAGTTACCCAAATGCAGTTCATTCATTTTCATACACATATTATTACTATTTGGATTAAAATAATCAAACTCGACTTATACATCCTCCATTCCTTCATAAAACCAAAAAGATTGACATGTTGCATGTGATTATGTAGATTCTGGTAAATGAGATGTCTTTTAAATATAATTTGTTTTAAAAGACACAAAATGCTGGAGTACCTCAGCGGGTCAGGCTGAAAGAGTTAGTTATTAAGTTATGATTGTTGTCATATTTAAGCTTTCCTGTTGTAAAAAGCTAATTGTATTGCATGATGGGATTTGGCAAAATCATCATGACGTTGAATAGTTCACAGATCTCTTACAAGTTTTTTATATGTTGAAGAGGTTAATCCGATAAGAAGGGGCCAGAGGATGCCATTGGGATGACTGGCTTTTGGCAAAGAGTGTAAAACAACTCCATATTTGGAGGTTGCGGATGGTTACATTACCTCATGCAATTGGTATTATGTCTGTAGGTATATTAACCCCGGTTTTCTGTTATTTCTTTGTGTGTGCTGCTGGAGTATTCAGACGTAAGGTTGCTGATGGTACATTACCTCATGCAATTGGTATTATGTCTGTAGGTATATTAACCCCGGTTTTCTGTTATTTCTTTGTGTGTGCTGCTGGAGTATTCAGACGTAAAACTGTTGCCTCTGGGTCTCTAGGTCCACACCCGTCAGATGTTAAATTAAAGCTTTGTATGTACTTAAGAATTTGTACTATGTCTATCTTTTTAAGTGAACTTTTACATAGGCAGCATTTGTGGAGAACATGGATAGGTGACCCACTAAGTTAATCCAGCACATTTTGGCTGTCATCAACTCTTGACCTGACTTCATTTCGCTGTCTCAGTTTAGTTTCTTCACTAAAGGTGAAGCAACTGGTGGCTGTTGCAGCCATCCTACAGTCCCTGTACCGACTCCTCCATCACAATCCTGGGAATGCCACATTCCTCTCCTTGATCCGATCCAACAATGGGAACCACAGGGAGCGATCCAGAACAAACTGGCCCCAGGGGCTGCGGGGGAGGGGGTGTAGGATTAATTCCAGGCATGTAGCAGTGTTGTTCACTGGTGACTGAGGGCAGGAAGCCAGATACCGGTGGGAGGTGTTGCTGATTGCAGCATTCACCACAGTGAAGAATCTTCTGGAGTAAGAGGGGGGAGTTGGACCCTCACCCTGAACTTCCCCATCCCCCAAACAAACCAATCATTAAATCCAGACTGGCAACAGGCACAGAGAGAGGACAGATATATGGATTATCTATAAGAAGATATTCACAAAATGCTGGAGTAACTCAGCGGGACAGGCAGGGTGATGTTTCAGTTCGAGACCCTTCTTCGGACTGATATATATACTGTGTATATACAGTAACAGGATATACTCTGGCAGAGTACTTCCCATCCTTCCCTAGTGCTGGCTTCTTTGCTTCTGGCCATTCTGGCTCAAAGCTAAAGGACGCTGGCCATAGAGAGAGGTGGGCATGTGGCCAGAAGGATGGATAAAGTGAGATACCTTGTCTCCCATCCACTGCAGACCGGTCCATGATGGAACACACGCCCTGTGAAATTAGTCCCAGCCGCACCTGAAGGACAAAGAGTCATGGAGCTAGGACACACGCCATTCGGCCCATCTCGTCCATGTTGACCAACTCCTATCAGCCTGCATTTGGCCCAGAACCGTCTAAACCCTTCCTAACCATATATCTGTCCAAATGTTTTTTTAAGTCATTATTGTATCCACTTCTACAGCTTCCTCTGGCAGCTCGTTCCAAATATAGGCTACCCTTTGATTGAAAAAGCTGTCTCTGAGGTCCCTCTAAAATCTCTTGCCTCACACGTTAACCCTGTGCCCTCTAGTTTTAGAATCCTCTACTCTGGGATAAAGACAGTGAGTGTTCACTTTATCCATGCCCCTCATGATCTTGTACAGCTCAATAAGGTCACCCCTCAGCCTCCTACACTCCAAAGAAAAAAGTCCCAGCCTATCCAACCTCTCCCTGTAACTCACGCCCACAAGCCCATGTAAAACACAGCCCAGGTAACATTCTGGTCAATCTCTGCTGCACCCTTTCCAACTTAATGACATCCTTTCGGTACAATATGGAGACACAAGAAAGTGCAGATGCTAAAATCTTGATCAAAACACAAAGTGGTGGAGGAACTCAGTTGGTCAGGCAGCCTCTGAATTATTCCAGCACTTTGAGTTACGTCATCTTTCGGGTTTAAGGTTTATTATTTGTAAATGTACTTTACCAAACTTTCTCTTTTTTACTTAAGGTAGATTACCTGAAATTGGCTCACAAAGAAATCTAATTAGTAGCTAGCATTATGACATAAAATTAAGCAGCATAATTTGTGAATGTTTGAACTAGCCCAGTATGCCAACTGGGTCGGCAAGGACAAGGTGGGCTGAAGGGTCTGCTTCTGAGGTGGTCAGCTCCATGACTCTATTACAGCTCACTATCAACAAATTACCTGCCATGTTTCCCTAGTTTATGACAGTGAACTTTCTTCAGAACGATCCATTAATCTTGTTGCCCTGCGGGACATCTTACACTCATGAAAAACTCTATTCATGCAAATTATTTCTTCAATTTCAAAGCTAATAATAACCATTTAATTTATGCTAACCATATATATGATTTCTTAAAGACTCTAAATGTACAGCATAATAAATTGGACACAATTATAATGGAATACAGGACATGTTATAGCAGATTACAGGGAATGATTTGATGAGCGTTTGAAGGTTGAGGGGGGACCTCATTGAAACTTGGAATAATGAAAGACATAGTTAGAGTGGATGTGGAGAGGATGTTTCCATTGGTGGGAGAGTGTAGGACCAGAGGTCATAGCCTCGGAAATAAAGGGCACTCTTTTGGAAAGGAGGTGAGGTGGAACTTCTTTAGTCAGAGGGTGGTGAATCTGGAACTCATTGCCACAGAGGGCTGTGGAGGCCAAGTCAGTGGATATTTTTAAGGCAGAGATAGACAAGTTCTTGATTAGAACAGGTGTCAAGGGTTATGGGGAGAAGCAGGAAAATGGGATTAGGAGGCAGAGATCAGCCATGATTGAATGGTGGAGTACATTCGATGGGCCGATTGGCCTCATTCTACTTCTATAATATCAATTGTCTACCTTCTATAATATCAATGTGTTTGGAGTGGTCTCCACATGGCATTGAGCTGGAGAGAGCAGCTTGTTGGGGGGTTTCCAGCAGAATAATTGATGCAGTTGCACTCTTCCCACAAGCACAGCCTTGCAATATTTCATCGCTAACACCCACATTTCCACATGGCTGTTATTAGCTTTTGAAATTGAAGAAATAATTTGCATTAAAACAGTCTTTCAGGACTGTAAATTGCCCCGCAACGCTTCAGGATTAATTAAGAATTACTTTTGTAGAATGTTCCCTGCCATGAAATAGGGAAACATGGTAGTTAGTTTGTTGAGAGCAAACTGTAATAGCGTCATGGAGCTGAAACAGGCCCTTCGGCCCTCCTTGTCCATGACGGTTGTTTTGGGGTTAGTTCTGTCATCAGTTCAGTCTTCGGGTCATGGTGAAAATTAACTCCCTGCACATTGCTGCAATTGCCAGTAGGTGGCAGTGTTTCATCACATCCAGATGCCTCCCCAGAGAATTATCTTCAATCAGCTTTCATAAGGTCATAAGTGATAGGATCAGAATTAGGCCATTTGGCCCATCAAACCATGGCTGGTCTATCTCTCCCTCCTAAATCCATTCTCCTGCCTTCCTCCCATAACTGCTGACACCCGTGCTAATCAAGAATCTATCTATCTCTGCCTTAAATATATCCACTGACTTGGCCTCCACAGCCGTCTGTGGCAAAGAATCCCACAGATTCACCGCCCTCTGTTCCTCTGCTGTTGGTTATAAACTGAATCACCAATCATCCAGCTGCAGCCAGAGATGTTGATCATAAACGGCGAGTGTGGATTGAGGTGTGCAGGCCCTGCGCTGCGTTTAATGAGGAGTTGGTGCAGTACCCGGCGCTGGGGGAACAGGCGGCGCTGGGGGACACAGACAGGCCCCGTTTCCAGGTCTGTGACCCGTGTGAGGCTGATTACTAATGAGCACAAGCATCAGGACCACTATCTGGCCGAGGACATTCTCTGCCTCAGAGGGCGGTGGAGGCCGGTTCTCTGGATACTTTCAAGAGAGAGCTAGATAGGGCTCTTAATGACAGCAGAGTCAGGGGATATGGGGAGAAGGCAGGAACTGGGAACTGATTGTGGATGATCAGTCATGATCACATTGAATGGCGGTGCGGGCTCGAAGGGCCGAATAGCCTACTCCTGCACCTATTGTCTATGAGTGAGCCAGTGTTCACGCACATCCTGAAGGCACACGTTGGCAGCTCGTCCAATTGGAGATTAACTTGGTCAGTTAAGTTGCTACCATTAACTAACAGCTGGACAACCCTTACTGCCGCTGGAACAGCCTGGGTGAATTTGGCTCCTCTTGCTGTCGAGAGCTCGTTACCTCCTCTTGCCCTCTCCTTTCCCAAGCACAATATACACCAAGGTTCATTCTTGTCACGTACCTGGGTACAGTGGAGAACTTTGTTTTGTATGCTGTTCAATCGAATCAGTTACTCCACACATAGATACAATCGGTTCCAATAGATGTTGTGGCTGCTTTAGCTTCGGGGGTGATTGCACAAGTACTGAACACAAACTCCAGCTTTATCGTTTCCAAAGCCTAAAGCATGTTGGAGGCACCGTGCATCCTTTGAGTCAAGGTTCAATCAGCAGCTGACTGATTATCTTGCAGCACTATAGACAATAGACAATAGGTGCAGGAGTAGGCCATTTGGCCCTTTGAGCCAGCACCGTCATTCAATGTGATCAAGACTGATCATCCACAATCAGTACCCCATTCCTGCCTTCTCCCCATATCCCTTGACTCCGCTATCTTTAAGAGCCCTATCTAGCTCTCTCTTGAAAGTATCCAGAGAACGGCCTCCACCACCCTCTGAGGCAGAGAATTCCACAGACTTACTGTGGGCAGTTCAGGTCACCCAGCTACAGGAAGATGGTATTAAGATGGAAAGGGTGCAGAAGAGATTCACCGGAATGTTACCTGGGCTTGTGGGCGTGAGTTACAGGGAGAGGGGGGATAGGCTGGATTTAAAAAAATCTTGGGAGAGTAGGAGGTTGAGGGGTGACCTTACTGAGGTGTACAAGATCATGAGAGGCACGGATAAAGTGAACGCTCACTGTCTGTTTCCCAGGGTAGAGGATTCTAAAACTAGAGGGCACAGGGTTACAGTGAGAGGGGAGAGATTGAAGAGAGACCGCAGGGGCAACTTCTTCACTCAGAGGGTAGTCTGTATCTGGAACGAGCTGCCAGAGGAAGCTGGAGAAGCAGATACAGTTACGACTTTTAAAAAGCATTTGGACAGGTACATGGATAGGACGGGGTTAGAGGGCTGTGGGCATGACGGGATCATTCCTGAATGCAAACTTAGTCAGCATTAAGGTGGGCAGAGTGGCAGTTTCGTGCTGTTTCCATGGGATCGCACCTACTGCCCCAACTCTTGTTCCTCCCAGCAATGTAGACACCCTAAGATAGACACAAAAAGCTGGAATAACTCAACGGGTCAGACAACATCTCCGGAGAGACAGAGGCCCTCGACCCGAAACGTCACCCATTCCTTCTCTCCAGAGATGCTGCCTGTCCCGCTGAGTTACTCCAGCTATCTTCAGTGTGGGACCCAGTGTAGCACCCAGTGTGGGACCCAGTGTAGCACCCAGTGTGGGACCCAGTGTAGCACCCAGTGTGGGACCCAGTGTAGCACCCAGTGTAGGATCCAGTGGGGGCACCATGTCACACCTCAAGTGTGAAGAGTGTTTTATTGTCGTGTGTCCCAGACAGAACAAGGACATTGTTACTTGCTGCAGCTCCACACAATATGGAAACATTGTACTGTCAACAAAGATGATATTGTGCGGGGTGCGGGAGGGGGTGGGTTGTGTCCGGGGGAGTGGAGCGGCGAGGTTGTGGAGGCGCCAGGCGGCGGGACTGCAAGAGTTAAGCGCGGGGAAGTTTCCCGGTGGCGGTGCTCGCTCCTCCCTCCCTCCCCGCTCCCCTCAGTCGGGTCTGAGCGGCCGCCGAGGCTGCAGCCGGGCCGGGCTGGGACGGGGGCTGGCGGTGGCGGGCCGCGCTCCGGCGCCGTGAGGAGCGGACAGAGCGGACACCGGCAGCGAGGAGCGGACTCCGGCGGACCGGGCACCGGGAGCGGCAGCATTGGCCCACGGGGAGAGTGGACACCGGCAGCGGCAGCGGCTCGGCATCAGGCGCAGAGAGGAGCGGACACCGGCGGAGCAGACACCGGGAGCGGCTGCGGCTCGGCATCAGGCGCAGAGAGGAGCGGACACCGGCGGACCGGGCACCGGGAGCGGCAGCATTGGCCCGCGGGGAGAGTGGACTCCGGCAGCGGCAGCGGCATCAGGCGCAGAGAAGAGCGGACACCGGCGGAGCAGACACCGGGAGCGGCTGCGGCTCCTTGGACAGAACGGACAGTGGCTCCGGACATTGGGCACCGGCTCAGCTTGAGTGAGGGACGGCCAGTGATCCGCGGACAGACCGGGCTCCGGTCGCGGTCCCGGCAGCGTGTATCCCGCTGGGTGGCGGGGCGATGCTGCCGTGGAGGAGAGGCAAGGCAGAGTTGCTGCAGCGGCTGCGGGCCAAGCGGCGGGGTTACCCGGGGAGTGAGTGCGGCGGCCGGGGTGAGGGCGGGGGTCTGGCGGCGCTGGACAGCGCGGTGGGGCGGGTGTGCGGGGCTCTACGCTGGCGGCGGGGCAAGGCGAGCATCACCGCGGACGCTCCCAGCCACTCGGTGCTGTACCTGGGCCACGCCGCCACCCTGCAGTCCCGGGGCGAGGGCTGTGCGGACGCGGCCGTGGCTCGGATCTGGAGCCGCAGCGAGCAGGGCCGGAGCGGCAGCCGCATGAGGATGAGCATCAGTGGGCAGGGGCTGCGCCTTGTGGCCGAGGCCCGTGGACAGGTGCGCCGGCCCGGCCACCTCTACCTGCTACACCGACTCACCTACTGCGCCGCCGGCCCGCGCTGTCCCCGGCTCTTCTGCTGGATTTACCGGCATGAGGTGAAGCACAAGGCGGTGGCTCTCCGCTGCCACGCCGCCCTGATGTCCCGGGCAGATGCTGCCAGGGCCATGGCTCTGCTCCTGTACCAGACCTCCACCACTGCCCTGGCCGACTTCCAGCGGCTCAAACGCCGCGACGATGCCAGGCGGCAGCGGCACCAACCCGCCCCCCCGGCGCCGCTGCGGCAGCTCCTCAACCGGCAGTGTAGCTACCGACCGCCCGCCGAGCGGAGCCGCAGCGCTCCCCGGCTCCGGGCCATCAGTGAGGACGCGGCCGGGGAGGAGAGGGAGCGGGGGGCCGGGGAGGGTGACGGGGACAGCGGGCTGGAGCCGCTCATGGCCGGGCTCAGCATCGGACACCACTCGCCGAGGCTGCGGGGAGTCGCCCGGCCACCGGCCACCGGGGGGGAGGTCGGGCAACGGGACGCGGGGTAACGGAGCCCCGGGGATGGATACAGCGCCGGCGGGCACCGGGGTACAGGTGGCCACAACATGCCCCCTCCCCTCCCTCCCTCATCGCCTGCGGTCGTGACCCGTCTCACTCTGAACTTCTCATGGAAGCGGCGGCCCGCACTGTGTGTGCGTCAGTGTAAGTGTGTGTGTGTGGGGAGGGGGGTGTCAGTGGGTGTGTGTCAGTGGATGTGTGTGCCCCGCTGACACCGTTCCCTGCCCCCCCGCCCCTGCATGTCTACAGGACAGGGTCGAGGATTTGCATCAAACGCGGGCAGGTGGGACTACTGGAGTTGGGGCAGACAAAAGTGCTGGAGAAACTCAGCCGGTGATGCTGGTCAGCATGGTCGAGTTGGGCCGAAGGGCCTGTCTCCGTGCAGTGTGACTCGAGACTCGAATTATTGGTCTCATTTGGAGACACAAGGAACGGCAGATGGAGGAAACTTGAATAAAACACAAAGTGCTGGAGGAACTCAGCTGATCGGGCAGCACTGTGGGGGAAATGGACAGACGACGTCTCATGTCGAGACCCTTCTTCAGACTCTGATACAGCGTGGACAAAGGCCCTTGGGCCCACCCACCGAGTCGGCGCCGACCAGCGACCACCTTGTTACACGCCGGGGCACAACTAAAAGACAATTAACCGACAAACCCTCGCGTCTATGGAGAGTGGACGGATCCCGCCCGCCGGTCACGGGGAGAACGGACAAACTCGGCACAGACAGCACCCGAGCTCAGGATCGAACCAATTACACTCCAGACTGTGGTGGACCATTTGTTATTGCCACTTGAAATTGCTTAATGTTTGAGAAATACTTAGAGCTGTATGGCACAGAAACAGGCCCTTCGGCCCAACTTGTCCTTGCCAACCAAGTCAGCACACTGGGCTAGCATTTGGACCATGTCTCGCCAAAGCTTCATATCCATATACTAATCCAAAAATAATGTGAAAGTAGTAACTGTATCCGCTTCTACAGCTTCCCCTGGCAGCTCGTTCAGATATAGACTACCCTCTGTGTGGAAAAGTTGCCCCTGAGGTCCGTCTTAAATCTCTCACCTTAACCCTGTGCACTCTAGTTTTAGAATCCTCTGCCCTGGGTTAAAGACAGTGAGCGATCACTTTATTCGTGCCCCTCATGATCTTGTACACCTCCACCCCTCAGCCTCCTACACTCAAGAAAAAAGTCACAGCCTACCCAACCTCTCCCTGTAACTCAAGCCCACAAGCGCAGGTTACACCCAAGATAGACATAACATGCTGGAGTAACTCAGCGGGACAGGCAGCGTCTCTGGAGAGAAGGAATGGGTCATGTTTCAGATTGAGACCCAGGCTAGGTCTGAAGAAGGGTCTTGGCCCGAAACGTCACCCATTCCTTCTCTGCAGATATGCTGCCTGTCCCGCTGAGTTACTCCAGCATTTTAGACAATAAACAAGAGATGATAGGTACAGTAGGCCATTCGGCCCTTCGAGCCAGCACCGCCATTCAATGTGATCATGGCTGATCATCCCCAATCAGTACCCCGTTCCTGCCTTCTCCCCATACCCCCTGACTCTGCTATCTGAGCTCTGTCTTCGATGTAAACCAACATCTGCAGCTCCCTCATGCCCAGCCTAGGTAACGTCCTGGTGAATCTCTTCTGCACCCTTTACAACTGGATGGAAGATTAAATTGTCATCAGTTTAAGTTTTTGCTTTCTCCCTCCCCCATTTATTATTTTTCCTGTGTTTAATTTCTGTATGATTGGTGATTATATTTCCCCCTCTCCCATAAATTAGTTCTAACTAAGGCACTTTTAGTAGTTTATATTGGGCAGTGTGCGCAGATTGGGCCGAAGGGCCTGGTGCCATGCTGTACTGACTCTTTTCTACAATAACATGAAAGACCTGTTCTTGCTGCCACTGACTTTGAATTCAGAAATTTAGAATAAATGAAAAATGAAGCCAAGTTAATGCCTTGTGAAGGTGTGGAACTGCCCTCATTCTATGGCATATACTGTCTACTATATATAGTATTTCAACCTCAATAGGAAATACTAAGAAAGGAAACCACTGCACTATTAGATTGTGTTTGCCTTTTACATTAATGGCACCTGGTAATGATTTACGTGGTCAAAGATATTCTGACTAAAACCCAGTGGTACACATTTGGAAATAGGTGAGACTCGGGTGAATGTGGAAGCTAGTTGGCAAGAGATCGCATGCCCTTTTACAAAATGTTGCTACAGGAAAGATGCCATTAAGCTGGAAACGGTGCTGAGATGTACAAAGATGTTGTCAGGACTCGAGGGATTGAGCTACAGGGAGAGGTTGGGAAGACGAGGACTTTATTCCTTGAAGGGCAGGAGGCTGAGAGGCGATGGATGACAAGTTCATGGGTTGGAAAGGTTTTGAGGGATATGGGCCAAACGCGGGCAAATGGGACTAGTGTAGGTAGATGGGGTATTTTGGTCAGCGTCGATGGGTTGGACCAAGAGGCCTGTTTCTGTGCTATTTGACTCACATGTGAAGTCTTTGCTGATATTGAATTATCTCTCTGATGTGCATAATACACAACATTTATTTCCATTAAAATCTATTGGGGGGGAAAAAGATGGGATCCATACCATGTAACCATGCAAAATGGTTTTCCGTTTTGCTTTCTTCCAGTTAAATAATTTCAAAAACATCTTTATTTCTTTTTCAGAGTATGTTAAGGTAAATAGACGCCAATTGTAGTACACTGATGTTATTGAGTACTGTGTGGAATGCATTCCTTACCTTCTGTCTTGTCTCCTGATGGGACGGGTGCAGTTTCCCACATTCTGTTTTGGTTACTGGTCTTAAATTAAGTATTTATTTACAGCATCTTAATTCTTGCCTGCTACACCCTGTGGTCTGCATATCACACTATTGTCAATCTGAACCAGTATTTGATTGTCTGTAAATAGTTTTGTGATTGGATACAATATCATTTCTTTGCTATGCAAAAGAAGAAAATGCACCAAGCGCTGGGAGTCCAGACTCGTGTAAATATAAAGTGTAAATGTGTACAAGCCAGATGGTGTTATTTTTTAAATCTTTGATGAAGGAAGTGTCCATCGTTTTCTGTTGGCACAGACTGAAACAATAAAGTCAATGTAAAAATGCCTTGTGCTGTGGCTTTACTGTACTGTATAGTAACTGTACTGTAGTCTCTACTCGCTGGAGTTTAGAAAGATGAGGGGGGGGGGGGGGGACCTCATTGAAATTTACCGAATAGTGAAAGGCTTGGATAGAGTGGATGTTTCCACTAGTGGGAGAGTCTAGGACCAGAGGGCACAGCCTTAGAATTAAAAGGCATTCCTTTAAGGGACTGTCCCACTTGGGCGACCTAATCCACGAGTTAAGAAGAGTGTCTTCGATTTTCAAGCTCGAGGGCACTCGCCTGGAAAACCTCGAGCTGGATCGACCGTCCGCGTTGAAACCGCGAGCTGGATCGACCGACTGCGCACACACACACACACATCGCAAAGGCAGGGGCCAGGGAAAGCGGGGGAGCGCTGTCTGAAATTCACACCTGCGATGAAGAGGAAGGTAAAAGACGGCTGCACAGTACCGGTAAGTCCTTTAGAGAGCGGGGGGGTTGGGGAGGCTGTGGAGCACAAGTCAGTGGATATATTTAAGGCAGAGATAGATAGATTCTTGATTAGTGCGAGTGTCAGGGGTTATGGGGAGAAGGCAGGAGAATGGGGTTAGGGGGGAAAGATAGTTGATTGAATGGCGGAGTAGACTTGATGGGCTGAATGGCCTAATTCTGCTCCTATCACATATGAACTTTAAGTGTTGATGTGCATGATTATATCAAAATGCGAGAATCATCACGGCAAATTGCAAAATAGAAAAGCTTTCAGACTAAACGTGGTCATCTTGCCCGCACACGTCTCCCGGGGGTTAATGTTGACTGCCCTCCTGTACCCAGGCTCAAGGTTCAAGGCACCTTGAGTTTAGTTTATTGTCATGTGTACCGTTGTTACGTTCATTCTTTGACCATGAAAACTGATGTAGATCAAAGCTGAGGGAGTGTATTAGAGAAATGCCACGGGGAGTGAATGGTGATGTGTGTATGAAGGAACTGCAGATGCTGGTTTAAACCGAAGATAGACACAGAGTGCTGGAGTAACTCAGCGGGACAGGCAGCATCTCTGGAGAGAAGGAATGGGTGACATTTCGGGTCGGGACCCTTCTTCAGACCCAGACTTCCTTCTCTCCAGAGATGCTGCCTGACCCGCTGAGTTACTCCTGCACTCTGTCTATCTTCAAGTGAATGGTGATGACAGGTTTAAAGCAGCCGTTCTCAAATCCCACTGAGAATAAAATGAATCCTGTCTGATAAACAACTGCGTCCTGCACAGCACGTTACATAACCAGGAAAGGTCATTTGTACTTGTGGAGATGAACAATTGTGTTGAATGAATCAACAGGAGGTGAATTGATTTTGTTTCATAACACCAAACGACACATGTTTATTAATTGGCTTTCAGCAGCATTTGAATTAATTTGCATAATATATTTGGAAAAAATGCAAATTTGTTTTCAGGTCATAACTTCACACTTCCTTTTATTAAAGCCAGGCATAGCAGAGGTTTAGTTTAGAGGTGCAACAAGGCAACAGGCCATTCGTCCCACCGAGTCCAGGCCGACCATCGATCACCCATTCACACTAGTTCCACGTTATCCCACTTTCTCATCCACTCCCTGCACACTAGGGGCAATTTACAGGGGGCCAATTAACCCACAAACCTGCACGTCATTGGAGTGTGGGAGGAAACCGGAGCACCCAGAGAAAACCCACGTGGTCACTGGGAGAACGTGCAAACTCCACACAAACAGCACCCATAGTCATGATCAAACCGGGCCTCTGGTGCTGTGTAGCAGATATCTCAATGTGTTTCCTACTTGGGTCGACTCTGGGTAACGAGTAGGATTAATGATAATACCTCCTGACGTGACAGTGACAGACGGCCATGGAGCTACAATGGCACCACTGTCAGGAATGTGTCTGTGATTTTTTTTTAGGGATTTTGCATGTTTTTGTTCTAATATACAATAAATCTTTCTGTATTCACAATAAGCAAAACACTGAGTGCTGGAGGAACTCAGCGGGTCAGGCAGCATCTGTGGAGAACATGGATAGGTGACGTTTCGCAGAGTGCTGGAGTAACTCAGCGGGTCAGGCAGCATCTGCGGAGGGAATGAACAGATGATGTTTCAGGCCAGGAACCTTCCTACAGTCTGTCCATTCCCCTCCACAGGTCCTGCCTGACCTCGCTGAGCTCCTCCAGCACTTTGTGTTTGTTCATGATTCAGCATTTGCAGTTCCATGTGTGTCTGGTTTTCACAATAGTTTAGTGGTCGGGTATGTGATCTCTCTGATCTTCACCATGCTGCAAGTGAACTGTTGAAATCGTTCAAACACGTCCTGTGCAGAAACAGGGGTGAGAGGGTTGATCGTTCCTCTTGTTCTCTCCGGGGTAAGGTGTGCCCTCTACTGGGGTAAGGCGTGTCCTTTACTGAATGCACCTCCAATAGTTGCTGCTGACTGAGCAGGAGATGTTGATTCTGGGTCATCTTTCATGGCACCGTGGGCTGTGCTGTCATTGTGTTTGTGACATTAACCCAGCACGGTTCAGCTTTGGAGAAATCTGTGCCTGATCCACAGTGGCAGAACAGGGCCGAGACCCGAAACATCGCCTATTTCCTTTGCTCCATAGATGCTGCCTCACCCGCTGAGTTTCTCCAACATTTTATCTACCACAGTGGCAGAAAGGGTAGTATGCATCAGGTTGCTGCTTCTCCTGTTTATTGTCATCTTTGACCTTTCAGTGACAAAGCCGCCTTCCTCAAGAATGAGGGGAAATCAAATGCTGGGCTCAAACTGATTACTTCCCATCCAAACTATTTACTGCCTCATTTACTGCGTCACAACCTTGATCGCAAAATAATGTTGTGAACAGGAAATTTCCAGTTAAACACTGACACTACAATTGTGACTGTTGTTGACATCTCGGTTTCATTGAACAGATAAAATCACCACGAACTCCACCTTATCTCAGCTGGGACCAAGATGAATTCATTGCCTGGAGAATGTTGCCTTGAGCTAAAATCAACTGCATTAACTCCCTGTAAACCATTAACCCTTTAAACATAGGTAATTCCTCCAGCAGATTATACGTGGCTATAACTCTGGATGATACTTTACAGATGAAAAAATATATATATTCAATTGTTAATAATGAATATAGTGACATATGACACATTTTATTGGATAAAATAAATAAAAAATAGCAAACAGCTCATAAAATGGTTCAATATATCCAGTTAAAGTTATTTTTCCATTGTAAACTTTTGATAAATATTAGATTCCTTTACATTAATCAAAAGCCCTGCAGATTTCACCTGTGGTTTGACACTGATGCAGATTTGATTTGTTTTATAGTCACTGCCCATGAAGTAGTTCGACCTAGAAAAAACCTAATTCATGCAGATGTTTCCCGTACACTCCACTTAAATTCCCGCTCGTTGCAAGCTGTTTGTTTTAAATATTGCTTCAGTAACCAAACGTGGCATTGCACATTTCCATTGCCCCTCCAGTGACCACAAGCCCTTTGAACACTGGGCAGAATCTTACAAATGAAATTGCTTCTGTTAGACACCTCATTGTTCCCAAGTTTGAGCAAACAGCATTATTTTTTATTAAGCAGTTTCAGTTTTGGACCTGTTCCAAGGCAACAATGAACCAAAACCTACTGAGTTTGAAAATAATGTTTTCTGATGATTGTCACACAAGTGGGAAGTTTTGAGAGTCGGTTCTGAGAGTGCTGTGCCCTCCCTCACCCTTAACTTCCACCTCTCAGCCGTTCCAATATGTTATTAACCCATAACTCCCCACATCCAATGGTGCCATTACACTGGTGGACTCCACATGTTCATAAAATAGACAGAAAAACTAAACTGGAGGCACAAGGAACTGCAGGTGTTGGAACCATCAGCAAAGCACCAAGGGCTGGAGGAATTCAGCAGGTCAGGCAGTGTCTGTGGGGGGAATGGACAGATGATGTTTTGGGTCGGGAGTCCTCTTTAGATTCCCTCCACAGATGCCGCCTGACTTGATGCATTCCTCCAGCACTCTGTGTTTTAATCAAACTCAACTGATGTTCCACTGTAGTTAGACACAAAAAGCTGGCGTAACTCAGCGGGTCAGACATCATCTCTGGAGAAAAGCAATAGATAATGTTTTGGGTCGAGCCCCTTCTTCTGTGATGTTCCACTGTGCTCTGCGCATTGATGAAATACAGTTATTAGAATTAGTTTTCTGGCCAGTGTATTAACAGAAATCCAATGCGATCAGGAATCCATTTGTTGTTTGGTTGTGGCTTTCCTTGGATAGATCCATCTTATGGAGGTCCCAGCTTTAATGCTCATGATCAGAGCTGCCCATTTCTCATTGTGGTTCCATGGAGATATTTCAGAATTGGCCAGGTGTCACAAGAATACAACTGCTGTCAGTGTAACTTGTAGAGTAATACCCAGCATACCAATGACATTCCACCTGACACTGCCATAGCAAAGAACATTTACATCTCATGAAGAAGGGTCTCCACCCGAAACGTCGCCTATTCCTTCGCTCCATAGATGCTGCCTTACCCACTGAGTTTCTCCAGCATTTTTGTCTACCTTCGATTTTTCCAGCATCTGCAGTTCTTTCTTAAACATGTACATGCCACACTTCAGTGGGATGGAATGTGTGACTTGCAACTTTTGCATGACTCTCTCCAAAGGGCCCTCAAATCAAAATAATGAACATTTTATCTTTAGATGATCCATCACAGACAGATCCTGCTTCAACTGAGTAGCAGCAGTGGAGGAATATCATTGACTATGCATCACATTATAGGACGGTTGAAAGAACACATGTATTACCGTGCTTTTTAATAACAATTTGGAGCTGCTTTAAGCTCTTAGACTTTAAACTTTCAAGATACACGCAGACTTGGCTTGAGCTGACCAGCGATCACCCCACACTATCGCACACACTAGGGACAATTTATAATTTTACCGATACCAATTAACTTACAAACCTGTACGTCTTTGGAATGTGGGAGGAAACTGGAGCATCCAGAGAAAACCCACGCAGTCACAGGGAGAACGTACAAACTCCGTACAGACAGCACCCGTAGTCAGATTGGAACCCGGGTGTCTGGTACTGTGAGGCAGCAACTATACCGCTGTGCCACCGTGACACTCCTTGGTTTGTTCAATGAGTATAATCATTTTCTTAGCCGCTGTCTAAGTTAAACTGCAAATTCTACAAGTGCATTGCCTTTTGGTTAAATCAGCGATCTAGTTTGCTTGCTCCATTGAGAGGGGAGAGGGGAGTTATGGTGCACTGTTAACCGGTGCTGATTTTGACTAATGTGATTCTTTTACTATTTCACAATATTATTTTGTGAAAACCATTCTACAGAATAGTTTTTAAAAATCTTTTCTCGTGTTCACTATCTCCAGTCTTCTGAGTGGGTATCAAGCAATTAAGGCAAGACTCCCACACATTCAAACCTGGGTTTGTTACCTGGGCTTGAGTTACAGGGAGAGGTTGGATAGGCTGGGACTTTTGTCTTAGGAGTGTAGGAGGCTGAGGGGTGACCTTATTGAGGTGTACAAGATCACGAAGGGCACGGAAAAAGTGAACGCTCACTGTCTCTATCCCAGGGTAGAGGATTCTAAAACTAGAGGGCACAGGGTTAAGGTGAGAGGGGCGAGATTTAAGAGGGACCTCAGAGGCAACGTCTTCACTCAGGGGGTAGTCCGTATCTGGAACGAGCTGCCAGAGGAAGCTGGAGAAGGCGATGCAATTACAACTTTTAAAAAAACATTTGGACAGATATATTGTTTAAGAAGAAACTGCAGATGCTGGAAAATCAAAGGGAGACAAAAAAGCTGGAGAAACTCAGCGGGTGAGGCAGCATCTATGGAGCGAATGAATAGGCGACGTTTTGGGTGGAGACTGAAGAAGGGTCAAGACCCGAAACGTCGCCTATTCCTTCGCTCCATAGATGCTGCCTCACCCGCTGAGTTTCTCCAGCTTTTTTGTCTACGTTGGAGTAGCGAGGGCTTAGGGGTTGCCAACCTTTTTCGTCCTGTTTACCCCCGGCAACTTTAATAGCATATAACAATGTTATTTCACTTGTTTATGACCAACAAATGATGAACAGATACCGGTATACCAGAACCAAACACAGTCAGTCAACGAGAAAAAATATGTACACATCCAGAATCAACATATTTACCCCCTGGGTAGGTGTAATTTACCCACTAGGGGTAAATTTACCCCAGGTTGGGAACCCTTGGTTTAGAGGGATATGGGCCAAATGCTGCAAATGGGACTAGCCAAATACACTAACCTGGTTAGCATGGACCAGTGGGGCCGAAGGGCTGTGCAGCTGTAAAGCTCTGACTCTAGACTGGGCTCTACATTTTATCGTCTGAATGCACATGCTGCTCGGCTGAACATTGGTGCAATAGACAATAGACAATAGGTGCAGGAATAGGCCATTTGGCCCTTCGACCCAGCACCGCCATTCAATGTGATCATGGCTGATCATCCCCAATCAGTACCCCGTTCCTGCCTTCTCCCCATATCCCCTGACTCCGCTATCTTTAATAGCCCTATCTAGCTCTCTCTTGAAAGCATCCAGAGAACCTGCCTCCACCGCCCTCTGAGGCAGAGAATTCCACAGACTCACCACTCTCTGTGAGAAAAAGTGTTTCCTCGTCTCTGTTCTAAATGGCTTACTCCTTATTCTTAAACTGTGGCCCCTGGTTCTGGACTCCCCCCAACATCGGGAACATGTTTGTAAGATATGTGTAATTAATGTAAGATATGCAAAAAAATAACAATGATAAAGGAAACAGGCCATTGTTAACTGTTTGTTGGGTGAAAACGAGAAGCTGGTGTGACGAGTGGGGGGGGGGGGGAGATAAGGTGAGAGGGAATGCTGGGGTTACTTGACGTTAGAGAAATCAATATTCATACCATTGCCTAAGTGAATTGTTTTGAACAGCCCTGAATTGGTCCATTCTTGACTTGAATTTTGGTTAGAGCTAAAAATAAATTATTTTTGTTAATAATTTAGAGCTGAAATTTGGGAATGACAGCTGATGAAAGGGAACGACTTGTGTGATGATTTGCTGCAGCCTGGTGTACACGTCATACTGGTGTACATGTAGTGCTGGTGTACATGTCGTGCTGGTGTACATGTCGTGCTGGTGTACATGTCGTGCTGGTGTACATGTCGTGCTGGTGTACACGTCATACTGGTGTACACGTCATGCTGGTGTACATGTCGTGCAGGTGTACATGTCATACTGGTGTACATGTCATACTGGTGTACATGTCATACTGGTGTACATGTCGTGCTGGTGTACATGTCGTGCAGGTGTACACGTCATCCTGGTGTACATGTCATGCTGGTGTACATGTCATGCTGATCTTGTCAACAAAGTATCAGCCAATCGTCCTGCTCCCATCATTCCAGGATCTCTCGGCTGGGAGATTGCTCCTTGAAACAGAAACTCAACCAACTTTTAAACTAAACTAAGCAAAAAAAAACTAAATATGTCACTAGAGACACCCTCAATATTGCGGTGGCTCAGCATTAGTGTCACGGCCTCACAGCGCCAGAGACCCAGGTTAAATCCTGACTACGGGTGCTCTCTGTACGGAGTTTGTACGTTCTCCCCGTGACGTGCTCCGGTTTCCTTCCACAGACCAAAGACGTGCAGGTTTGTAGATTAATTGGCTTGGTAAAATTGTAAATTGTCCCTAATGTGGATATTATTAGTGTATGGGAATGGCTGGTCGGTGGGGACTCGGTGGGCTGAAGG
Source organism: Amblyraja radiata (assembly GCF_010909765.2). Taxonomy (NCBI): domain Eukaryota; kingdom Metazoa; phylum Chordata; class Chondrichthyes; order Rajiformes; family Rajidae; genus Amblyraja; species Amblyraja radiata. The sequence continues at coordinate 17,326,124 of NC_045968.1, forward strand.
GCATGTTTCCATGTTGTATCTCTAAACTAAACTAAACTAAATTAATCACACTTTGATAAACTATCAGCAACCCATTACAGACTGTCACAGTTCCCGTACCTGACACAGCCTACCTTGACCGACTACGTCCTGAAGTGACTAGGCTAATCTCGAGGTCCCTGGCAAGATGAACGTTGATAGGTCTGCTTCTTGAGTTCTATCAGTCAGCTTCTCCTCCACCAAGCTGTGTTGAAGGTGATGTAATTTTACTGTGGCCGTTCCTGAGATACTCAGCGCTGCACCTGGAGACCAGCAAAAACACAGCTCAGAAACATGTGTGTTTAAGAAAGAACTGCAGATGCTGGAAAAATCAAAGGTAGACAAAAATGCTGGAGGAACTCAGCGGGCGAGGCAGCATCTATGGAGAGAAGGAATATGCGACGTTTCGGGTCTCGACCCGCTGAGTTCCTCCAGCATTTTTGTCCACCTCAGAAACTTGTTTGGAACCTTTTGCTGAATGACGTCTGGAGAAGCATTCACATGAGAAGGTCCACTCCTGGTCCAACCTTCTCTCACTGGTCACACAACACATGAATCCAGACCCCTCGTGGAGGCCACCCTCGGGGCCAGAACACTGCTTCTGTCTGAAGCTGATCTCAAACTGGTAACAAGTGTAATATGAAAAGTCTGTTTAGCTGGTTGGCCAAAATATTATAGAAACATAGAAAATAGGTGCAGGAGTAGGCCATTCGGCCCTTCGAGCCTGCACTGCCATTCGATATGATCATGGCTGATCATCCAACTCAGTATCCCATCCCTGCCTTCTCTCCATACCCCCTGATCCCTTTAGCCACAAGGGCCACATCTAACCCTCTTAAATATAGCCAATGAACTGGCCTCAACTACCTTCTGTGGCAGATAATTCCACAGATTCACCACTCTCTGTGTAAAAAATGATTTTCTCATCTCGGTCCTAAAAGACTTCCCTCTTATCCTTAAACTGTGACCCCTAGTTCTGGACTTCCCCAACATCGGGAATAATCTTCCTGCATCTAGCCTGTCCAACCCCTTAAGAATTTGTAAGTTTCTATAAGATCCCCCCTCAATCTTCTGAATTCCAGCGTGTACAAGCCGAGTCTATCCAGTCTTTCTTCATATGAAAGTCCTGCCATCCCAAAGTGCTGGAGTAATTCAGCGGGTCAGGCAGCATCTCTGGAGAACATGGATAGGTGACGTTTCATTTTGGGTTTGAAGAAGTATCACAACCCAAAACATCACCCACCCATGTCCTCCAGACCTCCAGAGATGCTGCCTGAGTTACTCTAGCACTCTGCTTTCTGTTCAAAGGAACACGGACAGGTACATGGATATAACATGTTTAGAGGGATATGGGCAAACATAGGCAAATAGCTTAGATGGGGCATCTTGGTGTGTATGGACAAGTAGGGCTGAAGATAGACACAAAAATCTGGAGTTAGTCAGAGCGTCAGGCAGCGTCTCTGGAGAAAGGAGTGTCGTTTTGGGTCGAGACCCTTCTTCAGAAGAGCCTGTCTCTGTGCTCAAGGACTCAAAAGGTGCATGGAATTTGCATCGCTTGAAATCAATTTGCATCATCTGTGTCACATCAGTTCTGATCATCAGTTTGTCTTTGTCCATAACATGCATCCATTCTTCTTGGCTGCTTGTAAATTTGAGCCACCTGTGATTATATAGAATGTACTGTCATGGGCAGCCTCTGCAGGTTCATGCATCTCTGAGTGTGCTAATGTGTTTAGACGATGGCGAATTGATTGTTTTCTCATTTATAGAACATTAATTCTGCATGGTAAATATGGGGAGTTCAGATGTGCAGAAAAGTCCCAGGAGACCACTTGACAACACTGCTATAATCAAGGCCAATTTGCCATCAGCTGCTATTTGGCTACAAACCATTCTGTCTGCAATATAACCAGTAAATGAATTAAGAGCGTACAAATTTAGATTAAACTTATTTTAATTAATCAACACTGTAGATTCCACACTTAGTCAGGCCAAGTTTCAGAATCTTGTCTCTGCATCTGTTTAATTATATAGACATTTATATTTTACTGCTGAAGACTTCTTTTCTCTATCTTTATATATTCTTAGAGCACAAAGATATGTGTCATGGAGTTATAGAGCTATCTAGCACAGAATCAGGCCCTTCGTCCCACCTCGCCCATGCTGGTTGGTACTCTGGTCTCGTCCAGCATTTGGCCTTTGGCACTCTAAAGTCTTCCTATCTATACATTTGTCCATACATTTGTCCTTCTACACCCACTCCTCCCCATTCACCACTTCACACATACTTAAAGTAAGACTCCAGTCTGAAAAAGACTGGACCCTTTCCCACCCACCCCTCTCCAATCACCACTTCACACCCAATTACCCACACCTTCCATGCTGCACAACATCACTTCTCCATCATCAACAATAAAAATAGAGGAGGTGGAGAGGCTTTTCAGAAGACAGAAAAGCTGGAAATCTCCAGGACCGGACAATGTATCCCCCTCTACTCTCAGGCTCTGTGCCGAACAACTGGCACCAGTCTTCATAGACATTTTTAACTGGACCCTGCAAACCTCTACTGTCCCTGCCTGCTTCAAAGTCTCCACTATTGTCCCTGTACCCAAAAAGGCAAGGATTACTGGTCTTAATGACTACAGGCCTGTCGCACTGACCTCTGTAGTCATGAAGACCCTTGAAAAGCTTGTGCTGGCCAAGCTGAAACACATCACAAACCCCCTGCTGGAGCCTCTGCAGTTTGCATATCGGGCCAATAGACCTGTGGATGATGCAGTTAACCTAGGCCTGCAATTCATCATCCAGCACCTAGACCGCCAGGGGACCTATGTGAGGATTTTGTTTGTTGATTTTAGCTCTGCATTCAACACCATTGTGCCAGAGCTACTACACTCCAAACTTTCTGAGTTGACTGTGCCTGAACCCCTCTGTCGGTGGATCACCAGCTTCCTGACAGACAGGAAGCAGCATGTGAGACTGGAAAAGCACATCTCGGACCCGCAAACGCTCAGCATAGGAGCACCGCAAGGCTGCATACTCTCCCCTCTCCTCTACTCTCTCTACACCAACGACTGCACCTCCACAGACTCCTCTGTCAAGCTTCTCAAGTTTGTAGACGACACAACCCTGATTGGACTGATCCAGGATGGGGAGGAATCTGCCTACAGACAGGAAGTGTCTCAGCTGGCATCCTGGTGCCATCGCAACAACCTGGAGCTCAATGCTCTTAAGATAGTGGAATTGATTGTGGACTTTCGGAGAGTTCCACCTCCCCTCACCCCACTCACCATCAACAACACCACAGTCACATCTGTATTTTAAGTTCCTGAGAACCATCATCTCCAAGGACCTTAAATGGGGGGCTACCATCGACTCCACAGTCAAAAAGGCACGACAGAGGATGTACTTCCTGCGGCAGCTGAGGAAGCACAATCTGCTACAGGCAATGATGGTCCAATTCTATATGGCCATCGTAGAGTCTGTCCTCAGCTTGTCCATCATGGTCTGGTTTGGCTCAGCCACCAAGCACGACACCTGGAGGCTGCAGCAAATCGTCCATCAGCAGAGAAGATTATTGGCAGCAACCTTCCCTCCATTGATGAACTGTACACTGCAAGGGCCAGGAAGCAAGCGGGCAAGATCATCTCTGACCCCTCTCACCCTGGCCATAAACTCTTTGAATCACTTCCCTCTGGAAGGCGACTCTGGACTGTCAAAGCTGCCACAGCTAGACATAAAAACTGCTCTTTTCCACGAGTAGTAGCTCTACTCAATAACCAAAAATCTATAGCCTCCTTTTGCTCGGGAAATGTTTTATTATTAATGTATAATGTTTTATGTATCATTCTTTTTTTTTTGCTTTTTTTTTCAGAAGGGAGGGAGATTCAGAAGGGAGGGAGGTTCAGAAGGGAGGGAGGTTCAGAAGGGAGGGAGGTTCAGAAGGGAGGGAGGTTCAGAAGGGAGGGAGGTTCAGAAGGGAGGGAGGTTCAAAAGGATTCTCCCCTTATGTATCATTCTTAAATGTCACTGTATGTCATGTTGTCACTTGCGGACGGAGCACCAAGGCAAATTCCTTGTATGTGAATACTTGGCAAATAAACGTATTCATTCAATCATTCATATCTTTTCAGTCATAATTGCATCCGCTTCTACAGCTTCTTCTGGCAGCTGATTCCAGATACGGACTACACCTCTGAGTGAAAAGATTGCTCCTGAAGTCCCTCTCAAATCTCTCCCCTCTCACCTTAACCCTGTGCCCTCTAATTTTAGAATCCTCTACCCTGGGATAAAGACAGTGAGCGTTCACTTTATCCATGCCCCTCATGATCTTGTACACCTCAACAAGGTCACCCCTCAGTCTCCTACACTCCAAAGATAAAAGTCCCAGCCGATTCTCCCTCTCCCTGTAACTCACGCCCACAAGCCCAGGTAACATCCCGGTGAATCTCTTCTAACTTCATGACCTTTCGTCTAGCTGGGCGACCAGGCCTCTGAACAACCTCTGGTTTTCATTGACAATATGATCATACACCTAAAGGTTTGGGATAATTACATTTTATCATACTGTTTATTTTAACAAGATGAAACAAAGGTATTAATGGTGAATGTTATTAATCTCTTAAATTATTGCACCATAGTGATTCACCAGGATTCGGTGCAGTTACAGTCAGAGTTCTCCCAAGACCTCAGTTCAGGATAATGAAGGAGAGAAGGAGTAAAACAATGTCCTTGGACAGTCGAAGAACTGGAAGTCCTTGTTTAAGGTCACTGCCAGGGGCAAAAGGAGTTTCTGGCTGAATCATCTTCTGGTGGGCTGTCTGACAGAAATGCCAACTGAAGTCCCAACAGTGCAATCAAATGTCAGATTTTCCTGGGCTCGGACAATTTCAATGCTGATAGATGTTATCTACTGGTAGTTATGAGAACAGGAAAAGGGGAACCCAGTACATTTACTGTCGTGGCTGCAGTGGGCAAAGGGCAGCAAGGAATGGGACGAGGCCATGCAAACTGTGCATGGTGCGTTGGAGTAACTCATGCATACATGGTGCGCTGGAGTAACTCATGCATACTGTGCATGGTGTGCTGGAGTAACTCATGCATACATGGTGCGCTGGAGAGACTCATGCATACTGTGCATGGTGCACTGGAGTAACTCAGCGGGACAGGCAACATCTCTGGAGAGTAAGAACCTGAAATGTCACCCATTCCTTCTCTCCAGAAATGCTGCCTGTCCCACTGCGCTACTCCAGCATTTTGTGTCTATCTTTGGTTTAAACCAGCGCCTGCAGTTCCTTCCTACACATATTTGTTTTCTAGCTTGGACTTGGGATTTTGTTGAACCAAGTCATTGCTCTTTGGGAGGGAGGGAGGGAGCGAGGGAGAGAGGGAGGGAGAGAGGGAGAGAGTGAGAGAGGGAGTGAGAGAGGGAGGGAGAGAGGAAGGGAGGGAGAGAGAGAGGGAGGCCAACAAAAGCATGGATACAGATCTAGATATGGTCTTGCCCATCACTCACTCACCAGCCTCAGCGCCACCATGCAGAGTGAGAGAACTTTACCTTGTACAATGCAGTATTAAACACCTGGAAATCCTGCCAGCAACATTTAGGGAGATCTACAGGCTCCTTCATTAGGCTGGATCAGTTAGCCTGACCACTTGAAAGGTTGATGTTAATGGGCTGGTGAGAGCAAGGGAAAGAGTTTGATCATTGGCCCTTAATGAAGCACTTGAACTGCTCTCTGAACCCAGTGTGTTAATACAGTCAATAAAGTGAAGATGAACTCAGCAAATGGCAGATTGCCAAGGCGTGCTTACCCATGAATCAATGTGGTGACTGCTAGCTGGGTAATGTTGTCTTTCCTTGAGGATGCTGGTGAAGATGTTGGTGAGGATGTTGGTGAGGATGCTGGTGAGGAGTTTCATGCAGAATTGCTGAGTGCCGGGGCAGCTTGTGTGAGAAGGCATGTAAGTTGATGAACTCTTCCCTTTCTCTTGGTATTTTGTTCATCTATCAACCTCCTCCACTTTCAAAGGAACAGCAACCTACTCTCCCAGAAGCAATTTATTCCTCATTATGAGTTGGAGATGATTTTTTCACTGGAATGTGGGCAGTATTTTACTTCAGGCACAATTGCATCGTGCAAGTTTAACATTATTACCTCTTGCTTTTGTGGAGGTGTTCCGTTTAACTGAGGCAGTTGTGGGTGGATTACAGAAATGAGCTGAAGCAGCAGAACTAAAGCTGCTTGCTTTAATACGTGACAGTTAAAAGGGAAAATAACTGTGGGGGACATGAACAGCAAGGAGTAGAACAGAGAAGCAGGAGCAAGCTGTTTACCCTTCAAGCGCGTCCGTTCATTCACCTGCATGGAGGCTGAACTGTCATCCATCTCCCTGTATCTTTTCTGCCATATCCCTTCAACATCAAAACTCTACCTCATTTGTTGAACTATCGACTGATCCAGCAACCACTGACGTCCACAGGAGTTCTGTATTCCTGTCGCCATCTGCAGGTAGATGTTATTGAAAGGGATCTACAGAGAGTGGTGGACACTGGCCGCTCCATCACGGGTACTCACCTCCCCACCACCACAGGGATCTACAGGAGGCGCTGCCTCAAAAAGGCAGCCAGCATCATCAGAGACCCACACCACTACCCTGGCCACGCTCTCATCTCGCTGCTACCGTCAGGAAGAAGGTACAGGAGCCTGAAAACCGTGACCTCCAGGTTCAAAAACAGCTTCTTCCCAACAACCATCAGGCTCTTGAACACCGCACAACACTAACCTCAGCAACTGTGATCTTCTACGTACTGTGTCCTTGGTTGCAATGCCAACTGGGGTTTTACACTATCATGATTAGCTATTATTATTAATTACATATTATCTGTGTGTTATGGCATAGGGTTGCCAACTCTCACGCATTGAGCGTGAGACTCACGCATTTGACGAAATTCTCACGCTGATGACGTTAAGAACGAGCAATTTAATTGGCTTAAGCCCATCGCACACTATTTAAAATGACAATTTTAGACAAAAATGCTGGAGAAACTCAGCGGGTGAGGCAGCATCTATGTCTGAGTTTGACCCTTCTTCACACTCAAGCATTTCTCCAGCATTTTTGTCTACCACTCTATAGATGCTGCCTCACCCGCATTCACATTCCCGTGCAGATTGGGTGATAGGTGAGACACGGCGGTGGTCCCAGCACCGACCCCCTCCTGAGGCACCGCTTACACCTCCCACCCTCACCTCCAGTAGTTCTGTGTCCGGCAGCCGCTCTGTCCACACCCCATGGAGATTTAACCCCGGCCCGGAGCCAGGAGCGGACCGGGTGAGTGGGGGCGTCAGTGCCGCCTCCGGAGCCGCTGGGATGAATCTCGGGCTAAGGCTTCGCTCAGATGCCCGACCCCCGGGTCACTGACCCTCATCTCCCCCAGACCCCTGGGTCACTGACCCGCACCTCCCCCGGACCCCAGCTGGACCCAGAGCACCTGGGGTGGCCCGCATTCCCGGGGAGGGGGGAGAAACATAGAAACATAGAAACATAGAAATTAGGTGCAGGAGTAGGCCATTCGGCCCTTCGAGCCTGCACCGCCATTCAATATGATCATGGCTGATCATCCAACTCAGTATCCCGTACCTGCCTTCTCTCCATACCCTCTGATCCCCTTAGCCACAAGGGCCACATCTAACTCCCTCTTAAATATAGCCAATGAACTGGCCTCGACTACCCTCTGTGGCAGGGAGTTCCAGAGATTCACCACTCTCTGTGTGAAAAAAGTTCTTCTCATCTCGGTTTTAAAGGATTTCCCCCTTATCCTTAAGCTGTGACCCCTTGTCCTGGACTTCCCCAACATCGGGAGCAATCTTCCTGCATCTAGCCTGTCCAACCCCTTAAGAATTTTGTAAGTTTCTATAAGATCCCCTCTCAATCTCCTAAATTCTAGAGAGTATAAACCAAGTCTATCCAGTCTTTCTTCATAAGACAGTCCTGACATCCCAGGAATCAGTCTGGTGAACCTTCTCTGCACTCCCTCTATGGCAATAATGTCCTTCCTCAGATTTGGAGACCAAAACTGTACGCAATACTCCAGGTGTGGTCTCACCAAGACCCTGTACAACTGCAGTAGAACCTCCCTGCTCCTATACTCAAATCCTTTTGCTATGAAAGCTAACATACCATTTGCTTTCTTTACTGCCTGCTGCACCTGCATGCCCACTTTCAATGACTGGTGTACCATGACACCCAGGTCTCGCTGCATCTCCCCTTTTCCTAGTCGGCCACCATTTAGATAATAGTCTGCTTTCCTGTTTTTGCCACCAAAATGGATAACCTCACATTTATCCACATTATACTGCATCTGCCAAACATTTGCCCACTCACCCAGCCTATCCAAGTCACCTTGCAGTCTCCTAGCATCCTCCTCACAGCTAACACTGCCCCCCAGCTTCGTGTCATCCGCAAACTTGGAGATATTGCCTTCAATTCCCTCATCCAGATCATTAATATATATTGTAAATAGCTGGGGTCCCAGCACTGAGCCTTGCGGTACCCCACTAGTCACTGCCTGCCATTGTGAAAAATTGAGTTTTAACCCCGGCCCGGAGAGAAGGAAATGCTCCACGGGCATCGCCAAGTCTCCGCTCACTCCGGATGTTGTCGCCGTTTCACTGACACACACTCTCACACACACACTGACACACACTCTCACACACACACTGGCACACACAAGGTTTAAAGGGACATGGGTCAAATGCGGATAAATGGGACTAGTTTAGATGGAGCATCGTGATCTGCGTGGATCTTGGGATGAAGGGCCTGTTTCCATGCTGTAAGACTATGACACATTGTAGAAAGGGTGCAATTGCTCTGGAGAAGATCCAAGGGCGATTTATGAAGATGTTGGCAGGGCTGGAAATTTTTTTTCACTTTGAAGAAGGATTTGATAACTGGGATCATATTCTCTGCAGCAGCAGAGGTGAAGAAAAGACTTAGTTGAGGTGAATAATATTATGAGAATGGGACCTGTTTCGCTGAACAAACAGTGTAGGAAGGAACTGCAGATGGCGGTTTAAACTGAAGATAGACACAAAAAGGTGGAATAACTCAGCAGGCAGCATCTCCGGAGAGAAAGAATAGGTGATGTTTCGGGTCAAGACCTTGAGACTGAAGAGGAAAACCAGCCATAAAACACAATGACTGGAGACGTGTGTTATCCAAGTAAGGGCAGAAATCAGAATCATTTGTTCATCTTTATTGACCTGACACCATAATCAATATATAACAGAAAAAATAATATAATGGGGTAGCACGGTGGCGCAGCGGTGGAGTTGCTGCCTTACAGCACCACAGACCCAGATTTGATCCTGACTACGTGTCTGTACAGTATTTGTACATTCTCCTTATGACCACATGGTTTTCTCTGGATATTCCGGTTTCCTCCCACATCCGAAAGAAGTGCAGGTTTGTAGGTTAATTGGCTTCTGTAAATTGTCCCTGGTGTATGGTGGAAATTTGGTCGGTGTGGACTTGGTGGGCTGAAGGGCCTGTTTCCATATATATGTGTTACATATATATCTTAATTTAATTCAACCATATACGGTTGAATATGTGGCATTATTTTCGTCTTGTTTCTATAGTCAAAGGGTAAGGTTGATTGATGTATTTGTGCAGAACAGTGATGGAAGTCTGATTCCTCTTGCCTTATTTCTATGTTTTTGTTTCTCTATATATATGCATAACAGCATGAATTATAATCTGATTTCCATACATAAATATACTAAGGCCATTCATGTGCTGCACCTGTTGATCAGAGCCTGGCTCTACTGTGGAATGTAATTAGGAATGTAATTTAGCCTAACCTTATTCATACCTAATCCAATTTGAAGCATAAATGATGCATTCAAGTGTAAGTTAAAAGACTTGCTACAGAATGCACAAGATTGCACAATTTCAAGCTGAAAAATGCAAAAGCTCCCTACCTGGGGAGGGGGGAACCCGCCTCCCACACCCTCCCCCCCTCAGTCGCTACGCTCCCTTGCAATTTCTCACTCTCAACTCTCACCCAATGTTGGCAGCCCTGGTCATGGTGTTTACGGGCCAGTAAAGTATGAACGCCACTGTTTCGTTGTCGGTACGTAAGACAATTAAACACTATTGACAATTTTTGAAAGACCTGATTCTAATTTTTACACCACATCCTAACCAATGGAAATTGTTTATCAAGACAAGTCAAGAGAGTTTATTGTCATGTGTCCCAGATAGGACAATGAAATTCTTGCTTGCTGCAGCACAACACCGTCTTGTAAGCATAAATACAGAACAGTTCAGTGTGTCTATACTGTATACCACAGACCATATATATACATGAAAATAAACAGATAAAGTGCAATAGGCTGTTATAGTTCAGAGTTTGTTTGAAGTTGTGTTTAATAGTCTGATGGCTGTGGGGAAGTAGCTGTTCCTGAACCTGGGTGTACCAGATTTCAGGCTGTTTTCTGAATTTCTGGATGTTGCAGATATCCACTCCTTCTGATTTTCTGAAACTTTTAACCCTTGGTCTGATAGATTCTGAGAATACAATGGTATTCTACCTACCGGTAAACCCACCATTCTGGTGAACCTACACCTCACTCACTCCTGGGCTGATCGATCCATTCTAAGGTGCAGTGCTCACTCTTCTCTATGTACATCTATCTATCTATATTACTAAAAGTCTGATCTTGACCACTTCCTGTTGTTCTGTATATTGATTTAAGAAAAAATGCTGCTACTTACGGATGTGATTTTTGGCCATCTTACTCAGTCCCCTTCCGCTGCGCAGGACAAGAGGATTTTCCCCATCGATGAAAAATAAAAGATTGTTTGAAAAATGTTGAGATTCTCTCTCCTGTCAATCGCGCCATGAAGGCCACGCCCCTTCTGGTGGGAGGGGGAGGAACTATAAAACCCAGAAGTGTGGGCGTGGCTCAGTCTCTGCAAGATGGAGAAGGGAGAGGTCACGACTTGCTGTTTTCAGTGGCCTTGCACCCTGCTTGAAATGGTATGAAACTGCACTTGAATTTGGTGGCCTTGCACCTTGCTTGAAGTGGTAACAAACTGCACTTGAATTTGGTGGCCTTGCACCCTGCTTGAAATGGAATTTCAAGGAATAGCCGTGAGTCAACTGCCAGCCCACCAGCCATGAGTGAGTGAGCTGTCAGCACAACAGGATTGAGTGACTGAGCCGCCAGCCCAAGAATCCATTTGGCCCACAATGACCATACTAGTCCTCTGGAAACCAGTCCCTTCAGCCCACGACACCCATACTAGCGCTCCAGAAAGCCCCCCCCCCCTCCCGACTGGCCACCAATATTGGAATTGGTGAGAGGTGGAATATTGCGTTGGGGGACCAGCCCTCCCATGTGATGCTGGGACCCAACGGGTCCCACTCAGTCTAGTATACCATTAAAGGTCTCGTCTTGTATGTCTGTGAGATCAAGGAACTACGCCCAAAACGGTCCACAAAAGCGCAAAACTTTTAGCAGAATCTTACGCAACATTTTCCATGCTCGTTAGTATCAAGTTTCTTCATATTTGATGTTATATTTTACAAGAAATTTTACATTTTTAAACTTAAAAACAAGATTTGGGAATAAAGGGCGGGCCTATGCCAAACCGGTACATGGTAGCGCATACATTTTTGCATCACGTTACGCACCTTTGTCCCGTGGTCGTTCCTGTCAAGTTTCCTTCAGATTTGATGTTATATTTCACAAGTTATTGATATTTAAACGTTCCAAAAAGCTAAATTCTCAGAATAACTGTTACTGCGCTATTTCTTACAGTTGCAGCGATGACATCACAATGGCATCTCACAGACCAGTGAGTCGGGGGGAGGGGCTAGGCCAAGAGACATGGAAAGAGATACAGACAGAGAGAGAGAGAGAGAGAAAGAATATTGCCTTGGGGAAAGGGTTGCGTTGGGGGACCAGGCCACTCATGTGACAGGGACCCAACGGTTCCCACTTGGTGTAATAACTTCTAAACCAATGTATCCTGCCCTGTAAATATAAAGACCAGAGTCTGAAGAAGGGTTCCATCTCGAAACGTCATCTATTCCTTTCTACAGAGATGCTGTGGAATCTGCTGAGCTACTCCAGCACTTTGTGTCTGTCTTCAATATAAAGAGCATTATCTGATTACCCTCGGCAGCCACACTTGGCAGCTAACTGCTTCATGCAGAGGACATTGCATGTTTTTCACAACCTCCACTGTTGCTATTGGAGACAACCTCCACTCGTCACCATTTAGGAAGTATTCTATTTCAGGTCAACATTGGATGCCCCAGTTTTTGTCATCATTGGAGTTATTTCTGTCACAGTTTTACCCATTTGATCCATCATGTAATATTTATCAAAGTTCTTGGAAATAGGATATGTACTTGAATGTGTATTCTCGTGTCAGTGACTGACACGTCTATCCTTTATCTCATGTCGTTTATTAAAGTCCCATCACCGTCCACATTGTTCATTCATCACCACGACAACTTTGAAGACTTGCAGATGATCTCGACACTCTGCCATCTGCTGCCTAACATGGCTTGCCAGGTCTAGGACTGGGCAAAAGCTGGAGACCAGCGGAACTAATTGTCAATGTTCTTTTACATTGTCCCCCCCCCCCCGTCTACCCCTCCCCCCGTGACATTACATCATGCAACAACATACTGCCACCCTGGGCCTTGTCATTTTAGGCTGGTCAACAATGGCAGATCCATCAAAGGTAAATTAGGTGAACGAGAAGACCAGGATAAAAAAATTAAGGAACGTTCTTCACTTCTTCCAAGCTGCTGCTCACAGTATCAGAGATCAAGGTTCGATCCCGACCTGTGCTGCCTGTGTGGAGTTTGCATGTTCTCCTTGTGACCGCGTGGGTTTCAATAGACAATAGACAATAGATGCAGGAGTAGGCCATTCAGCCCTTCGAGCCAGCACCGCCATTCAATATGATCATGGCTGATCATCCACATTCAGTACCCCGTTCCTGCCTTCTTACCATATCCATTGACTCCGCTATATTTAAGAGCCCTATCTAACCATCTCTTGAAAGAATCCAGAGAATTGGCCTCAACTGCCTTCTGAGGCAGCGAATTCCACAGATCACGGAGTTTGTGAAAAAGTTTTTACTCATCTCCGTTCTAAATGGTTTACCCCTTATTCTTAAACTGTGGCCCCTGGTTCTGGACTCCCCCAACATCGGGAACATGTTTCCTGCCTCTAGTGTGTCCAATCCCTTAATCTATATTACTAAAAGTCTGTTCTTGACCGGTTTTGGCCATCTGTGCTGCGATTTCCGAGAGAACGCCGCCACCTACGGCCATCATTTTTGGCCACCTTGCTCAGAGCCCCCCTCCGCCGCATGTATGCCGAGGATTTTTCCCGTCGATTAAAAATGACAGAGATATTAATGTTTTTACAAAATTCCCCATTCTCTCTGCTGCCCCCGCTGGCGGCAGGGGGAGGGACTATAAAACCAGGAAGTGGTGTGCCACAGTCTCTTCAAGATGGAGGAAGGCAGAGGGTCACGTTTCTCTGAGCTGTGAATAACACTGAACACACGTCTACTCAAATGTAAGTGCCCTTAGTGGTTCTAAAATGCTTGCAGAATGTGTCTATTGGTTCAAAACTTGCAAAAAAAATGTCTATTGGTTCTAAAGCTTGCAAAAAAATGTCTATTGGTTCTAAAGCTTGCAAAAAAATGTCTATTGGTTCTAAAGCTTGCAAAAAAATGTCTATTGGTTCTAAAGCTTGCAAAAAAATGTCTATTGGTTCTAAAGCTTGCAAAAAATGTCTATTGGTTCTAAAGCTAGCAAAAAGTGTCTCTATTGATTCTAAAGCTAGCAAAAAGTGTCTCTATTGGTTCTAAAGCTTGCAAAAAGTGTCTCTATTGGTTCTAAAGCTTGCAAAAAATGTCTATTGGTTCTAAAGCTTGCAAAAAAAGTGTCTATTGGTTCTAAAGCTTGCAAAACAATGTATAATAATAATAATGCATTTTATTTGCTGGCGCCTTTCTGGACACCCAAGGACACCTTACAGGACATAAAATCACAATACATTTATCAATATTAAAATCAAGTTGATTAAAAACAAAAAACAAAAAATACACAAAACATTTTAAGTCATTAAAATCAGGGTGAACATGGTGGAAGTTATGTCGGGTATGCTAATCTAAACAGGTGTGTTTTGAGTTGTGATTTGAATTGATCGATAGTGTCCATGTGACGGATGGGAGGTGGGAGAGTGTTCCTGAGACGTGGGGCAGAGCAGCTGAAGGCTCTGGCACCCATGGTGCTGAGTCTAAATGTGGGGACAGTTAAAATTGCAGCTGAGGAACGAAGTGACCGGGAAGGAGTGTATGGTAGCAGCAGGTCAGAGAGGTATTGGGGAGCAAGGTGGTGTAGGGCTTTGAAGGTCAGCAGTAAAATCTTGTAGTTAATCCGGTGGTGCACAGGGAGCCAGTGGAGCTGAGTGAGGATGGGTGTGGTGTGGTCCGATGATCTGGTGCGGGTGATGATCCGGGCTGCAGAGTTCTGAATGCATTGGAGGCGATGAAGAAGTTTATTGGAGGTGCAAGTGAGGAGGGCGTTGCAGTAATCGATGCGGGATGTGACCAGAGCGTGGGTGAGGACTTTTGTATTGTCTTTGGAGAGGGAGGGGCGGAGTCTGGAGATGTTGCGGAGATGAAAGTATGCAGAGCGTGTGATATTGCTGATGTGGGGGCCAAAGGAAAGTGTACTGTCCAGAATGACGCCGAGACTTTTGACATGGGAGGAGGTGGGTATGGGTGAGCCATCAACTGAAATGGTGAACGGGTGGGTTTTGGAGAGTATGGACTTTGAGCCAATTAGCATGATTTCTGTTTTATTTCCATTGAGTTTTAGAAGGTTGAGTGACATCCAGTTGCTGATAGCTTGAAGACAGGTGGTGAGGGCAGTTGGGGGAAGGGAGGTGTTTGGTTTTGTGGAGAGGTAAAGTTGTGTATCATCGGCGTAGCAGTGAAAATTGATTCCAAAATGACGGAGAATATTGCCAAGAGGTTGAATATAGATGATAAAAAGCAGTGGCCCCAGCACCGATCCATGAGGAACACCATGGGTGACTGTGGCAGTTGTGGATGTGACTTTATTTCCCTGGATGAACTGTTTTCTGTTGTGTAGATAGGACCTGAACCAAAGTAGTGCATTGTTGTTGATGCCGGTGGCAGATAGACGTTCCAGAAAAATTGGGTGGGACATGGTGTCAAAGGCTGCTGTGAGGTCGAGGTGGTTCAGAATGGATAAGTGACCGGTGTCAGCTGCGAGAAGGAGATCATTTGTAATTTTTACCAATGCTGTTTCAGTGCTGTGATTGTGGCGAAAACCGGACTGAAATGGTTCAGAGAGGTTATTGTTTTGAAGGTGGACTTGAAGTTGTGTCGCTACTGTCCTTTCCAGAAATTTAGTGTTGAATGGGAGCTTGGAGATGGGGCGGTAGTTATTTGGATTGTTTGGATCAGAACCTGTTTTTTTTAGAATCGGGGTGACAGAAGCTGTTTTGAGAGATGTTAGTTCTAAAGCTTGCAAAAAAATGACTATTGGTTCTAAAGCTTGCAAAAAATGTCTATTGGTTCTAAAGCTTGCAAAAAAAAAGGCTATTGGTTCTCAAGCTTGCAAAAAAATGTCTATTGGTTCTAAAACTTGCAAAAAATGTCTATTGGTTCTAAAGCTTGCAAAAAGTGTCTCTATTGGTTCTAAAGCTTGCAAAAAAAATATCTATTGGTTCTAAAATGGTTCATACTAGCGCTCCAGAAAGCGCCCCCCCCCCCCCCCCCCTGGTTGGCTTGGCTTGGGTGTGTCTTGAAATTGAAACCACTATTAACTGCAAATGATGGCATGAAGTTGAAAGGCACTACTTACTGCAAATCACGGCTTGGGAGCTTTGGCTTGAAGTTCAAAGGCACTATTACTGCAAATGGTGGCGGTTGCTTTGGCTTGAAGTTGAAAGGCACTACTTACTGCAAATGGTGGCTTGGGTGTGGCTTGAAGTTGAAAGACACCACTTACTGCAAATGGTGGCATGAAGTTGAAAGGCACTACTTCCTGCAAATGGTGGCTTGGGTGTGGCTTGAAGTTGAAAGGCACTATTTACTGCAAATGGGAGGCATGGGTACATTGGCTTGAAGTTGAAAGGCACTACTTACTGCAAATTGTGGCTTGAAGTTGAAAGGCACTACTTACTGCATTTTGTGGCTTGAAGTTGAAAGGCACTACTTACTGCAAATGGTGTCATGAAGTTGAAAGGCACTACTTACTGCAAATGGTGGCTTGGGTGCTTTGGCTTGCAGTTGAAAGGCTGTACTTACTGCAAATGGTGGCTTGGGTGCAATGGCTTGAAGTTGAAAGGCATTACTTACTGCAAATGGTGGCATGACGTTGAAAGGCACTACTTACTGCAAATAGTAGCTTGGGTGTGGCTTGAAGTTGAAAGGCACTACTTACTGCAGATGGTGGCTTGGGTGCAATGGCTTGAAGTTAAAATGCATTACTTACTGCAAATGGGGGCGTGGGTGCATTGGCTTGAAGTTGAAAGGCACTACTTACTGCAAATTGTGGCTTGAAGTTGAAAGGCACTACTTACTGCAAATGGTGGCTTGGGTGCTTTGGCTTTAAGTTGAAAGGCACTACTTACTGCAAATTGTAGCTTGGGTGCTTTGGCATTAAGTTGAAAGGCACTGCAAATGGTGGCATGAAGTTGAAAGGCACTACTTACTGCAAGTGGTGGCTTGGGAGCTTTGGTTTGAAGTTGAAAGCCACTACTTACTGCAAATGGTGGCTTGGGAGCATTGGCTTGAAGTTGAAAGGCTCTACTTACTGCAAATGGTGGCTTGGTTGCTTTGGCTTGAAGTTGAAAGGCACTAATTACTGCAAATGGTGGCTTGGGAGCTTTGGCTTGAAGTAGAAAAGGCACTACTTACTGCAAATGGTGGCTTGGGTGCTTTGGCTTGAAGTTGAAAGGCACTACTTACTGCAAATGGTGGCATGAGGTTGAAAGACACTACTTACTGCAAATGGTGGCTTGGGTGCATTGGCTTGAAGTTGAAAGGCACTACATACTGCAAATGGTGGCTTGAGTGCATTGGCTTGAAGTTGAAAGGCACTATTTACTGCTAATGGTGGCTTGGTTGCTTTGACTTGAAGTTGAAAGGCACCTCTTACTGCAAATGGTGGCGTGGGTGCATTGGCTTGAAGTTGAAATGCACTACTTACTGCAAATGGTGGCTTGGGTGCTTTGGCTTGAAGTTAAAAGGCACTACTGTAAATGCACTTACTTCCTGTTTGCACTGTATATTGATTTTAGATAAAACGCTACCACTTACGGCTGTGATTTTTGGCCATCTTACTCAGCCCCCCTCCGCTGAGCAGATGCAGAGAATTCTTCCCATCAATGAAAAATAAAAGTGTTATTAGTTTTTTTTTAAATGTTGAGAATCTCTCTCCTGTCAATCACTCCATGAAAGCCACACCTTTTCCGGTGGAGGGGGGGGGGAGGGGTTATAAAACCCGGAAATGTGGGTGTGGCTCAGTCTCTGCAAGATGGAGGAGGGAGAGGTCACGACTCGCTGTCTTTAGTGGCTTTGCACCCTACTTCAAATGGTATGAAACTGCACTTGAATTTGGTGGCCTTGCACCCTGCTAGAAGTGGTAAGAAACTGCACTTGAATTTGGTGGCCTTATACCCTGCTTGAAATAGAATTTCAAGCATTAGTCGTGTGTCAACTGCCAGCCCACCAGCCGTGAGTGAGTGAGTTGCCAGCACAACAGGCTTGATTGACTGAGACGCCAGCCCAAGAATCCATTTGGCGCACAATTTGCATACTAGCCCTCTGGAAACCAGTCCCTTCAGCTCACAACACCCATACTAGCGCTCCAGAAAGCCCACCCCCCCCCCCAACTGGCCACCAATATGAGAATTGGTGGAGAGGTGGAATATTGCGTTGGATGACCAGCCCTCCTGTGTGATGCTGGGACCCAACGGGTCCCACTTAGTCTAGTAATCTTATATGTTTCAATAAGATCCTCCCTCATCCTTCTAAATTCTAGTGTATACAAGCCCAGTCGCTCCATTCTTTCAACATATGACAGTCCTGCCATCCCGGGAATTAACCTGGTGAACCTACGCTGCACCCTCTCAATAGCAATAATGTCCTTCCTCAGAGTTGGAGACCAAAACTGCACACAATATTCTAGACGTGGTCTCACCAGGGCCCTGTACAACTGCAGAAGGACCTCTTTGCTCCTATACTCAACTCCTCTTGTTATGAAGGCCAACTTGCCATTAGCATTCCTCTGCCTGCTCCAACTTCCTCTCAAACACTTGAAGGTTTGTAGGTTAATTGGCCTCTAAACTGTGTAGGGAGTGGATGAGAAAACGGGATAGCATTGAACTGGTGTGAACGGATGATTGATGATCAGCATGCTCAGTGGGCCAAAGGACCTGTTTTCGTGCTGTATCTCTAACCTAACTAAAAAGTCTCAGATTGCTATTGGCAAATGAAAAATAAATGTGTTTACAACAGATGTCCAAGAATATTAAATGATGTAAAAAGACAAGCCAGAAATGGTGATGCTTTAAATTCCAATAAAGACTTTACTGTGGAAATATTTTAAGAAAATATACATAATTTGACATAACTGTTATGTGTTTATATTGCAGAAAATCTTTATAAGAAACACTAAATTAAACCAGATCAAATCTGAAAATTCATTTCCGAAATACTGCGTACAGGCCAATAATGAGTTTGTTCAGACAGCATCAGTCTGAAGAAGGGTCCCGACCCAAAACATCACCTGCCTATTCCCTAACCCGCTGTGTCAGTCTACACTGAAACTAATCATATTTGTCCCATGCAGGGGACAATTTAGACTAAAATCATGATAGTGAATTGAATTCACTTTTACTTCCCGCCAATTTTTAAATTACATTTCCCTGCATTCCTTAAGAGTACACATAACCAGTCGTCTCTCGATACATACGCAAGAAAATGTGCAGTGTATACATACAGAGAATAATGTTGTTCTGTTTAACATGCAGCAGTAGACATAATTCTTACTGTTCATAAACAACGTTTTTTGTAGAAATGAGGTCCCCATTTACACCCCAGTGTATGTACAAAATATTTGATGGTATGGGGAGTTTAGTGTTGGTAACTGCAACAAAGTGGTCCAGGTATCTCACACATCACTAATTGTTCAGGAGCAACTTATCACCACAGCAGGAGAGCTGTCTACAGGGCCTGTCCCACTTGGCCGTCATTCGCCCACCATTTACGCGACCTGCTAGCGTGTGGGTAGCGCGTGGGTAGCGCAGGACGGTGGCATGGGGTGGTGTGGAGGGGTGTGGAGGAGTGTGGACTTTGTCCTGCATGAAATCTTCGCGCGCCACCGGCCTGTCGCGTAACTGACGGCCAAAGTGGGACAGGCCCAAGACCCTGGTGCGACGCAACGTCTCACCTTCAACAGCAGCAGAAGCAGGCAAACGATCGCTGAACTCAGCATGGGGCTCACAGCCGTTGCAGATCTGGATCCGCCCCCACTTCTACTCCCAGAGCGGGGCCAAGACGATTCGAGATAGACACAAAATGCTGGAGTAACTTAGCGGGACCGGCAGCATCTCTGGAGAGAAGCAATGGGTGACGTTTCTTCAGTCTGAAGAAGGGTCTTGACCCGAAACATCATCCATTCCAGTGTAGGCTATATGGGTGGAGCTGAGGAACAAGAAAGGGATGATCACCTTGTTTGGGGGTGCGCTACAGACCCCCGACTAGTCAACGGGAATTAGAAGAACAAACGTGCCGGGAGATTGCAGACAGCTGCAGGTCAAATAAGGTTGTTGTAGTTCTCTCTGTGACCACGTAGATTTTCTCCCAGCACTCCGGTTTCCTCCAAAGACACTCCAAAGATGTACAAGTTTGTAGATTAATTGGCTTGGTAAAAATTGTATATTGTTCCTAGTGTGTTGGATAGAACTAGTGTACAGGGGCATCGCTGGTTGGCGCACTCGATGGGCCGAATGGCCTGTTTCCGTGCTGCATTTCTAAAGTCTAAAGTGAAGTCTAAAGTCTGACCATCAAGGAAACCTGTCCCTCATGGGCACTTGGGCCATGGCCCTGTGTACAACATTGTGATTCACGGGACCATCCTGATACATTAAACATTGCTGCAGTCTCTGCCTCCCACACTCCAGCCTTTGTTGCTGCTCTGATCCTCTCCAAACCTTTTACCTCACGCTCTAAGCCCAGGACCTCCAATGTTAGATAGCTCTGCCTTTGGGAGTAGTTTCCCACTAGTTACCCTGCCTGTGCCTTTCATAATTTGGAAGAAGAGTTTCAGGTTCTCCCTCACCCTCTTTTGCTCCAAGACAAACAAGCCAGCCCCTCCGCACGCTCCTTGTGCCCCACACCGTCCCCAGACAGCCGTCTGGTCACTGCCCTCTGTAGAGCAAATACATCTATATCCCTGAGTCTATGGCATGTGCCTGCTTTACAATCAGAGCTCAGACACTGACAACAAATATTCCAAAATCAAGTGACGTGTTCAGTGATCATGGTGCTCGCGTTTCATAATTCAAACGTGCTGCTTGCCCCAAAAAGCCCAAAGCCCAGGATCACAGCTTTTCTTTAAATGTGCACTTTAGTCTTGGTGTGAACAAAGCAGATGGAATTCGAACGACCACAGACATCAAATCTGTGGATTGTGTTGAATTTTTAAACGCACATTTTCACGAGATACCAACCAGAAGAAGTCGTAGCTAGAGAATGCCTTGTGCAGATAGATGCCTGGCTAGTTGTAGCAGCACTGCTCACACTCTAGTGGAGTAGACACTAGGAACTGCCAACGCTGGAATCTTGCACACAACAGAAAGTGCAGCAGCCTCCACAGAGGGAATAAGCATGCGAGGTTTCTGCTCGGGACCTTCTGATGGTCAGGACCCTCTGATGGTCAGGACTCTCTCTGTGATGGTCGAGACTCTCTGGCACTTTGTTCATTTTTGGATGAAATGACATAATTGCTACTTTCAGTTTACAAATAAAACCTGAAAGCGGAAGTTCACAATAGTGAATTCAAGTTTGTATTGAACGCAGCAACAACAAAGCACATAACTCCAAGCTGATTCATCAGCACGTTTCAGTCACAAGTCACCAAACCTGTTTGATGAACAGGCGATGGTTTCACTGGATAATTCTCAGATTATCAACGTGAGGATTATCAGTGCTGGATATTTCAACTCTTCCAGCAACCCAGAGCAATTACAAGCAGAGTAGACACAAAAAGCTGGAGTAACTCAACGGGGACAGGCAGCATCTCTGGAGAGAAGGAATGGGTGACGTTTTGGGTCGAGACCCTTCTTCAGACTGAGAGCAGAAGTTCTAACAGCAGGGTTTCAGAGCTGAACCTGCTGCCAATAAATATTCTCAACCCGAGTCAGTCGGCCATATACTCATCCAAATATAATTTGTGTGAATTTGCCAATAAAGGTGTTGTCGGTCAGGTCTTATTGACCTCCATCTGCAAAGCGCTGACTTTACGTAAGCTCTTTGTGCAGTCGCTACTTCACAGTTTGACACTGTTGATCGACAGATGGTGCGTTAACTAGTTGTAAGTGCCTGGGAAAGAGCAGTTCTTTGTCTCCACTATAGAATGACACCATCAGCCCGAGGTGTGGATACTTCTGCCCACAGATCCTATAGCTATAGGATCTTTGTTTCTGCCAGCTTCACTTCCTTTTCCAAATCGTGGTTCTGTGTCAAGAGTCAGGATTCAAGTTAAGAGTGTAGGAAGAAACTGCAGATGCTGGTTTACACCAAAGATAGACAAAATGCTGGAGTAACTCAGTGGGACAGGCAGACAGTCTCTGGAGAGAAGGAACGGGTGGCAGAAGAACCAGTGACCCATTCCGTCTCTCCAGCAACGCTGCCCGTCCCGCTGAGCTACTCCAGCATTTTGTGCCTGTCAAGTTAAGAGTTTAATTGTCGCACGCACTGGTAAAGGAGCTTCAGCTATACAGGCTGTCACTCACTGATATACACTCTGTTTCTATGTCAATATGCAAGAGTCAAGAGCGTATTATTGTCAGATGTCCTGAAAGAAAACAATGAAATTCTTACGTGCAACAGCACAAGTTTGTAAACATGCAGTGAAACAAGTCCTGTAGCATTTTATCCTCTAGTACAAAATCAACTGGAATCCTGCAGATATTTGTGCAACCACCCATCATAGAATATACACAATAGATCAATATTTTGGTTAGATGTTTATGTGTTTTTTGGGAGCAGTGTCAAATGTGGCATCTTAGATTTGTGTTTTTAATTTTTGAGCTGAAGATCTAAATCTAAATTAGGAACATGATTTGATGGAGTGATATCATTTAGTGCAATTTCATGGTATAATCAGTCGTGTAATTCTGTGTCAGTGGCTTGTGTTTTACCAATGAGCAGTTAATTAAATCATGTGCAATTGTTTTATGCGTCAATGGCAGCTCAGTTTAGTCTAGTTTATTGTCACGTGTACCGAGGTGCAGTGAAAAGCTTTTGTTACGTGCTATCCAGTCAGCGGAAAGGCAATACATGATTACCATCGAGCCATCCAGTGTACAGATACATGATACTTGAATATATAAATGATCATTAACGTCTCTACAGAAACAATGATCACGCTGCCACTAACTACACCCGGTCCTGGTGCTAGTCAAGGCAAACGATAGCACTGGTCTCCTGGAGGCTGCGTTGCTTTTCAAACCGACCGTGCCAGGATTTTGGACCTGGCAGTGGAGAGGCGGGGAGGATAGGCAGTGTTGTGATTGCTAGTCTGCTGCTGAAACGTTTAACATGAACACCCTGGTCACACATAGACTGAACCCACTCATCACCCCACTGATGTCCGTGGTCTCAATGT
Source organism: Amblyraja radiata (assembly GCF_010909765.2). Classification (NCBI taxonomy): domain Eukaryota; kingdom Metazoa; phylum Chordata; class Chondrichthyes; order Rajiformes; family Rajidae; genus Amblyraja; species Amblyraja radiata. The sequence continues at coordinate 17,349,111 of NC_045968.1, forward strand.
ACTGTCACTGTCACACATCCAGGTTATTGATCTTCACCACAGGGTCTGAGGGTCTTCCACTGACTGCATTGCATGGCTGTTCCCCCTCCACCACCACGCTCCTTCACGGAGCTCAACACATTCCCTTCCTCAGAGTGGCCCGTCTGCAATGGGGGAGACCATGGATGGAGACTGTGTGTGAGGGCCTGGGTGTGGGTGAGGGTGATGGGGGTGGGGGGGTGAGGGTGATGGGGGGTGAGGGTGAGTGGATGGGGGGGGGGGGGGGGGGAGGGTGAAGGAGGGAGAAAGCAAGGACTATCTGAAATTGGAGAAGTCAATATTCATACCGCTGGGGTGTAACAGTAACAGTAACTAAGATCTGTGTCTACATCCAGGATTAGAGGTCTATAAATATTATGAGGGTGAGGGGGGTTGAGGGTGAGGTAGGGTGGGGGTAAGGGGAGGGTGAGGGGGGGGGGGGGGGTGAAGGTGAGGGAGGTTGGGGGTGAGGGGAGAATGAGGGGGGGGAAGAGCGAGGGGGGTGAGGGTGGGATAAGGTGAGGGTGAGGGGGGGGGTGAGGGTGATGGAGGGTGGGGGTGAGGGGAGGGTGAGGGGGGGGGTGAAGGTGAGGGAGGTTGGGGGTGAGGGGAGAATGAGGGGGGGGGGAGAGCGAGGGGGGTGAGGGTGGGATAAGGTGAGGGTGAGGGGGAGTGAGGGTGATGGAGGGAGGGGGTGAGGGGAGGGTGAGGGGGGGTATGAGCGAGGGGGGTGAGGGGTGGGTGGGCATTAAGCTCAGCCATGGCCGGTGCAGTAGCTCCGGAGCACACGTGTATATGGCAGGAGGCAGACGTCAGACTGGATGCTGGACAAGGTGGACATGACACGTCAGCCACTGCCCTGGGGCTTCCAAAGCAACAGGGAAAATCTCCAACAATTTGTTTCTCTCCGGCAGAGACAGTGTGACAGGTGTAGGATTGTCAGCTGATCCGTGGTTTTGGACACGTTGTCTCCTCAGGTGGGCAGGAATCAGGGAACGGACAAGTGCATGTGTTACAACTCAGTCTCTCACTGCAAGAACCCTCCACCCCGGCAGTGGTGTTTGATGTTTCAGTCTCATGAGGAAAGATAAGAGGAACCAGAGCTCACGTGAACGAGGGTCATCCCTGAACAACAACAGGTAACAGCTGGACAAGGAGCAGCCTTTTAAACAGCCCCATGGAAGATACAGACTCACATTCAGTCAAATATTCATACACAACAAGCCAGGAGACATGCAGCTTCTGTAACACAGAAAGGCATGACATGGGGAGGGATTGGTGTAGAATTACTTTAAAAAAAAATCAGAATTTCCTCCAATAGATTGATGGTGTCATGTACAATAAAATATTCACACTCTGACATGAGAACCTTTGGAAAGGATGTGTTAAACTGGAAAGAGTGCAAACAAGATTTCTGAGGATGTTTTGGAAGGAACTGCAGATGCTGGTTCACACCAAAGAGAGTAACTCAGCGGGTCATCTGTGGAGAACATGGATAGATGACATTTCTGTTCGGGTCTGACATGAAACGTCACCTTCCCATGTTCTCCAGAGATGCTGCCTGACCCGCTGAGTTACTCCAGCATTTTGTGTCTATGTCCAGTTCCTTGTGGCATCATTGATTTAAACACTGTTTGGGATAATCTTTGTTGCATTTGGAACACCTCTGTATTATTCGTCTGGTCATAGAATAAAACTCCCCACAACTAATGGAGAAGTAGCCCAGTGAAGGACATCCAATGTCCAGGCCTCTGTGCGGTCAGCTGCAGAGACTCCTTGCTCAGTGTGTGAATGGACCACGTGTCAATGACCCACACGGCCCACTGTGTGAGGTTACAGAGGTGGGGAGCAGGTGGCTGGCTGGTGTGAACCTCTGGAAGTTGTCTTTGATACACCACCCTGCCGCCTGCTCTCCGGGTGGCAATTCCAACGTGACGAAGACCCTGCAGTTACATGGGACATACATGGCACACGCATGGAACATATGGTACACACATGGTGCATGCACGACACACATGGAGCATATATGGCACATAAATGGGGTATACATGGCACACACACATGGTACGTGCATGACACGCATGGTACATACATGACACACGCATGGGGGCATACACGGCACACACATGGGACTAAACGAGGCCCTTGCCCGCATCACCTCATTATTCTAACCGCGTGCCAATCCTCAGCAAACGCCTCCTCCTTACTGAAGATTCATGTTTAAAGATAGAATCTCTTTCTTCAGCTTTTAGTTTCTAGCATTGAAAACAAATGTTAAACAGAGTAAGAAGAAGAATATTATTAGATATGTTAAGGTTCAAAAAGGCAATAACTGACCTTATTTTGTCATCCCATGCCACTGGAAAGCACAAGAACAGAATGACAATTATCTTCACATTGAGCAACTCACTATTCACATTCCCCACCCACACTCCCACCCCACCGGGGACATACCTGCCCAGCTAACAATCCAAAGATACACACAACATGCTGGAGTAACTCAGCGGGACGGGCAGCATCTCTGGAGAGAAGGAACGGGTGACGTTTCAGGTGGAGACTCTTCATCAAGTTCTGTCAAAATCATTGTATCTTCATTGTGACATTTTTATTAGGTGATTTCTTTCTGCATTTTACCCAAGGCCCTTCAGTCTCTAGGTCTGGCAATCTGACACTGTTAAAAATGAAAGGAAAATCACAAGGTGGAAACGAATGGAGTTAACTCTGCCGACCCCCCCTTACTGGACTGAAAGTTGCCAGAGTGGAAAGGTGCTGTCATCACACGTCTTGCAACTTACACAAGCAGACTTCAGTCAGAGAGGGGAGTTTATCGTAAATGTGATTTGAGAGCAGCCAAACTCTCAGCGTCATCTTATTATAGTTACATCACCCTGGATTTTCTCAGCCACTGAAAGACTCTATACATGGACACACAGGTCTTGGATGCTCTTCTCTCAACAGACAACACACCTGCTTGTTTCCACCGCCTCCTCTCTCTCTCTCTACATCCAGAGTCAACTCCTTATGGCTACACTGATCCATCTGGTTGCTTATTTGGATGTATTCCCTTAAGTTTAGTTTGGTTAATAGACAATAGATAATAGACAATAGGTGCAGGAGTAGGCCATTCGGCCCTTCAAGCCAGCACAGCCATTCAATGTGATCATGGCTGATCATCCACAATCAGTACCCCGTTCCAGCCTTCTCCCCATATCCCTTGACCCCGCTATTTTTAAGAGCCCTATCTAGCTCTCTCTTGAAAGCATCCAGTTTAGTTTAATTTGGTTTTGTTTAGTTTAGTTTGGTTTTGTTTAGTTTAGAGATACAGCGCAGAAGCAGGCCCTTCAGCCCAACGAGTGCGCCGATCAGCGATCCCCGCACATTAACACTATCCTACACACACTAGGGACATTTTTTTACATTTATACCAAGTCAATTAACCTATAAACTTTCACGTCTTTGGAGTGTGGGAGGAAACCGAAGATCTCGGAAAAAGCCAACGCAATCACGGGGACAAACTCCGTATCTACAGCACCTGTAGTCGGGATGGAACCCGGGTCTCTGGTGCTGTGAGGCAGCAGCTCTACCCGCTGCACCACTGTAGTTACAGTTTGAACTATTACCAGCATACAAAAACTGAGTGTAAAGTGATTCCCATCAAACAGAAAATTACTTTAAATTATTTTCCGACAATGATGTAAACTCCAGAATATTCCTGATTTATTTCCCCTGGTAACACAGTGAGGGCCCTGGAAGATGGTGGGAACATCCTTGGTCTCCTACCCTGATCAAATTAAGGTTAAAACAAGTGTAGGAATGAACTGCAGATGCTGGTTTAAATCAAAGGTAGACATAAAAATACTGGAGTAACTCAGCGGGACAGGCAGCATCTCTGGAGAGAAGGAATGAGTGGCGTTTCGCGTCGAGTCCCTTCCTCAGACTGATGTCAGGGGAGTGGGCGGGACAGAGATAGAATGTAGTCGGAGACAGTAAGACTGGTGGGAGAACTGGGAAGGGGAGGGGATGGAGAGGGAGGGAAAGCAAGGGCTATTTGAAGTTAGAGAAGTCAATGTTCATACCGCTGGGGTGTAAACTACCCAAGCGAAATATGAGGTGCTGTTCCTCCAACTTACGCTGGGGCCTCACTCTGACAATGGAGGAGGCCCAGGACAGAAAGGTCAGTGTGGGATTGGGAGGGGAAGTTAAAGTGCTGAGCAACCGGGAGATCAGGTAGGTTTAGGCAGACTGAGCAAAGGTGTTCAGCGATCGCTGAGCCTGCGCTTGGCCTCGCCGATATACAGGACTCCACACCAGGAACAGTGGATACAGTAGACAATAGACAATAGGTGCAGGAGTAGGCCATTCCGCCCTTCGAGCCAGCACCGCCATTCAATGTGATCATGGCTGATCATCCCCAATCAGTACTCCGTTCCTGCCTTCTGGCTATATCCCATGACTCCACTATCTTTAAGAATATCTAACTCTCTCTTGAAAGCATCCAGAGCATTGGCCTCCACTGTCTTCTGAGGCAGAGAATTCCACAAATTCACAAAGTTTTTCCTCATGTCCATTCTAAATGGCTTACCCCTTATTCTTAAACAGTGGCCCCTGGTTCTGGACTCCCCCAACATCGGGAACGTGTTTCCTGCCTCTAGCGTGTCCAAATCCTTAACAATCTTATATGTTTCAATGAGATCCACTCTCATCCTTCTAAACTCCAGAGTGTACAAGCCCAGCTGCTCAATTCTCTCAGCATATGATAGTCCCGCCATCCCGGGAATTAACCTTGTAAACCTACGCTGCATTCCCTTAATAGCAAGAATTTAAAAGACATTTGGACAGGTACATGGAAAGGAAAGGTTTAGAGTGATATGGGCCAATTGCGGGCAAATGGGATTGGCTAGCATTGATGAGGTGGGTTTCCGTGCTGTATGACTCGCCTGCAGAGCTGGCAGGAGATTAATGGGCCAAGCGGCCTCATTCTGTGCTGTGACATGCTCTGATTTTATATGTTGTGGCAGTGCATCAGAGTCCCTCCCCCGCAGCGAGCAGCATTTGACAAGGAGATCACTCCATCCAAGCCCATAGATTACCATCTGTATTATTCCCACTATGTGCTCCACATGAAGCACACAATAATAATCCTGCCAGTGTTGGAGAGTGTACTTGTACTCCACTCAACACTGCACAAGCATCCTTCACTCTGCACTGTCTCGTCTGCCACTCCTGCACTTCATGTCACGAGAGTTACACTTTGTGAAAACTTTTATCATCTACATTACTTTACAAATAAAACACAGGAGTTTGACACAGTTCTGAACTCCACGATAGTGCAATTCTGAAAAATACTCAAAAGAGTACTCAAAATATATTTCAACACTTGTTCATTTCGGAAAGCTACTAGTGAAAAGGAATAATGCTCGCTAAAAATACACGAGCTTGGCTGTACTATATTGTTCAGTGGAGGGCAGGATGTGTGTGGGTAGGGATAGCATGCCACTGAGAGTGGTCTGTGCAAGCTCCTGTAGCTCAGTGACAGGTAGCAGTGACACAGTGAGGCACCTCTCTCTACAGACAGTGGAAATCTCCGCTACACCCTTTCACATCCATTCGGTTCAGTCTAGTTTATTGTCACATGTACCGAGGTACAGTGAAAAGCATTTGTTGCAGGCTAACCAGTCAGCAGAAAGACAATACATGATTACAACCGAGCCATTTACAGATACATGATAAGGGAATAACGTTCAGTACAAGGTAAAGCCAGCAAAGTCAGATCAAGGACAGTCCAAGGGTCACCAATGAGGCAGATAGTTCAGCACTGCTCTCTGGTTATGGTAGGATGATTCAGTTGCCTGATAACAGCTGGGAAGAAACTGTCCCTGAATCTGGAGGTGTGCATTTTCACACTTCTGTTTTTGCCCGATGGGAGGGGAGAGAAGAGGGAGTGGCCAGGGTGTGACTGGTCCTTGATTGTGCTGCTGGCCTTGCCGAGGCAGCGTGAGGTGTAGATGGAGTCAATGTAAGGGAGGTTGGTTTGTGTGATTGTCTGGGCTGCGTCCACAATTCTCCGCAATTTCTTTCGGTCCTGGATGGAGCTGTTCCCAAACCAAGGTGTGATGCATCCTGATAAAATGCTTTCCATGGTTGAAGCGCTGAATCTCAACATTCAACAGAATAGATAACTAAGATCAACGGAATTAGTGCAAATACCCTGAGCAGTATTGGAAAGTCTGTTATTCCACTTTGCTTCAAACATACTTTCATCTCTTGTATTTTAATAAGCAAAAACAGAGGTATAATTCCAGCTCCTTTGGCATCAATTGAAGGTAAGAGACGTGACAGGCTGGGGATTCTTTCCCACAGAATTCTGTAAAGGAAAAACCTTATCTTTGGTGAGATGAGGCTCTGTAGCAGGAGCATCAATTAAACCGTTCCTTCTCCCCGTCAGTCGATGTAGGTCAAATATAAAATTATCACATCTAGGCTTCCTGGGAACAAGAAGAGACACAAAATGCTGGAGTAACTCAACGGGACAGGCAGCAAGTGAAGAAATGCATTCTCTCCTTCTCTTCAGAGATGCTGCCTGTTCCGCTGAGTTACTCCAGCAATTTGTGTCTGTCTTTGGTTTAAACCAGCATCTGCAGTTCCTTCCTACACATCCTTGGAACAAGTGTGATTATTCACACTAATCATCTTCAATCAGGAATCCATCTTTACATTAAGGATAGACAAAAATTGCTGGAGAAATTCAGCGGGACAGGCAGCATCTATGGAGTGAAGGAATAGGTGAAGTTTCGGGTCAAGACCTAAGGATAAATATTCTCCACTCAAACACTCCCTCTCTTCCTGGACAACAGGATCTCCAGTTTAAGTAGATGAAGATGATTTTGCTGAGTCCCTATCACAAAGAAGATCTAGAAATAAAATATGAGTAACACACATGAAAGAAAAATGTGTCAAGAAATGGAGAGGTGTTTCCATTAAGTCAGAAATGTTTGGTGATCTTCACTATGATGCCAAGGATGAACGTGAATGCAACCTCTCAATATTAGCTGCAATATTCCCCAGTGGTTTCAACATACTGTTGCATCTGTGTGTTTGTCGGGAAGCTGAGCCTGACATTAAGTCCAGGTTCGTGGGTGTCCACGTACACCAGCTAAAGCAGGCAGAAAAACAGATGCAAGCATCTTGTGCTGGAAATGTAAAGTCAAAACAGAAACTGCGGAAAATGCTCAGCAGGTCAGGCAGCATCTGTGGGAAGGGAATGGAGTTAATGTTCCAGGTTGAAGATTCATTCTCAGATCTGGGAAGGAGAAAAAGGAAAATAGAGAGAAATTCTGCTGATGCTGGAACCTTGAGCAAAAGGCAGAGCGCTGGAGAAAGTCAGCGGGCCAGGTAGCATCTGGGGAGAGAATGGACAGGCAACATTTGGCTTGGGACCTTCTTCAGACTGATGGATTGGGGTTGGGGGGGGGGGGGGGAGGCTGACAATAGACAATAGGTGCAGGAGCAGGCCATTTGGCCCTTCGAGCCAGCACTGCCATTCAATGTGATCATGGCTGATCATCCACAATCAGTACCCCGTTCCTGCCTTCTCCCCATATCCACTGACTCCGCTATTTTTAAGAGCCCTATCTAGCTCTCTCTTGAAAGCATCCAGAGAACTCGCCTCCACCACCCTCTGAGACAGAGAATCCCACAGACTCACCACTCTCTGTGAGAAAAAGTGTTTTCTTGTCTCTGTTCTAAATGGCTTACTCCTTATTCTTAAACTGTGGCCCCTGGTTCTGGACTCCCCCAATATCGGGAATATGTTTCCTGCCTCTAGTGTGTCCAAGCCCTTAACGATCTTATATGTTTCAATGAGATCTCCTCTCATCCTTCTAAATTCCAGAGTACACGAGCCCAGCTGCTCCATTCTCTCAGTATTTAACAGAGAGGTGGGGGTGGGGCAAAGCCTGGCAAGTGATAGGTGGATACAGGTGAGGAGGGTGATAGGCAGATGGGTGGAGTAAGTGACAAAGGCTGGAGGTGAAAAGGAGACAAAAGTCAGGGAAGGAGGGGACAGAGGGGAGGGGAAGGCCAATGTGTGAGTTTGCAGATTGCTTCACAAACCAAGCAGGCAACACGGAGTTAATTTTGCAATCAAACGAGTGAAGTAATATCCCGAGACCAGGGGATTATTTTAAAAATTGAGATACAAGAAAATTGGGGATATTTTTAAACAAAAATGCAATCGTTATCAGAATGTGTCCAGAGCACGGTAACCATAGAAACCAGCTAAGAGATTGTCATTAGCGAGCTAATCTGTTATAACTTTGCATATTATAGTGAGATCTCACCGTTATGTAAAGTGTGACAGGAAATCAAACATTGTAAGGAAAATAAATCTATTTTGTCTTTTGAACCGAAAAACATCTCCGCCTGAAACGTCATCTATCCATGATGTCCAGCGATGCTGCCTGACCCGCTGAGTTACTCCAGCACTCTGTGAAACGTCACCTATCCATGTTCTCCACAGATGCTGCCTGGCCCGCTGAGTTACTCCAGCACTCTGTGAAACGACACCTATCCATGTTCTCCACAGATGCTGCCTGATTCGCTGAGTTACTCCAGCACTCTGTGTCTTCTTTTGTAAACTAGCAACTGCAGTTCCTTGTTTCTATTATTATATTTCCATTGGGTCTGTTCGCAGACTCGCCTGCAAATGGTTCCCAGATGAGGAAAGGTTGACAGGTGTGGGACAATTGGGAGATGCAGGGAAGAGGTGAGGAGAGAGGCAGGCAGCGGAGGCAGGGAGCAGGGGCATGGAAGCAAGGGCAGGGGCATAGAGCAGGGGGCAGGGGCATGGAGCAGGGAGCAGGGAGCAGGAGCAGGAGCAGGGAGCTGGAGCAGAGAGCAGGGAGCAGGGAGCAGGGAGCAGGGAGCAGGGAGCTGGAGCAGGGAGCAAGGAACAGGGAGCAGGAGCAGGAGCAGGGAGCTGGAGCAGGGAGCAGGGAGCAGGGAGCAGGAGCAGGAGCAGGGAGCTGGAGCAGAGAGCAGGGAGCAGGGAGCAGGGAGCAGGGAGCAGGGGCAAGGAGCAGGGGCATGGAGCAGGGAGCAGGGAGCAGGGAGCAGGGAGGGAGCAGGGAGCAGGGGCAAGGAGCAGGGGCATGGAGCAGGGAGCAGGGAGCAGGGAGCAGGGAGCAGGGAGCAGGGAGCAGGGAGCAGGGAGCAGGGGCAGGGAGCAGGGAGCAGGGAGCAGGGGCAGGAAGCAGGGAGGGAGCAGGGAGCAGGGAGCAGGAGCAGGGGCATGGAGCAGCAGGGGCATGCAGCGAGGGCAGGGAAGGGAGGTGAGTGAAGGGAAGGGCAGGAGGAGATGGAGGCGTGAAGAGGTCAAGAAACAGCCTTGATGAAGGACCACATTCCCAGTGGGGAGAAGTGGGCAAGTAGGGGGTAGATGAAAGAAACTCCCTAAATCTGGATGGACAGCATTACTGAGTGAGATGGGTGTGGAAGCGATTCACCAGGATGTTACCTGGGTTTATGGGATATCTGGAACGAGCTGCCAGAGGAAGCTATACAAGCGGATACAGTTACAACTTGGAACAGATATCTGGTTAGGAAAGATTTAGAGGGCTTTGGGCCAAATGCAGGCAAATGGTACTTGCCCAGTATGCCAACGGTTAGCATGGACAAGGTGGGCTGAAGGGCATGTTCCTGTGCTATACAGCTCCATGATGCAATAACTTCAGAGGGGCAAATCTATTTTATTTACCTGATCCATGGTGTGGCAATGTGGCCCTCTGATGGTAGCCAGGCTGGGTGGCAGTGTGAACTGTGAGGAAGATGCTATGAGGATGCAGGGTGACTTGGACAGGTTGGGTGAGTGGGCAGATGCATGGCAGATGCAGTTTTATGTGGATAAATGTGAGGTTATCCACTTTGGTGACAAGAACAGGAAGGCAGGTTATTTTCTGAATGGTGTCAAGTTAGGAAAAGGGGAAGTACAATGGGATCTGGGGCTCCTTGTTCATCAGTCACTTAAAGTAAGCTTGCAGGTACAGCAGGCAGTGAAGGAAGCTAATAGCATGTTGGCCTTTATAACAAGAGGAGTTGAGTATAGGAGCAGAGAGGTCTTTCTGCAGTTGTACAGGGTCCTGGTGAGACCACACCTGAAGTATTGTGTGCAGAGGAAGGACATTCTTCCTATTGAGGGAGTGCAGCGTGGGTTCACAATGTTAATTCCCGGGATAGTGGGACTGTCATATGCTGAGAGAATGGAGCGACAGGGCTTGTATTCACTGGAATTTAGAAGGATGAGAGGATATCTTATTGAAACATATAAGATTATTAATGGATTGGACACGCTAGAGGCAGGAAACATGTTCCTGATGTTGGGGGAGTCCAGAACCAGGTGCCACAGTTTAAGAATAAGGGGTATGTTTAAGAAAGAGCTGCAGATGCTGGAAAAATCGAAGGTGGACAAAAAAGCTGGAGCAACTCAGCGGGTGAGTTTCTCAAGAACAAGGGTTAGGTCATTTAGAACGGAGAAAAACTTTTTCACCCAGAGAGTTGTGAATCTGTGGAATTCTCTGCCTCAGAAGGCAGTGGAGGCCAATTCTCTGGATGCTTTCAAGAGAGAGTTAGATAGATCTCTTAAAGATAGCAGAGTCAAGGGATATGGGTAGAAGGCAGGAACGGGGGTACTGATTGTGGATAATCAGCCATGATCACAGTGAATGGCAGTACTGGCTTGAAGGGCCGAATGGTCACCTATTGTCTATTGACTGAGAATGAGTGAGCCTGGTGGGCAGGCTGACTGAGAATGGGGAACGACTGCCCGCCTGCCAGGGACCCTCACACTCACTGCATGAAGTAAATGAGATGCACATGGATATCTGTGTATGCAGCAGTGTCTGAATGAAATGGAGTAAGTCAGTGGCTGTTCGGGGAATCTCCAGCCAGTACACGTGGCCCCAGTGCCACTGTTGAGATGTTTTCAAGAGAGAGTTAGATTTAGCTCTTAGGGCTAACGGAATCAAGGAATATGGAGACAAAGCAGGAACGGGGTACTGATTTTAGATGATCAGCCATGATCATATTGAATGGCGGTGCTGGCTCGAAGGGCTGAATGGCCTACTCCAGCACCTATTTTCTATGTTTCTATGAGAGAGAGGATGCTTGTTTGATTATCGATGAATGGTTATCTGATGGGAATTCACGGCCCTTGGCATGAATTGTGAAGTCGCATCGTTGCCTGATATTGGTAGAAGGAATCAAACTTTACACACAATCACGATCTTTGCCAAAGACTGTTCAACATTCAACAGCTTATATTTTTATATAATCTGTACAGCAATGTTGGGAGGATAAATTCTCCTCTTGATGGTGTTAAACAATAAAGATAACTAGTTATAATTACACTGGAACCAAGATTTTACAGTAAGATGTGTAGTCCTGCCTTAATGAAGCAGAGATATAGCTGGCATGTCGCCAGGCCTGATGCAGCTACAAAATGATTCATAGCCATTTCCACTCGAGCTTGAGAACCACAGTTTACGACAGGGAAGGCCATTTGGCCCAACATGTTTGTGCTACAGCAACCCAAAGCAAAACCCACAATAACGAGCCGCCTGTACTCCTGGCACCAGAGTTGCCTGTACTCGTACACCAGAGTTGCCTGTTCTGTGGCACCAGAGTTGCTTGTACTCGTACACCAGAGTTGCCTGTTCTGTGGCACCAGAGTTGCCTGTTCTGTGGCACCAGAGTTGCCTGTACTGTGGCACCAGAGTTGCCTGTACTCGTGCACCAGAGTTGCCTGTACTCGTGCACCAGAGTTGCCTGTACTCGTGCACCAGAGTTGCCTGTACTCCTGCACCAGAGTTGCCTGTACTCCTGCACCAGAGTTGCCTGTACTCGTGCACCAGAGTTGCCTGTACTCGTGCACCAGAGTTGCCTGTACTCGTGCACCAGAGTTGCCTGTACTCGTGCACCAGAGTTGCCTGTACTCCTGCACCAGAGTTGCCTGTACTCGTGCACCAAAGTTGCCTGTACTCGTGCACCAGAGTTGCCTGTACTGTGGCACCAGAGTTGCCTGTACTCGTGCACCAGAGTTGCCTGTACTCGTGCACCAGAGTTGCTGTACTGTGGCACCAGAGTGGACAACAGTGCCAACGTTCCTGTTGCCTGCATTATTGCTCCTCATGTAGTGAAGCAATCAGATCTTTGTTGCTCACATCTCCGTGGGAACCACTGCCGCTGCCATGGCCCTTTGGCACTGAGTCGCTAACTACCTGACTCTGCAGCCTGTCACCCCACTTTAGCAACGACTCCTGTTGCTGCTGCTGTTTCCGTGATATTGCCCTCTTTTCAATCCACCTGGTCACGCTTATATTGTTTGTTTCCCCTCTAGAATAGAATGCTATTTATTGTCATTCAAACCTAGGTTTGAACGAAGTATGATTTCTACAGTTTTTTTTACATTACAAAACAATCCAAGACCCACACTTAACACAGTTTACATAAACATCCATCACAGTGAGTCTCCAACATCTCCTCACTGTGATGGAAGGCAAAGTCTTTATCTCTTCCCTTTGTTCCTTCTCCCGCGGTCCAGCAGTCCAACTGCAGTGTCGAGGCGAACTGGGGCTCCGATGTTAAAGCCCCCGGCGGGCGATGGTAAGTCCTGAGGCCGTTTAAGCCACGCCGGGTGATGTTAGGCCCCGGCTCCATGTCCTTTAAACCCGCGGTTCCAGCGGGAGAAGTCGCCGTTGCGGAGCTCGGAAAAGCGGTCTCCCACCAGGGACCTGCGAGCTCCCGATGTTCCTGTCCACCGGGTCTGCGGCCGGTGCCTCCGAACTCCAAAGTCGGGTCGCAGCCGCGCGCCACCACAGCTCTTCCCGCTCCGAAGTTGGCCAGCTCCACGATCTCAGTTCCGCAGGCTCTGCAACTGGAGCCTCCAGGTTAGTCCCGGCCGGAGGTCGCCGCCGGCTCCACGATGTTAGGCCCAACGACATCCGAGACCCGACAGGGAATAGTCGGGTCCCCGCACAGGGAAGAGATTTAAAACGGTTTCCCCACAGCACCCCCACCAACCCCCACATATACACAGCTAAAAAATAATAATAAAAACTAACTCAAGACATACATTTAACAAGACAAAAATAAAAAATGACAGACGACTGTAGTCGAGCCACTCCCACTCTACCCCCCAAGCACTAATATTTCCAATGAATAAAGAACATATTATGCCAAATGAGCTTCAAATATAATTCATAAACTAGTGCAGCACAAGAACAACCCACCATATCTGTGCCCGACACGATGCCTAGACCAACTATCCTCTGCCTGCACGTGATCCATATCCCTCCATTCCCTGCATATCCATGTGCCTATCCAAAATCCTCTTAAACACCACTATGGTATCTGCCTGCACCACCACCCCTGGCAGCATGTTCCAGGCACCACTGCCCCTGGCAGCATGTTCCAGGCACCACTGCCCCTGGCAGCATGTTCCAGGCACCACCACCCCTGGCAGCATGTTCCAGGCACCACCACCCCTGGCAGCATGTTCCAGGCACCACTGCCCCTGGCAGCATGTTCCAGGCACCACTGCCCCTGGCAGCATGTTCCAGGCACCACTGCCCCTGGCAGCATGTTCCAGGCACCACCACCCCTGGCAGCATGTTCCAGGCACCACCACCCCTGGCAGCATGTTCCAGGCACCACTGCCCCGCACATCTCCTTTAACCTTTTCCCCTCTCGCTTTAAAGTTATGCCCCCTCGTATTTGATCTTCCCATCCTGGGAAACAGCTTCTGATATTTGTAGTTCGATGTAAAACTTGCAGTTCACTCAAAATGTAAAGCGATTGTCTACAAACTGGCCTCTGATATTTAATCCCCAATCACTGCATCTTCACAAATGTGACTTTCCTCTGAAGTTGCTCAAACACAGTCACACCATGCATTGTCTTCATATCTTCACATCCAACCCAAAATACCTTAACTCAAATCTTAAACTGTAGTCCCGAAAAATTATTCATCACATTTTTGAAAATGTTAAAGAATCTTTGAAATAGGAATTGCAGTCAAGTCTAATTTAACCTCATATGATGACAGTCACTCTACAGTCCTGTTTTATATAAAAGTAGGAGCTCTTTACACAAAATGGTAGTGAGACTTTAATAATTAGAACGGAGACGAGGAAACACTTTTTCTCACAGAGAGTTGTGAGTCTGTGGAATTCTCTGCCTCAGAGGGCAGTGGAGGCAGGATCTCTGGATGCTTTCAAGAGAGAGCTAGATAGGGCTAAATAGCGGAGTCAGGGGATATGGGGAGAAGGCAGGAACAGGGTACTGATTGTGGATGATCAGCCATGATCACAGTGAATGGTGGTGCTGGCTTGAAGGGCCAAATGGTCTACTCCTGCACCTATTGTCTATTGTTATAATTACATTCAGGATTTCAAACATTCCTGCTCTTCATTTTAAATAATAAATGTAACTCTCTACCATCCCCACATTTGTTAAATTTAGTGGATCTATTTCAAGAATGTAACTAACAATTCAAATCATGAATAAAGTGTAAAAGTTGAGAAGTATTAAAGTTATTAATGATTGAAAATTAAAATAATTGTAAACTGAGAGTTGAGCTGTGCGTGCAGTGGATATCCAGCAAACAGAATCGATCATTCCCACAGCAAACTATGACAAAAACAAGTCAGCTTGTTCCTCTGAGTCCACGCCACGTGAATGAATGCACACATCATTCCAATAGTTGTAGAAGAGAGGAGCTTTCAACAAGGATGTTTAACCCCCAGGATAGACACAAAAAGCTGGAACAACTCAGCGAGACAGGCAGCATCATTGGAGAGAAGGAACGGGTGACATTTCGGGTCGAGACCCTTTACCAAGGAACTCAATACTGGAGGACACAGAGTGCTGGAGTAACTCAGCGGGTCAGGCAGCATCTGTGGAGAACATGGATAGATGACGTTTCAGGTCGAGGAAAGGTCCTACACATGTTCTCCAGAGATGCTGCCGGACCTGTTGAGTTACTCGAGCACTCTGTGTCCTTTTGTGTATTAACTAGGCATCTGCAGTTCCTTGTTTTTACAAACTCAATACTGGTGGTGTTTGTAATATGTCATCATACATTCTCTGATCACACAACTTATTTACATAACTAGTCCGCAGTGACTAAATGTTGCTGCTCCAGAAGAATATGTGATGGAAATTCTCTGGGAATTTGAAGGGAGATTTTAGGAAATGCCACAGCCAGACATAAAAACAGCTTTTATCCACGAGCAGTAGCTCTACTCAACAGCCAAATGTCTGTCGCCTCCTTTTGCTCTGGTATTTTATTTCCTTCTTCACATGTTTAAATTATAATGTTTTATTTTTAATTGTCCACTGTATATCGTGTTGTTACTTGCAAGTAAAGCATCAAGGCAAATTCCTTGTATGTGTACATACTTGGCTCATAACATTTATTCAATTCCATTCAATCTAATTCAATCTGCTTGGGCCAAGATGGGGCTTTTCAGGGACTGCAAGTTGGAACGTGGTGACTCTCTGCGTGCTGTTCCAGAAGAGGAGACAGGTATATTGTAGTCATGTACAGTGGGATTGGACTGGCCAGCACGCAGAACAAGCTCTCATTGTATCTGTACACGTGACAATAAACGGAACCAAGCTTCCGCCTGCTGTAACCGACGTCACTGAACATGTTATGTTGGCATCTTGGTGAATATCACTTCATTGCTTTGAGGATTAATTCTGAAATGCAATATTTTAAAACTATTATCTCTGCAAAAGAGTTTTATATAATATTTTTCTCTCAATTTAAACGTGTAAAAGAGTCACCAACTATAATCGATGGGCAAAGGTATTGTCTGAGTACTGTGGGTGGTAATAATCATCTCTGAAGGAAACTCACCTCTTTTATCTTACGGAGTTTACAGGTGAAATGATGAGAAAACAGGAGACAAAGGCACAGCACAAACAGCTGCGGATTGTGGGCTGAATGGCCTGCTGTTGTACTTCATTGCGTGTTGAAGATTGGAGCTTGCTTCAGTACATTGCTTTGAGCTGGGAACCTGTGCCAATGAGCAAGTCCTTTTTTCTGAACAATGCTTATGATGGCAGTTTCTGAATTTGTTTTTCTGATTTTAATCAGAGTTTATTTAACTTAGTTTTGTATATTTATTTTGCTCCTAACTGGCGCTTTTGTGAAAACAACATTCTAGTTCAGGCACTTCACCACTTACAGCCACCGCACACACACGTTTTGATCAGATGCTATTTGAGAAAACTGCCAACTATGTATTATTTTAACCTTCACAATAACTTTTAGGTCTGCTTAAATACTTATTGTTTTGCAGTAACAGCAAAGGACAGGAAGAATTTCCTCCTTTTATTATCATGTCCTAAAATAAGCCCATCATAAAAAAACAAAAAAAAACTCCCCATCATATTTTGTGTATGAAAGATTGTTCTAAACCAAGGGTTCCCAACCTGAGGTAAACTTCGCCTACCCAGGGGGTACATTTGTTGATTCTGGATTTGTACATATTTGTTCTCATTGACTGACTGTGTTTCATTCTGGTATACTGGTATCTGTTCATCATTAGTTGTTCATAAAGAAGTGAAATATCATTGTGATGCGCTACTAACGTTGCCTGGGGATGAGAAAGGTTGGGAATCCCAGTTCTACACAATAAAGTATGGTCAGCAACTTGTCTCAAAATGGTTATTTGCCTCACTAACAGCATCCTCCTTGACAAAGCTGCCTCTCTGATCATAAAGTCATAAGGAATAGGAGTAAAATTAGGCCATTCGGCACATCATGTCTACTCCACCATTCAATCGTGGCTGATCTATCTCTCCCTCCTATCCCCATTCTCCTGCCCTCTCCCCATAACCCCTGATACCTGATATTAAATTAAAGTGAATCTCCAGAGAGGCAAGTTTACCATCAGGATACAGATTACTTCAAAAGATTCATCAACGTATAGTGAATGTAGAATATCCATGCCAGAATCTGATCTCTCTTTGAATAAGTGTATTTGAACAGTTGACAAGATGTGGCATCTCCAACATTATACTAACTGCTGGATATCTTCACCCTTTAATCACAATGCATCTTCACAAAGATATCAATCCTCATTCATACAATGCCCACACAACATCCTCAAAACTTTGCCACAATGGTCCTTAATTCCAACGTAATACGTGCACTTTTCTGCAGATGGTGGATGAAATCTTTCAAGAGATGACACAACAAACTGTTGACACCACTTCCCCCAAATTCTCTTTCATGATGACTTTACATGAGAAGAATCCTGAATAAACTGCTACTGGCTACTGAAAACATCCTTGCTTCACTCGATACATGTAAACTGTATCACCACCTATCAGTCAGTGTCAACATTATTATTCTCCAGTCAAACTGTGCCCATTCAATACTTTCATTCAGCACTCTTTGAAGGTTGTTGACATTTCACAAACGTGCCGATAGAGAATACAGAAATCAATAGGCCTGATCTTACACCGATTAACCCATCCCCTGCGTTACTCAGAGGGCCTGATCTTACACCGATTAACCTACTCCCTGCGTTACTCCTGTGGCTGTGCTCACTTTCTGAAGCCCCACATGTTCACACCTTGATGTCACAGAGCAGGACTGTTTCTTTCTTTTAAAATCTTTTTATTGTTTTTTCTCTCTCCAAAAAACCCAAAAATAAAACGTAAAAAACAGAGCAAAAAGAACAATGATAAACATAACAATGGTATTGATACATAGGGATCAGGATTACATTAATAACACAGGTATACCCTAATAAGAGACCAGTGTCAAAATACATAATGAATATAGACCTCCCGGTCTCTATGTAAATATAGTTAAATTTTTAAAAGGAAACTTATAAATGTAAAAAAAAAACTGTTTCTATTAGTGTGGGAAGGAACTGCAGATGCTGGTTTACACCATAGACACAAAATGCTGGAGTAACAAGCAGCATCTATGGAGAGAAAGAATGGGTGGCGTTTTCAGGGTCGAGACCCTTCTCCAATCTGAAGAAGGGTACCGACCTGAAACGTCACCTATCCATGTTCTCCACAGATGCTGCCTGACCCGCTGAGTTACTCCAGCGCACAGATCTTCAGTCTGAAGAAGGGTCTCGACCCGAAAAGTCACCCATTGTTTCTCTCCAGAGGTGCTGCCGGTCCCGCTGAGTTACTCCAGCATTTTGTGTCTATCTCCAATCGTCTTGGCCCCGCTCTGGGAGTCGGAGTGGGGGCGGAGTCGGATCCGCAATGGCAGTGAGCCCCAGGCGGAGCTCGGCGACCGTTTGCCTGCTTCTGCTGCTGTTGGAGGTGAGACGTTGCGCCGCGCCACGGTCTTGGGCCTGTCCCACTTTGGCCGTCATTTACGCGACAGGCCGGTGGCGCGCGAAGATTTAGTGCAGGACCAAATCTTGGCGGGCTGCACGCAACTCCGCATTCCTCCGCGCCACTCAATGCGCCCGTCCCGCACAACCCACGCGCTATCCATACGCTAGCAGGTCGCGTAAATGGCGCGCGAATGACGGCCAAGTGGGACAGGCCCTTTAGGTACATGTCACAAAAGGAACGATGCATCACTTCACACTGTATAATAAGAGCAACCATTAGAGTTAAACACAAGGTGCTGGAGGAACTCGACAGGTCAGGCAGCGTCCGTGGAGGGAATGGACAGGTGATGTTTCGGTTTGGGACAGTTGCCTGGTGATTGCAGCAATGTGAATAACACATACCTAATTAAGAAACAAATCTAGATGTTAACACGCCACTGATTTGCTTGGCTTAGCCTCAAGCAATCTTTCAACTGCTATAAATGTTAGGTTCCACCGCTGATTAAAATCACTTTATACGACATCAACAGACAGGGTCCAAAAATCAGCTCCATATTAAGTCACATATTAAACTTTTGGAGACAATATTCTGTCGTGATTTCCAAATCGCATGTAGTTGCCAGACAAGAGTCTCCTGTGCACACATTGCCGGGAGATTAGCCACGACAGGTCGGTAGGAAGGAAGGAAGGCAATGCTTGCCCGCACTGGGGAACTGCGGCACTACCTTTAGAACAAAGTTAACAAAGTGTGGTAAAAACTTGCTGTGATAGAATGTTTAAACTGCGCATGTATGTGGTCACAATGTGTGGTAAAGATTTACTGTGATGGAACATAGACTAGTAGAGAGAATGCCAAACTAAACGAGTGTGGCAGATGAATGTGGTGGAGCTGTGCACAGCACTGATCAGAGGGCAGCTGGAAGTCTATCCCCATTTATATAACCAGGGACAAGTGGCCCAGTCCTGAAGAGAGTGTACCTGACAGCTGAGTTATGGACAAATCTCAGATAGGCACAAAATGCTGGAGTAACTCAGCGGGACAGGCAGCATCTCTGGAGAGAAGGAATGGGTGACGTTTCAGTCTGAAGAAGGGTCTTGACCCAAAACGTCACCCATTCCTTCTCTCCGGAGATGCTGCCAGCCTGTCCCGCTGAGTTACTCCAGCATTTTGTGTCTATCTTTGGTTTAAACCAGCATCTGCAGTTCCTTCCTACATAGATCAATGATGTACAGTGGTGGATCAAGTATAATATATCCAATCTCGCTAAAGACACAAAATAAAAGAGGAGGCTGGAAAGACTCGGTGGCATCTGTGGGAAGATAAAGTGAGCAGAAGTTTCAGGTGGAGAGCCCTTCATCAGAAGTGGGAGAGAGGGGAAACATTTGCTTAAGTTGCAGAGATAAGGATAGAGAGATGAAAGGAAAGGCCAGGTTATTGTGGTGATAAACTGTCAATAAAGATGTCTGCTGATATATTCATGAGAGAATGCCCTCTCTGCTGCTGAAGAAGGGTTTCGGCCCAAAACGTTGCCTATCTCCTTTTTTAGTTTAGAAATACAGCGTGGAAACAGCCCCTTTGGCCAAAGGGATATATAGCTCCAGCCATAATTGAATGACAGAGTGGACTTAATGGGTCGAATGGCCTAATTCTATCCTATCACTTATGACATGAAATGACATGGAAGGCATTCAGCTTTCACCGTGAGACATTGTCGTTCACAGCCGGTTCAGGATCTGGTGGAGAAGGCCTTTGGCACGCTTGCCTTTATTGGGAAGGGTATTTAGTACAAACCTCAGGACATCTTGATGCAGGGGTACAAGTGAGATCACTTGTGATACTTGGGGCACTGAAGATAGACCCAAAATGCTGCAGTAACTCAGCGGGACAGGCAACATCTCTGGATAGAAGGAATTTGTGACGTTTCGGGTTGAGGCCCTTCTTCAGACTGAGTAAGGGGAGTGAGAGACACAGTGATACGGAAGTGTAAGGTGCATAAAGGAGATATCAAAGGTGACGAAGAGCGAAGATGTTTAGCTAAGAGAGGGTGGCAACGAAGCAGACAGAGATAAAATGTAATCGGGGGATAGTCAGACTGGTGGGAGAACCAGGAAGGGGGAGGAATGGGGAGAGAGGGAAAGCAAGGGCTACTTGGAGTTAGAGAAGTCAATATTCATACCGCTGTAAGCTACCCAGGTGAAATATGAGGTGCTGTTCCTCCAATCTGCGCTGGACCTGAACATTGTGAGCAGCTCTAGTCGCCCAGCTATAGGATGATGTCATCAAGTTGGTAAGGGTACGGAAGTGGTTGACCTGGATACTACCTGGGCTTGCCTTACAGGGAGAGGTTGGATAGGTTGGGGTTTATTGAGCGTAGGAGGCTGAGGGGTGAACTTATTGAAGACATGTAAGATATTTCTAGTCACACAATTCCCAACTCCAAGCACACCAAGGCCATTTACCAAGCTCGGGTCTAGTTTCATTCTGAATTACAACCTCCCCCTTCTATCTCTGGACGAAAGGAATGTAAGGACTCTTTTATGACTTCCCACTAATAGCATTCCACACAGCAAATGGAAGATTACTATATGCAGACCCCAATCGTTTGGCTTGGATCAAAACAGAGTTACTTTCTCAGTTTTCTATAAACATAAGAAATCACCCTTATACAAAGGTCACACAACCATCACCTGTGCCTTATCTCTTATCTCAACATAAATACATTTAAACAGCGCAAACCAATCACAGACTATTATCTAGCCTTGCTGTCTAAGACCCAATATAAACACCCATAAACCCTCTTTGTGACACACTTGAGCTTAGAAATGTGTCACAAAGAAAGAACAAATGGTGCCCATATCCTGGGAAGAGACCCCCATTAACAACCTATATTCTAAACACCAAACTAAACTAAATACAACTTCTGAAAGCGTTATAGCTGCTTCAAAGCAAACAAAGCTATGCCTATTCAGATCAACATTTCCATGTTATGATAAGCCACCTGTTCTCCTGTGTGTGTTCTTTGTACTTTATTTCTTTGTGGGGACATGTATTTCTGAAAACCCCAAACCCTTCTCTTGCAACTCAACATAAGTTCCTCACAAGAAAGTTATTATCTGAGCAATTCTATTATATAATATTTCCTCATGGAGGGGGGGGGGGACGTCTAAACCCCCTGACTTGCTGATCTCACACACAATGACCAATGCAAAGCCCCAGAATCACAGACGCCTGGTCTGACAATCTCCCAGTCTTCACCCTAACATATTTCACCCTCCTAATTTGAGGAAGGACATTCTTGCTATTGAGGGAGTGCAGCGTAGGTTTACAAGGTTAATTCCCGGGATGGCGGGAATGTCATATGCTGAGAGAATGGAGCGGCTGGGCTTGTACACTCTGGAATTTAGAAGGATGAGAGGGTATCTTGTTGAAACATATAAGATTATTAAGGGGTTGGACACGCTAGGGGCAGGAAACATGTTCCTGATGTTGGGGGAGTCCAGAACCAGTGGCCACAGTTTAAGAATTTAGAACAGAGACAAGGAAACACTTTTTCACACACAGAGTTGTGAATCGGTGGAATTCTCTGCCTCAGAAGACAGTGCAGGCCAATTCTCTGGATGCTTTCAAGCGGGAGTTATATAGGGCTCTAAAGATAGCGGAGTCAGGAGTTATGGTGAGAAGGCAGGAACGGGGTACTGAATGGGGATGATCAGCCATGATCACATTGAATGGCGGTGCTGGCTCGAAGCGCCGAATGGCCTACTCCTGCACCTATTGTCTATAACTCATGAGATTGGATGCTGTAACAGCAATGAGTTCTGACAGGTGATGCCCTGTGCTGGCTGACCAGACTGGTGGACAGGTGTGGAGTAAATAGTCCAACAAAACACTCAGACCTGCTGAGAGCTAGTCTACAGATGCAAACATACCCTTTACACTTTCATTTGAAATGAACAAGAAGACAGGAATGCCAGTTGTACAGCAGCAGTCAGTTGAACCTGTGTAACGAGCTTGCTGCACTCATCCGGGAGACTAACATGTCATTCGTGTGAACGATGCGTCTCAGAAGGAAGGACAACATATGTCCATTTATCAGCTGGGATGAAGGGAGAGATAATGGAGATGAAAAGCTGGAGTAACTCAGAGGGACGGGCAGCATCTCTGGAGAGAAGGAATGGGTGACGTTTCGGGTTGAGACCTTTCTTCAGGCTGTGTCTCTGAAGAAGGGTCTCGACCCGAAATGTCACCCATTCCTTCTCTCCAGGGATGATGCCTGACCCGCTGAGTTACTCCAGCATTTTGTGTCTATCTTCAGTGTAAACCAGCATCTGCAGTTATAGACAATAGACTATAGGTGCAGTAGTAGGCCATTCGGCCCTACAAGCCAGCACCGCCATTCAATGTGATCATGGCTGATCATCCCCAATCAGTACCCCGTTCCTGCCTTCTCCCCATATCCCCTGACTCCGCTATCTTTAAGAGCCCTGTCTAGCTCTCTCTTGAAAGTATCCAGAGAAACGACCTCCAACGCCCTCTGAGGCAGAGAATTCCACAGGCTCACAACTGTGTGAAAAAGTGTCTCCTCGTCTCCGTTCTAAATGGCTTACCCCTTATTCTTAAACTGGTTCTGGACTCCCCCAACATCGGGAACATGTTTCCTGCCTCTAGCATGTCCAAAGCTTTAATAACCTTATATATTTCAATAAGATCCCCTCTCATCCTTCTAAATTCCAGTATACAAGCCCAGCCACTCCATTCTCTCAGCATATGACAGTCCCGCCATCCCAGGAATTAACCTCGTTAACCACCCTTGTCCCCCATCCCCACACTCGACCCGTGTTGGTCCAAGTGCCTCATCAATGTTCTCTCATATCTGAGTTGGATGATCAGCCATGATCATATTGAATAGCGGTCGGTGCAGGCTCGAAGAGCCAAATGGCCTACTCCTGCACCTATTACCAAAGTGGACAACCTCACATTTATCCACATTATATTGCATCTGCCATGCATCTGCCCACTCACCCAACCTGTCCAAGTCACCCTGCATTCTCATAGCATCCTCCTCACAGTTCACACTGCCACCCAGCTTAGTTCCTTCCTCCACAGAGATACAGGAGATGTCGGGCTACACATCAAAGCTGATATGGAAGGCTACCATGGTTAAAGGTTGAGGTTCCATGAGATCCAGCCCAAGGTGACATTTCTGAGAGCAGAAATGCAAAAGGAAATTGTTTTGCTGAAAATGTACAGGATTTCTCCTTTAATTCTTCCTGCAAAAGAAATAACAAGCAGAGAGAAACCAGATTGAGCAGCAGTACCACAGCAGAGACGCACCCACACTGTAATTTACAATCTTACTTGAGTGCCCAAACAGATATAAATAGCCTGAGCACAGAAGTGCAGCAGAGAAGCAGGTCGTCTGCATCCAGCACGCCGCCATCTGCCTGCCTTGGTGTGAATCCCTCATCCCGACTCGACCCGTGTTGGTCCAAGTGCCTCATCAATGTTCTCTCATATCTGCTGCCAACACGACCCCAGGCAGCTCACTGCCACTCGTCACTCTCTAGTGTTGTATACAATGCCCACTCACCAGCCACCAAAACTACAATTAGCACAAGGCTCTTTAAACCTACAGTCTTCCACAGGTTATGGACACCCTGTACGTACGACCAAGCAGAGAGGGGGAGACAGAGGAGGGGGAGACAGAGAAGGGGTGGCAGAGAGGGGGAGACAGAGAGGTGGTAGCTTTCAGAAGGAAGGATAACACACAGAAGAATCTGTATGTTGTCCTTTATGTTTGAATAACAGCCTTCAAAACAATGGAGACAACTTCTGTCAGCAGGACAACAGCGCTAGTACAAGCATTCATTGAAGAGCAGCGGTGGGATTTATGTAAGCACCTGTTGGAAGTTTTCACCATTCATCAGAGTTAAACTCTTCTTGCATGTCAACAGATATTTGAAGTGCATCAGTTCAGTAACCTGCAACAGATTTCAGAGCCACTGAACCACAAAAAAGCTGCAGAGAGGTGATGAAAGGAGCAGAGAATTGAAACAGGGTTATGGTAGTAACCTCAATGTGAAGATGACAAAGAAATTGGATGCATCCCAACAACGCTGCTTGAGGAGGATCCTGAAGACTAGCTACAGAGACCACATCGCAAACGAGGACATCTACCGGGAAACTGCAACAAAGACTCTCAGCCAGAACATAGAGGGACGCAGGATGAAATCTGCAGGACATGTACTCAGAATGTCACCAGAACGTGCCCCTCAGATAGCAATGACATGGCAACCTGACGGAAGAAGGAAAAGAGGCCGACCACAACTCACATGGTGGCGAACATTCCAGAAGGATTTGGAAGCCCGGGACGTTAACCTATCGAGGGTGGAAGACGTCGCACATGATCGATCAGAATGGCCAAAGCTTGCTGCCCAATTAACTCAACAGTGTGGGAGGAACTAAGTCGAAGTCTGTGATAGTAACACCGTTTATAATTGTCACCTGTACCGAGGTTTTGTTTGCATGCTACCAAAGGAAAGTCTATACAAGAATAAAAGCACGCCGTCCACAGTGCACAGATCAAGGATAAACCCTGCAACATTTAGAGCACGATATAACAATGAAGCCTGGTAAAAATAGAACAACGGTCTCAGTGAAAGAAGCTGGAAACAACGAGCTGCTGATGCTGGTTTACAGAAAAAGACACAAAGTGCTGGAGTGACTCAGCGGGCGGGTCAAGCAGCATCTCTGGTCAAGAAGCTATGTGAATCAGTAGAGGTTAGTGGAAAGTACAGAGCAGTTTGCATCCTGTGCTTACAGCGGTCTGAATCAATGTAGTGGAACGTAATCTGTTCCAATGCTTGATCAAGGTTAGTTCACAGCAAGACTTCATTACTGCACATCAGTAAACCTATGTGCTGCCTGGTGCCTAACTTTTCAACGATCAAACAATCCAAACGGCAAATTCTTGCTCCACTCAACTGTACTTCTTCAAGAGTCTTTGGAAGCCGCCGACTCCGGTAGGAGGGGGCCGACTCTGTGTCCACGCCGCTGAGGACGTCCCGCAGCCCCGACGTCGGACTTGCAACACCCCGGCGAGCGGGACTGAACACCGGGCCGCCCGTAGCGGCAACTACGGAGGGCTTGGGGAGGCCCTGACCACGGGGAACAGTGGAGAAAGAGACTGACTTTGGTGCCTTCCCACACAGTGGGAAACTTTGATTCTGCTGTGTGGGGATGTTTTATGTTAAATTCTATAGTGTGTTGTGTCCTTTATTTTTATTGTATGGCTGTATGGGAATTTCATTTCACTGTGCCATCTGGCACATGTGACGAATAAATGTATCTTGTATGAGAGTTTATTTGTCAAATGCATGGGAGATGAACTGGAGCGACGATATTCTTATGGTAGGTATGTTGCAAAGCCTACCTGAAGCGTCGTTGAAAATCTGCCCCAGCCCGTGTGCGCGATTTTGGCGCCGTTTAGAGGGGGCGGGTTTAAAACGCGATTTTCTCTAGGCTGTTCAAATCGAAGATGTTCAGCCTAGTTAATTATTAACGAAAAATCGCTGGAAGACCCCGTCGCAAAAGCTATTATTAGTTTTAAAGGCCTCGTATAATAGTTATAGTAGTTTAAAAATCAATCTCTAAACCCGCGACCGCCAGCAACCGCAGGGTCTCATAAAGCAAATAGCAGAAGGTGGGCTGTATATTTTTACATTAAAAAGGGCTTCTAAAGATCCCTTTATACAAAGTTTAATATTGCGAGTAGCTCATTTTGGGCCCATTATATCGCGCAGTATTTTTCTCGGCATTTGAGGGCACAAATCTACCGCAATGTGAACGTTCTAAACCAGCGCGTTCCACAGGGACCCACTGGAAAGCTGATTTAAATGGGCATTTATTTACAGCAATTGAACACTAAATTCCTTCCATTTGGTCTATAAATTAATGTAAATGAGATTTAAAAATCATGTTTTATTGTGAATTATTTGTGAATATTATTTGGACATTTAGGCTATTTAAAAATGTTAATCATTTATTAAGAAATGGATAGATGTTTAGATCTAGTAATTGAAGTCTGAAATTAGCTACAATTAGGTAACTAACTAATGATATGCTTTAATTTCAGGTCATCCAAGTAAGATTATTTTATATTTGTTTCAGAATGCTTCAATCTATGATAACTGAAAATTTCATTCAGTTCTCTTAATTTTTAAGAAAGTTATGGGCTTTTCCTGTCCACGATCACAGCTTTTTTGTTATGTCCATAGAAAATCAATAGGGAACAAGATGCTCATTTCCGAGTATGAAAATGGCCATAACTTTTTAAATACTTGAGATATGAAAGTGAATTAGGTGTCAAATTAAACTTATTTTTATGCTTTATCTGATGGGATAAATTACAGACTTGATTTTTTAAATCTCAAAATTTTGTAACATTGCTACTTATGGGCTGCGGCTTTACAGGAAAAGTGCATGCAATAGCAGCAAGATACAGACAGTAAATAGCCATGGTCTTTTCCTCAGAGTGAGGGGGGGGGGGGTGTAAAGCTACAGCTTTAAATTGAGGGGGGAAGGTTTAAAAGGGACAGAGGGGCACTTACAATGTTACACAACATTACCCATCCAAGTTCTTCAGAGATGCTGAAGATAAATTCAAACTGCTGGAGTAACTCAGCGGGACAGGTAGCATCTCTGGAGAGAAGGAATGGGTGACGTTTCCGGTCGAGACCCTTCTTTAGACTATGAAGAATGGTCTCGACCCGAAACATCACCCATTCCTTCTCTCCAGAGATGCTGCCTGTCCCGCTGAGTTACTCCAGCATTTTGTGTCTATCTTTGGTTTAAACCAGCATCTGGAGTTCCTTCTTACGCATAATCCCAGGTTTATCTGTTTTACATCAGATGTTGCATTAAAATGAATGTGATCTAGCCATGCACGCCTCCCACATGCACTATCACCACCGTGACATCACCCATTCTCTGCCTCAGAGGGCGGTGGAGGCCGGTTCTCTGGATACTTTCAAGAGAGAGCTAGATAGGGCTCTTAAAGAAAGCGGAGTCATGGGATATAGGGATGTCAGGAACGGGGTACTGATTGGGGATGATCAACCATGATCACATTGAATGGCAGTGCTGGCTCGTAGGGCCGAATGGCCTACTCCTGCACCTATTCTGTATTGTCTATTGACCGCCCTGCTACTACAAATGGACTTTGAATCCATTGCCCCTCCACATACACGTCCGGTCTCGGTTATCGCCGCAAGCCTCCCGCTCTATAATCTGTTCTGGTCTACAGGCTGGAGATAGCAAAAGCATGTGATTCCAATATTGTCTGACAATCAAACTGCTGCAAATCAATGCTTTATCTAATCGATCAGTAACAATCTTGCAAATAGAAGTCATTTACACAGACCAATAGCAGACCATTTACACAGTCAAGGTGAGAGACTGCTAACACTGTGATCTCTGCACATTTAACACCTGGCAGCAGCTGGACTCTCATATAACTTGATAACAGACATTAACACCAACGATGCATTAGCACCAACCCAACAAACCTCCTCAATTTGTAAAGGCAGCGTGAAGAAGGGTCTTGAGAAAGATTTAGCTCTTAGGGCTAAGGGAATCAAGGGAAATGGGGAAAAACCGGAACGAGGTACTGATATTGAATGGCGTTGTTGGCTTGAAGGGCAGAATGGCCTACTCTTGCACCTATTTTCTATCTTCGGTTTAAACCAGCATCTGTAGTTCCTTCCTACACAGAGTAAAACCATAATGTTCACAGAACGCTTTGTTATAATATTTTTTAAATCCTAAAAACACAACCAAATCTAAATAATTGTGGACACAAGAGAGCACAGGCTTTAGGTGAGAGGGGCGAGATTTATGACAGACCTCAGGGGCAACTTCTTCACTCTGAGGGTAGTCCGTGTCTGGAACGAGTTGCCAGAGGAAGCTGTAAAAGCGGATACAATTATGAATGTTATAAGACATTTGGACAGACATGTGGATAGAAAGTGTTGAGAGGGATATGGGCCAAATGGAGGCAAATGGGACTGGTCTAGAATGTCAACTTGGTCGGCATGGAGATGGTGGGCCAAAGGGCCTGTTTCCGGGTTGTACACTTATAGAAAGGTCAACATGGCTCTCTCCCAGCAGCCAAAACCTCTTGTTCATTGTTACAGAGCTAGCCGTGCTTGTGTCACTCACAGTGTCTGGCATCTTGGTTCCAATGGGAACTCACTGGGGGAGCAGGGAGGGGCTGCTGCCAGCTTGGGCCCAGGCCAGAATTGGAACACAGGGCTTGCAGCAATAGTGCTGACATTGGAATGGACGAAGGCAAGTCTGCACAGACTCAGGTGGTGCAGGAATCAAGAGTGTTTAATTGTCATATGTAGTGGCAACGGATCAATGACATTCTTACAGCTTCACAGGCCCATTCACACAACACACTAATAAATACATAGAGAGGAAAGTACAAGTCTACACTCTCTGTGGCTTCCTTCATTCCTGGGCGTCCTGTTGAATACCATGCTACGACAGAAGTGCCATTATTTATATAAAATATAAACCGTAACATCTGGCCTTCACAAGCTCCCATGAAACTCCTCAAAGAGACCATTCTGCCCATCATCCCTCTACCACACCTATTGCAACAGGTTGCCCACTCCTATATCTATTCGCCGTTGTGTCGGTCGAAGTGTGCACAAAGTGACTGAAGTATTTGAACTATTGCGGTAAATACTCTTTAGAGGCACGTCTGTGGGATTATCAGCATCTCCTAAATTGGATTTAGTTCTCATTTATTTTCACAATCTCTTTTATCCTGCATTCTTGGCATCCTTTGATGTACTGATGTAGCTCATCCTATCTAAACTATGTGTTATCTTGTTTCACTTGCTTCCCTTCAAGCTGAAAGACTTATTTTCTTTGAGTTTCTGTGTTCTTGCTCTGAATTCAGTTTTTTATTCTTGTAATATGACGATGGGGTGGGAGATTGCAACCTTCAGGTGGTCCGCCCTGTTTCAACCTGGCGTGCACAATCAAGTAAGATCAAATAGAGCAAGTTGTCCCACAACTTTAGGCTGTGCACGTCATATGCAAGAAGAAGAAGTAATATGATGACCAAAACTAAAGAAAGATTTTTAGTGTGGCTGTCCAGTGCTTAGTAAAGGTTCAGCTTCATTTCCGTGGACCAATGTCAAATATCTGCTAGAACTGAGGAATTTACAATTATTGTTAATCTTTGTGCCTGGAAGGTCATGTTTAACTAATCTTCTTGAATTTTTTGAAGATGTTACTCGGGAAATTGATGAGGGTAAAGCAGTGGATGTTGTGTATATGGACTTCAGTAAGGCCTTTGACAAGGTTCCTCATGGAAGGTTGGTTAAGAAGGTTCAATGGTTGGGTATTAATGGTGGAGTAGCAAGATGGATTCAACAGTGGCTGAATGGGAGATGCCAGAGAGTAATGGTGGATGGTTGTTTGTCAGGTTGGAGGCCAGTGACGAGTGGGGTGCCACAGGGATCTGTGTTGGGTCCACTGTTGTTTGTCATGTACATCAATGATCTGGACGGTGGTGTGGTAAATTGGATTAGTAAGTATGCAGATGATACTAAGATAGGTGGGGTTGCGGGTAATGAAGAAGAGTTTCAAAGTCTACAGAGAGATTTATGCCAGTTGGAAGAGTGGGCTGAAAGATGGCAGATGGAGTTTAATGCTGATAAGTGTGAGGTGCTACATCTTGGCAGGACAAATCAAAATAGGATGTACATGGTAAATGGTAGGGAATTGAAGAATGTAGGTGAACAGAGGGATCTGGGAATAACTGCACAGTTCCATGAAAGTGGAATCTCATGTAGATAGGGTGGTAAAGAAAGCTTTTGGTGTGCTGGCCTTTATAAATCAGAGCATTGAGTATAGAAGTTGGGATGTAATGTTAAAATTGTACAAGGCATTGGTGAGGCCAATTCTGGAGTATGGTGTACAATTTTGGTCGCCTAATTATAGGAAGGATGTCAACAAAATAGAGAGAGTACAGAGGAGATTTACTAGAATGTTGCCTGGGTTTCAGCAACTAAGTTACAGAGAAAGGTTGAACAAGTTAGGGCTTTATTCTTTGGAGCGCAGAAGGTTAAGGGGGGACTTGATAGAGGTTTTTAAAATGATGAGAGGGATAGACAGAGTTGACGTGGAAAAGCTTTTCCCACTGAGAGTAGGGAAGATTCAAACAAGGGGACATGACTTGAGAATTAAGGGACTGAAGTTTAGGGGTAACATGAGGGGGAACTTCTTTACTCAGAGAGTGGTAGCTGTGTGGAATGAGCTTCCAGTGAAGGTGGTGGAGGCAGGTTCGTTTTTATCATTTAAAAATAAATTGGATAGTTATATGGATGGGAAAGGAATGGAGGGTTATGGTCTGAGCGCAGGTATATGGGACTAGGGGAGATTATGTGTTCGGCACGGACTAGAGGGGTCGAGATGGCCTGTTTCCGTGCTGTAATTGTTATATGGTTTAACGTATTGGAAATACATTCATCGCCAAGGTGAGAAGGTGTGTCAGTAGAGCGGGGATTGTTGTCGCTCAGGCTGGAGTTTGAACAGCCCAGCTGGGTGAAGAGTGTCTACACAACTGTGGCTCTCGGAGCTGCGGAGAAAGCGGAGAGTAGAGGGGGAATGGTCGAAGTGAGAACCAGCCACTGAATACTGGAGTCTGAAGAAGGGTCTCGACCCGAAAGGTCACCCATTCCTTCTCTCCAGAGATGCTGCCTGACCCACTAAGTTACTCCAGCACTTTGTGTCTATCTTTGGGGTAAACCAGCATCTGCAGTTCCTTCCTACACATTGCATACTGGAGCTGGTACTCTCACAGCTCACTCCCTCTCATCTGCCACTGGGACAACTCCACTGTTAGCCCAGCTGTTCTTTCATCAAGAGAAAAGCACTCATTGTTTCCATTGTCACTAAATATATAAATGTATAAATACATAGGCCACAAGGGAAGCCTAGCTCTGCTGGAACAAATCATCTTGTACGTGTGAGATTATCGTCAGGATGGGAACGAATCATCCTTGATCTCAATTATCTGGCTGTTAACCACCGAATCATTCAAAACAAACCTCTTCTGTAAAGTGTGATTATGTTGGAAAGGGTGCAGGAGAGATCCTCCAGGATGCTACCTGTGGGCTCAAGCTGCACCTATTGGTTTGGAAACAAAACAGGCTGAGGGGTGATCTTATTGAGGTGTACAAGATCATGAGGGGCACGGGTAAAGTGAATGCTCACTCACTTTATCCCAGGGTAGTGGATTCTCCCATTCAAGTCCAGGGCAACTCTTTAACTCAGAGGGTAGTCCGTGTCTGGAATGATAAACCCGTAGAAGCAGAGACAATTATAACTTTTAAAAAACATTTGGACAGATATATGGATAGGAAAGGTGAAGAGGGCTATGGGCCAAAGAGACCAGCCCAGAATGGCAGCTTAGTCAGCATGGACAAGGTGGGCCGAAGGGCCTGTTTCCATGCTGCACTGCTCTATGACTGTCTGGTTTGTGACTTGTGCATTGACGATACGTGCAAGAATGTAAGTTGAGTCATTAGTGGGAATTTGACTGAACTCAACAATTGACATCATTAACACTCACGGCTGGTGAAGCCAAACTTCCTGCTTGTTCCTGTCCATTGTTATCTGTGTCTTTGGGCAATTTTGTCAAAGGACCATAGTTTGACAGGAAGTCACGGTACTTTACCGAGCCAAAAACTAAAAGTCGGTGTAATCATCTTAACAAGTGCAAAACTGTCAATAGATGTTTGTGTACTTCATTTCAGTAATGGAATTGGAATTTGCTTGTCTCTGGTTAATTTGGTAAATCCACCACCACTCCACCTGCTGTTTCATGTTCGCCTGGAGCCATTGTTCACATTCTTTACCAGAGAAAAACAAGCTTTTAAACAGTCATCAGCCTGATTGATCGCAATGTT
This sequence comes from Amblyraja radiata, assembly GCF_010909765.2. Lineage (NCBI taxonomy): Eukaryota > Metazoa > Chordata > Chondrichthyes > Rajiformes > Rajidae > Amblyraja > Amblyraja radiata. The sequence continues at coordinate 17,381,489 of NC_045968.1, forward strand.
TTTTTGCCGTTATGGGTACTGAATTCCTTCTAGCTTCCATAATTACAGGCTTAAGGTGAGAGGAGAGAGATTTAAGAGGGGCCTCAGGGGCAACCTTTTCACACAGAACGTAGTTTGTATCTGGAATGAGCTGAAGAAGGGTCTCAAGCCGAAACATCACCCATTCCTTTGCTCCAGAGATGCTGCCTGTCCTGCTGAGTTACTCCAGTACTTTGTGTTTATCTTCTGGAACGAGCTGCCAGAGGAAGCTATAGAAACAGAGACAATTCTGACTTTTAAATGACATTCAGATATATGGGTAGGAAGAGTTTCCAGCGATCTGGGCCAATGGAACTTTCAAAATGTGAAGTGGACACAGAGTGCTGGAGTAACTCAGCGGGACAGGCAGCATCTCTGGAGAGGAATGCGTGACGTTTCGGGTCGAGACCCTTCTTCAGACTGAGGTCAGGGGAGTGGGCGATACAGAGAAAAAATGTAGTCGGAGACAGTAAGACTGGTGGGAGAACTGGGAAGGGGGAGGGGTTTGAGAGAGAGGGGCTATTTGACGAGAAGTCAATGTTCATACAGCTGGGGTGTAAACTACCCAAGCGAAATATGAGGTGCTGGTCCTCCAATTTACGCTGGGCCTCACTCTGACAATGGAGGAGGCCCAGGACAGAAAGATCAGATTGGGAATGGGAGGGGGAGTTAAAGTACTGAGCCACCGGGAGATCAGTATGGCCAAGATGGCGGCGCTGGCTTAACAGCTGCGGCCCACCTGCAGTCCGTCTGTTTTTTTCTTTCGTTTTGTTCTTTGTCATGTCTTAGTTAATTTTGTTTTATTAAGTTGTGTATGTGTGTGGGTGGGGTGGGAGAAACATGCTTTGGTCTCTTCCTTCGGGGGATGCGACTTTTTCTTCGGTCGTATTCCCCGTCTCCGTCTGCGCCGAGGCCTAATGGCGGAGCTGGCGGCATCGGAGCTGTAGCAGCAACAGCAGCAGCAGCGAAGACCTGACTCGGCCCCGAAGCTGTAGCAGCGGCAGCAGCAGCAGCGGCGACCCGGCTCGGCACCGAAGCTGTAGCGGCGGCAGCAGCAGCAGCGGCGGAGACCCGACTCGGCCCTGGAGTTGTGGCGGAGGCAGCAGCAGCAGCGGAGACCCGGCTCGGCACCGAAGCTGTAGCGGCGGCAGCAGCAGCAGCGGAGACCCGGCTCGGCACCGAAGCTGTGGCGGCGGCAGCAGCAGCAGCGGAGACCCGGCTCGGCACCGAAGCTGTGGCGACGGCAGCAGCAGCAGCGGCGGAGACCCGACTCGGCCCTGGAGTTGTGGAGGAGGCAGCAACCACCCGCGGAGTTTGAACCGTCGCCTCGGCGCAGAGGGAGAACAAAGAGGGAAGAGACAGAGACTTTAAGATTTTGCCTTCCACCACAGTGAGGAGGTGTTTGGTGAACTCACTGTGGTGGATGTTAAATTTGTGTTGATTGTGTGTTTTTGCCATTTTTTAAATTATATGTATGACTGCAGGGAAACAAAATTTCGTTCAGGCCGAAAGGTCTGAATGACAATAAACCAAATCTAATCTAATCTAATCTAATCTAATCTAATCTAATCAGGTTGGTTAAGGCGGACTGAGCGAGGGTGTTCAGCGAAATGATTGCCTAGCCTGCGCTTGGTCTCGCCGATATACAGGAGTTGACATCTGGACAGCGGATACAGTCGATGAGGTTGGAGGAGGTGCAAGTGAACCTCTACCTCACCTGGAAAGACAGTCGGGGTCCTTGGACGGATTCAAGGGGGGAGGTAATTGACCAGGGAGTTTCGGAGGGAACGTTCTCTGTGGAAAGCAGAAAAAGGTGGAGATGGGAAGATGTGGCCAGTGGTGGGATCCCGTTGGAGGTGCCGAAAATGTCGGAGGATTGTATGCTATATGTGATGGCTGATGGGGTGGAAGGTGAGGACTAGGGGGACTCTGTCCTTGTTACGAATGGGGGGGAAGCAAGAGCGGAGCTGTGGGATATCGAGGAGACCTTATCTAGAGCCTATATCGTAAGAGCCTTATCTATAATGGAAGAGGGGAACCCCCGTTTCCTAAAGAATGAGGACATCTCCAATAACCTGGTATGGTAAACCTCATCCTGGGCACAGATGCGGCGTAGCGGAGGGATTGGGAGTAGGGGATAGCGTCTTTACAGGAAGCAGGGTGGGAAGAAGTGTAATCATGATAGCTATGGGCGTCAGTGGGTTTGTAATAGATGTCAGTCGATAGTCTGTCTCCTGTGATGGAGACGGTGAGATCTAGAAACGGTAGGGAGATGTCGGAGATGGTCCAAGTGAATTTGAGTACAGGATGGAAATTAGTTATGAAGTTGATGAAGTCAGTGAGTTCTGCATGGGTGCAGGAGGTAGCACTGATACAGCCATCAATGTAGCGGAGGTAGAGTTTGGGGATAGGGCCATTGTATGCCTGGAACAGTGATTGTTCGATGTACCCTACAAAGAGGCAGGCATAGTTTGGGCCCATGCGCGTGCCCATAGCTACGCCTTGGATCTGGAGGAAGTGGGAGGAGTCGAAAGAGAAGTTGTTAAGGGTAAGGACCAGCTCTGCTAGGCGGAGGAGAGTGTTAATAGACGGAAATTGATTGGTTCTGCGGTCGAGGAAGAAACTAACTTAATCTGAGATTATCCTCTCTCACTGCTCCCTCTGATTCTCTCTCCGACCCATTCAAAATGTGTGCTGTTTCTGTAGCCATGAACAGGTTACATCACACAGTAACGTACCGCCTTTGTCCAAGTGTTGTAGTCACCCTGACCTGGTCACAGTGCAAGAGGTAATGGTGCTCAATGCCGGCACCATCTTCCATTCACACTGCGTATGTCTTGAGACAACGCACATGGATGGAAGAAGGGTCTCGACCCAAAACACAAGGAAACCCTCAGAAGGAAGGACAACATATGTCCATTATCAGCTGGGAGGAGAGGAGAAACAATGCAGACAAAATGCTGGAGTATGCTGAAGATCCAACTATGGATAAACATAATAAAATCCTATTATTGAAATTCAAGCTAAATAAATTACTGTCAGAGAAAGTTATAACATTATTTCAAATTACAAAACAAGAACACTTCGAATTCGGGGATAAACCCCACAAACTTTTAGCACGCCAACTGAAAAAACGGGAAAAAGAGAATGCAATATTAAAGATTAAATCAGATAGAGGGGAATTATTAACATTACCCAAGGATATCAATAAAAGATTTGCTCAATTTTACCAGAATCTATACACATCTAAAACGTTAATAGACAATAATAAAATTTCAGAATTTCTAGATAACTGTAACCTACCACAATTAGAACTGAGGGAACAAGAGGAACTGGGAGCACAAATTACTTCTAAGGAGATAGAAGACACAATAAAAACACTAAAGAATGGAAAAACACCAGGACCAGATGGATTCAGTAATGAATTTTATAAATCTTTTTATGACATAGTTACTCCACGATTACAGAAAATGTATACATATGCTTTTGAGGAGCAAAGCTTACCTGAAACACTAGCAGAATCAACGATCATATTAATACTTAAAAAAGATAAAAATATAGAAGAACCAGGTTCATATAGAGCTATTGCTTTGTTAAATACGGATCAAAAAATAATAGCGAAAACACTAGCCAGTAGACTAAGCAGGTATGTTAGTAGATTAATAAATGAGGATCAAACAGGATTTATACCTAAGAGACATTCATTCAATAACTTGAGACGTTTGCTTAACATAATGCACTCACATAAATCTCACGACCAAGAGTTAGCTATCATCTCACTGGATGCAGAAAAAGCGTTTGATCAAGTAGAATGGGATTATATGATTAAAGTATTGCAAAAATTCCAATTGGGAGAGAACTTCATTGCATGGATAAAACTATTATATAACAAACCTACGGCTAGAATACTAACTAATAATATATTATCCTCGAAATTTGAACTATCAAGGGGCAATAGACAAGGTTGTTCATTATCTCCGCTGTTATTTGCTTTGGTAATTGAACCCCTTGCTGAAAAAATAAGAACACACCTGGATATTTACGGTTATAATACAAAATATTCAAATAACAAAATATCCCTATATGCCGATGATGTACTACTGTACATCACAAAACCACAAATTAGTATACCGAATATATTAAATTTAATTGAGGACTTTGGATCCTTTTCAGGATATAGAATAAATTGGAACAAAAGTGAAATTATGTCGATAAAACCAAAAGACTCAACACATCTCAGGAAATTCCCCTTTAAAATAGCTACAGAAAAATTCAAATATTTGGGAATTGAAATTACTAGAAATTACCAGGATATGTTTAAAGCCAATTATAATCCCCTACTTAAGAAATTAAATAATTTGATTAAATTCTGGAAAACACTTCCGATGTCCTTAATAGGCAGAATAAACGCTATAAAAATGATTTTCTTACCACAAATTCTATACCTATTTCAATCAATACCTATATATCTCCCAAAAAAGTTTTTCAAAAAATTGGACTCAGACATTACAAATTTCATATGGGATTATAAACCCCATAGAATACAAAGAACACACCTTAATAAACGAAAAGAGTGGGGGGGTCTAGCGCTCCCTAACTTTATGTATTATAATTGGGCAGTAAATATTAAAAATATGATTCACCTGCTGGACAATTCTGCCCAGCAGGCGGACTGGATTGTAATGGAAAAAGGGGATTGCTCCCCGAGTAATATAGGAGCGATTATCCTCTCACCAATAAATCTGAATAATAAAAATTATAATAAAAACCCAATTATACATAGCACAATTAGAACATGGAAACAAATAAAACAGAATCTAAAATTAAGAAACCTATCTCTCTCAATACCAATAGCCAATAACCCATCGTTTAAACCATCAATCATAGACAAATCATTTATACATTGGGAAAGAATGGGAATCAAAACGCTCGAAGATCTGTATGAAGTGGGAAAATTACTATCATTTCAACAACTACAACTGAAATATAATTTGAAAAATAACCAATATTTTAAATATCTTCAAATTTGTGATTATTTGAAAAAATACACAAAAGACTATCATAATATGCCTTCCGACTTACTGGATGAAGCAATGAAGACAAAGGCGGAATCAGCTAACTTAATATCGTACTTATATAATATCATTTTAAACATAGAAATACCCACAACAGATGGAATTAGAAGAGACTGGGAACAAGAATTAGCTATAAAAATTTCAAAAGAGAGCTGGGATAAACATTTACTACAGGTGCATAAATGCTCGATCAATGTACGACATACGCTTATCCAATTCAAAACATTACATAGACTATACTATTCAAAAACTAAATTAAATAAAATCTTTCCCAATGTTTCACCAATCTGTGATAAATGTCTGTGTCAAGAAGCTACCATAGCGCATTCTTTTATTTTTTGTACAAAAATCCAAAAATTCTGGCATGGAATATTTGATATTTTTTCAAAATTAATTAAAATAAAACTGGTACCAAAACCAGAATGGATCATTTTTGGGATATCGGAAGATATCCCTGAATTAAACGTGTATCAGAAGAATTTACTCAATTACGGGCTAATAATGGGAAAAAAGCTCATACTTAAATTCTGGAAAAATGCGCCCACACCAACAATAAAAATGTGGATATCAAATATGTTTGAAACATTACATCTGGAAGAGATGAGATTCCTCTTAGCAGGTAAAGCAAACCAATTCCAAAAGACGTGGTCTACGTTTATGGACCTATTACAAGCATGAGGTGCAATAGTAATTTTAAATAAATAAATAAATAAATAAATGGTATCAGGACCTGGCATTGGGAGATAAAACAACAAAAACAGACTTGGTTGGTAGTCTTTCTGCGGAGTTTAATGTTATAATAGAGCGATTGTCCTTACTTTCTTTTTCTTTCTTTTCTAGGGTCTACTTTCTTACTTACTTCCTTCTCTAACTTCTTTTCTAAGGGGCTTTCTTTTCCCAACACTCTTCTGCACTTCACAACTCTTGCGCACCTTCTTTACTTTCCTTACTTCTATCTTTTTCTTAAAGCTTTAAAAAAAAAAATAAAAAAAAAAAAAATTAAAAAAAAAAAATGCTGGAGTAACTCAGTGGGACAGGCAGCGACAGACTGGGTCTCTGAAAAAGGGTCTCGACCCAAAACGTCACTCATTCCTTCTCTCCATAGATGCTGCCTGTCCCGCTGAGTTATTCCAGCATTTTGTGTCTATCTTCAATGGACATAGAGGGGCATGTGTGAAAATGTGGTATATTGTTTGTTCCATTCACAGCTTACAGGAACATGTGGTGAATTGTCTCACTTCTTAACACATTCCTACATACCTTCAAACACACCATTTATAGGTGGAAGCCAAGTTGAAGAAATATCATCGCAGCACGCTCTCTGATTAGCGACAGTGAAGATAGAAAAGTACAGCACAGGAACAGGGCCTTTGGCCCTCGAACATGAAGCCAAGTTAAATGCATCTCCTCTGCCTGCACCTTATCTCTATCTCACCATATCCTGCATATTCATGAGCCTGTCTAAAAGCCTCTTCAATGCCATTGGCATAATGGTTATTTCACCAACTAGTACATTTTGGCTCCAAGACAGAAATGTATTGATTAAATCAAACTAAATACAAATCCTCACTTCACGTAGAAGCACGAGACACTTCTTCGACCTGAAACATCACCCATTCCTTCTTTCCAGAGATGCTGCCTGTCCCGCTGAGTTACTCCGGCTTTTTGTGTCTATCTTCGGTTTAAGCCAGCATCTGCAGTTCCTTCCTACACGGTAAATATATAATGATCATTTGACTGTGATTAAAGAGTAAAACAGGAAATAAAATCAAACACGTTATCTGGGCTCCAAAAGCAAAATGTGGATGATATTGATAATGTGAAATAAAGCATATTTGTGATGACCTTCTGATTAAAGATCCTGCACTTAATATTTTGCCAGGTACAAGAAGAGCATCTTCCTGAAAACCTTAAGGCTCTTGAACACTACAAACGCTAACTAATATATGAACTACTAACTTTCTCGGTTGCACTAAGGACTTTGGGCTTTTTGCACCTGTACATTGGCAGCTAGCCATCACTCTGAAGGAGGGTCCCAACCTGCGAGTTAAACAGTTGTTTTAAAATTATTGAATGATTTGATTACATTGTTATCCATGAGTACGATGTTTACAGGTCTGTTAAGCTGCTGCATGTAAGGTTTTCATTCTTCTGTTACCAGTACACATGCCAGTTCAACACACGGACACTCTTGAAGTGACAATGGAAGCAAAGAGCCCGAGTTATTTATTACCTACCATCATTTGTCAGTGTCAACATATGCATTTGTATAAGCTGTCAGCTGTGCCTGTGATAGCTTAGTCGGTATGCAAATGCTTACACTTCAGTATAAGAATTATTTGGTTCAATGAAATTGCACAACAAATCAAATATACAAAGCAGAACAAGGAAGTGTAGATGCTGGTTTACAAAAGTCAGAGTGCTGGAGTAACTCACGGGGTCAGGCAGCATCTGTGGAGAACATGGATAGGTGACGTTTCAGAGTGCTGGAGTAACTCAGCGGGTCAGGCAGCATCTGTGGAGAACATGGATAGGAGACGTTTCACAGAGTGCTGGAGTAACTCAGCGGGTCAGGCAGCATCTGTGGAGAACATAGATAGGTAACGTTTCAGGTTGGGACCCTTCTTCAGTGATGACAAGCTGCTAATGTACAGATGCAAAGCAACTAGCCTGGTGAAAATGAGACGAGATGGTTTGCTGCTGTTGTGCTCAAGAGGGCAGTGATCTTCACTACTGCTTGTATTCATTATTGGACACACTCCCACAAATCTGCTATAAAATCTGTGGCACCAATGCCAAAGACCCTCTCCATCACCAACTTTGACAACAGGTTGTTGCAACCACTTCCACTGGATGGTATTTGGCTCCATGCCGTTTACGTTGTAGTTTATTGCCTTGTTCTATGGAACTATATCAATGCAAACCATTACTGCTTCTTCTCACAATCTGTTCACATGGTGCAGGGGTTTTCCACTCTATTAAGAGTGCTGCCTTAGAGGAAAGTCTCACAGCAGTGGTTTTCTTGGTAGTGGTGCTAATAACAATCAAGCATAGAGCTGTACGGCATGGAAACAGGCCCTTTGGCCCACATTGTCCATGCCAACCAAGTTGAAGGGCTAGATATAATTAGACAGTCTGAAGAAGGGTCTTGACCCAAAACGTCACCCTTTCCTTCTCTCCATAGATGCTGCCTGTCCCGCTGAGTTACTCCAGCATTTTGTGTCTATCTTCTAGATATAATTGCCTGCTTTTGGCCCATATCCTTTTAAATCCTTCCTGTCTTCATCAACGAGACAGTAGTGGAGTCAAAAACTTCACATTTCTGTGCGTGCATATCTCTGAAGATCTGTGTAAGATCAACACATAACAACATATAATCCTCCGAAATTTCCGCCACCTCCAACAGGATCCCACCGCTAGCCACATTTTCCCACCCCCACCCCTTTCCTCAGAGACCGTTCCCTCCGCAACTCCCTGGTCAACTCATCCCTTCCCACCCAAACCACCCCCTCCCCAGGTACCTTTCCCCGCAATAGCAGAAGATGTCGCTATCGCTATACCTCCTCCCTCGACTCTGTCCAGGGACCCCGACAGTCCTTTCAGGTTAGGCAGAGGTTCACCTGCACCTCCTCCAACCTCATCTACTGTATCCGTTGTTCAAGATGTGGACTCTTGTACATCGGTGAGACCAAACGCAGACTGGGCGATCATTTCGCGGAACACCTTTGCTCAGCCCGTGAGAACCTACCTGATCTCCCGGTTGCTGGACACTTTAATTCTCCTTCCCATTCCCACACTGACCTTTCTGTCCTCGATCTCCTCCATTATCAGAGTGAGGCTAAATGCAAATTGTAGGAACAGCGTCTAATATTTCGCTTGGGCAGCTCCTAGCCCAGTGGTATGAATATTGATTTCTCTCACTTCAGGTAGCCCCGGCATTCCCTCTCTCTCCATCCCTCCCCCAACCAATGGAATGTGGAAGAAGGAACTGTAGATGTTGGTTTAAAAAAGAGAGATTCCCGGAATGGAACCGAAGGAACAGGATAATAAGCAAAGCTTAAAAGGCTGACATACATGAAACATAGACAAGTACTCAGGCAGGTTACTTGAGGAATGTACCAGTGTTTGTATTGTTGATACAGGGATTCAGAATCAGAATCAGAAACTGGAGTCAGCTTCACAGTCTGAAGAAGGGTCTCGACCTGAAGCGTCTCCTATTCCTTCGCTCCATAGATGCTGCCTCACCCGCTGAGATTCTCCAGCATTTTTGTCTACCTTCACATCATGTACTGTTCGTTAAAATAGCAGACTGCACTTCACACACACCACACCGAAACCATTCTCTGCTGCAGGTACAAAGGGTGAAGAATGTCAGCAATGCTGCCACACCTGTGCATATTAACATGATTCCAAGCAAGTCTTGGCTCCATTATCTGGCGCTTGATATTAAGTTCGTGGCATTTTGGAATTGAATACTTGACAATAGCCATAAAGACTTCATTATGATTGATAATTCTTCATAAGCACAATACAAAAGCGTGATCTGCATATTAGCTGCAAAATGGAACTATTTAAAATATACTGGCCATGTCTTCTGGCCCAATACACCACTTGTGGGATGTGGAAGGAAACTTGAGCTCGCTCCTAACACCAACATCATAGCACAGCACAGAAACAGGCACTTTGGCCCAACTCGTCCATACTGATCATAGGGTTATAGAGACAGATAGTACACAGACATGAGACAGGAAACAACTGGAGGAAGAGAGATGGCGGTCCAGGGGGCTTTGCCCAAATTCAAAACCCACGGAGAAATCTCATGGCTGCCTACCTCCTCTCACCCTCCCTCTCTCACCCTCCCTCTCTCCCCTACCTCACTCTCCCCGCTCCATCATTATCCTACCTCCTCTCACCCTCCCTCTCTCCCCTACCTCACTCTCCCCGCTCCATCGTTATCCTACCTCCTCTCACCCTCCCTCTCTCCCCTACCTCACTCTCCTCCCCTCCATCGCTATCCTACCTCCACTCACCCTCCCTCTTCTATCTTTGCACATGCAAAGACGGTCGGCTCACACCCGCGTACATGATTTCCGCTAAAAGCCATTTACAGCGGAGATTTATACAGATTTTAATAGAAGTATTCATTGATGATCCCACAACATAACACTGACGCAATTATAAAGAAGGCACATCAGCGCCTCTACTTCCTGAGAAGATTACGGAGATTTGGTATGTCAAAGAGGACTCTCTTGAACTTCTACAGGTGCACAGTTAGCATGCTGACTGGTTGCATCATTGTCTGGTTCGGCAACTTGAACGTTTAGGAGCGGAAAAGATTGCAAAAATTTGTGACCACTGCCCAGTCCACCACCGGCTCTGACCTCCCCACCATCGAAGGGATCTATCCTCAAAAAGGCATCCAAAATCATCAAAGACCCACACCATCCTGGTCACACACTCATTTCACCACTGCCATTGGGAATAAGGTACAGGAGCCTGAAAACTGTAACGTCCAGGTTCAGGAACAGCTTCTTCCCTACAGCCATCAGGCTATTAAACACGATAATAATAAGCTCTGAACTACAACAGACTATTATTATTGCACTATATTTGTTTCTTTATTGAGTATGTGTGCATGTGTATATATTAGCAGTCACAAAATTTTGCGATTAAAAAAATCAAGTCTGCAATTTATCCCATCAGATAAAGCATAAAAAGAAGTTTAATTTGACACCTGATTCACTTTCATATCTTCAGTATTAAAAAAAGTTATGGCCATTTTCATACTCGGATATTAACATCTTGTAATTGCTTTTCCATTGACTGAACACAAAAGCTGTGATCGAGGACAGTCAAAAGCCCATAACTTTCTTAACAATCAAGAGAACTGAATGAAAATTTCAGTTATTATAGATTGAAGCATTCTGAAACAAATATAAAACATCTTTCTTGGATGACCTGAAATTAAAGCATATAATTAGTTAATTACCTAATTGTAGTTAATTACAAAATTGACCGTTGTGACGGAAATAGTGATAAACACCCAGACTGCCTTGAAAATTAAAAAATTCTCAAGATCAGAACTTTAATATTATTGTATTATATGCTGAAAATCCGTGATAGATAGGTAAATAAATTACAATTTCTAGCAATAGACCAAGTCTTTATGGAGAAGATCATTGGCAAGAAGCATTTCACTACACCTATGGTGTATGTGACCAATAAAATAACCTTTAACCTTTAAGTTGCTAGCTGGTACATTGGCATATCATAATCAGTAGCATCATCATACTCCTCAGATTGTAACCAATAAGCAACTCTGTACTTTTCAATTTTGGCATTGTAAACTACAGGTTTTTGCTCTTCAAACCACGCATGACATGCCTTTCTGCCCACTACTTTCCCATTAACAATGTCCTGTAGATTCAATTTCTTAAGAAAAGGATATTTTTTTAAATAGCCTGTATCCAAATAACAAACTAATCCCATTCACACAAGAATTCACAATATAACATGATTTTTAAATCTCACTGTCATGAATTTATATCCCAGATGGAAGGAATTTAATGTTTAATTCCCATAAATTAATCTAGAAACATCCACCCAAAATATAATCAAATTATTGTTTTTTGCACAATACATGTGACTCAAACTGTTGTGAATATTTAGTTTAAAAATAATGATCATGGAGAGAGAGAATAAGACAAAATATAGACAATTTAGACGGCTTATCTCCAAAAGAAATGGGCATTTTAATCATCTTGCTTCTGGAATGCGATCGATTGGAACGTTGCATTTGCGGTGAATTTGAACCCCATATCGGCAGGAAAAACACTGCCAGTTCGCATGGGGCCCAAATCACATTTTCGCTTATAGAGGATTGACTAAAGTCATCCCAAGAAGCAAGTTTATATGTAAAATAAACGACTTACACCGTGTTTTGTCCCGTACTTGAGATCCGTCACGTTGTAGGCGTTGACGGCGTTAGAAGTTGCTTTTTATTTTAATATAATTATGAAATTGTCTCGCGATTAAAAAAAAAAAAAATCGGGAATGGAAGTCGGAACGATTTTTCTGCATCAGCTAGCAGCCCGAGGAAATCCGCCTCGGACAGGCGGTAGAAAGCTGGATTTTAATCCCCCCCCCGCCCCTCAAAGGCTCCAAAGTCGCGCACACGGCCAGTGGCAGAACTGCAGCGGCGCTGAAGGTAAGGTTTGTAACATCGCTAGGTATATACACACTGAACATTTTTTCTTCTCCCGTAATGTATCATGTTCACATATTCTGTTGTGCTGCAGCAAGTAAGAATTTCATTGTTCTATCTGGGACACATGACAATAAAACACTCATGACCTTTGAATTTGCAACTTCAGAGTTAATGACGCAGTCGGAACCTGCATGTACAAGACCTAGACCATTCGACTAGAGTTTCTTGTCACGTGCACAAGTACAGTCAGGTACAGGTACAATGAAAACCTCGCTCGCAGCACCAGCGTCAGAGGCAAAGACTCAGACACTAAAACATCAATTAGATATTCATTTTATAAGACAGTGAAAAGAAAAAGACAATACAAATGGACACCAATTCCAGGGTTGTACAAGAGGCTGTCCATCGTGTTCTGTTGTTGGGATAAGCCCTCGGTCATTTCACAGCAGGAGTACCCAACTCTAAAAGTAAAACCTCTTCATTTGTTAAACAATGAACAAGCAATAATAATTTCAGTAATTAACATGGACCTGTCTAGAATGCACAATGCCACCTGATCAACATTAGATAAATGTCAGAATAAAACTTCATGTCCATTCACCCACTGTAATAATTGTGGAAAAGCAGGAAAAAAATACACGTCAGTTGTACAAGTTGTCCAAGCTTGAAATCGGAATAGTTGTGAAACGGGGTACCTGGCTCGATATTTGTTGCATTTCTGCCCAGGAACGATGGCTGAGGATTTGCGTGTGGTGCTTCCATTGGGCAGGGAGGCTTGATGGCATCTTCGATGCAGCAGGAAGGTAGTTCTCTATGGTTTAGCATTCAATACCCAGCCTGATCACGGATTGTTTTTCCACTGACGGGTTAGCAGGCAACAAAAGCTTTTCACTGTACCTCGGAACACGTGACAATTAACTAAACTGAATTGAAAATGCATGCCACACGGAATCAACTTGTTATCAGAACCGTAACTTCCTATCAAATCCATACCTTCCTATCAAGGTCCATTTTGTTTGGAGACATTATTTTAGTTATGTTTTTTTAACCAAAAGCATGTACTTTCAGGGATGTGCCATTGGTGGGTTGAAATGTGTTGGCCACTAATTATGTACAAGACCCAATCTTGGCCCTGTTGACTCATGACAGATATACTAGTGTTTGCCTCAGTGGACATCGGTATCATCAATGCTGAAGGAAGTCACCACACACTCACAGGGTGAGAACAATCACAATCTTTATTAACAGGCAATCTCTGAACTGCAAATACTGTTCCATTCCCCAAATCCTTCCACTGGGATATGTCAGCTTTCAAAACCATTCAAATTAGACCAAATCTATAAAATGTTAAATGGAAATGAAAGATAAATGACTGAGAAAGTTTATCAGTGGGGATTAATGTAGTGATCTCTCTGTTCTGAAGGAAGACACAATAATGTACACACAGATACCTCGATATTTCTGTCTTCTTCATCTTCACAGGCTCGTTCAGGTGAATTAAGGTGCGTTCGGGCAAAATGATCATTTCAAATATGCTTCATACAAACATGTGAAAAAGGAGAAGTACACTACCACTTTATACCTGAACCCCCCTCCAGCCCATTATTTGACCCCCTCCACCCCATTATTTGACCCCCTCCATCCCATTATTTAACGTGATCATGTTACTGTAACATCAATTCTGTTCCGGTTTTCCTGCAGTAATCTTTCATCCGCCTGCTCTCCAAATATCTGTTTACCGCTGCCTTACCTTCTGTCACCTCTGTGTTTGTTGTCTTTGAGGAAGATGCTCTACCTTTGGGAGATGAAGATTTGCCTCCACTGCATCTTAAATGAGTGAAGACTGATTTGTAAATGGTGATACTTGGTCTTAGTTTAGCAAGAGCAAACATGTTTTCCACTTGCACCCTGTCAAGACATTTCAGGTTCTTATGTGTAAATCTTCCAGATCTTTCTTCTGAATTCATCTAACACAGTGTTAAAACCAGCAAACAGCAAGAACAAACAGTTCTCTACACAGGATATCCAATGATTTAACAAACAAACATATCTGATAAAAATTAATGTGAGACAGATGTTTCAAATACACAATATGAACAAGACAATGGAATGATGTGTGGGGCAAAGTTGTGAGCTTGCCAAGGCCTCTCCCTGGAGCAAGGGCTCACCACAGTTTCTCAAAGAGAAGGGGGAAGGAAGAAAGCAACAGCAGACAACAACGTAAATATCACAGTTAAAATGGAAAACGATGCTTGGGAATACTCAGCAGCATCCGCACAACCAGAGATAATGTTTTAGGTCGACAATCTTTCACTCATGAACCGTGCTTCTCTCTCCGTAGATGCTGCCTGACCTGCTGAATATCTCAACAAATGTTCACTTCCTATTTCAGTTTTCACTGTTGTCGTTTTTTTGCATAGATTGTCTGTATATGATTATACATTGATTTGTATATTGTTTTTTGTGTACAAGTTGTGTACTCCAGGAAAGCAGTGATGAGTTTAATGAGAGATGACATTTTCCAGGATGTACTCCACTTTGACAATGCAGTTTTCCACACAATAAATGTATTATTTGTATCCGTCACTCACAGAATGACAGACCCAGAGACATAACAAAGAGGAGATAAAAATAGAAGTTTTAAAATGGAAACAAAACACTTCTTATAAAAGGAGTAAAGTTTTGCGGCACAGAGAATGTTGTGAAGGATCGGTACACGTGTCCCAATGTTGTGTGTTTACTCATCAGGGATTGGAGTATTACAGTTTCCATGGTAGATTTTCACTTTGCCATCACACTTGAAGTAGAGGTGAAAGATGTCGGAATAACCGTGGTCCCGCCACCAGGTACACAGCTGTCTGTTATAGGAACAGTGCAGAATGTGAAAGAGCTCCATGTGCTCCATTCCAATCAACGTGAAGAAGTCCTGGTCGCCAAGGTGACCCTTGAAGTGATACTTGTCTGCAAGTTTCCTTACCTTCTCGGCATCCAGGAGCTGATTGTAAAGAGCAGACTGCCGCATGGCTTGGAGATTGAGCAGCAGCACTCCGCTGTTGAAACCCGGGAGGCCGTCTGGTGGGGGATCGCCAACTTTAGTGTGAGGGTTCTCTTGGCGGTACTGCCAAAAGGTGTGCCTGGATAAAAAAGCAAAACACATCCATTCAACCAACAGGATCTCTCATGTAAGTAACAGCTTGGAGAATAATCTTTGAGAGAAACATCCGTCCAGATTTTCCTGCAAGAGTACAGGCCTGTGATGTTTCATATAAACAGTGAGATCTGACTAGTGCTCATCATCATGGACGAACTCCATCATCAAGTTCACTGACGACATCACTGTTGTGGGACGTATCACTGATGGGGATGAGTCAGAGTATAGAAGAGAGATCCAGCAACTGTCCATATGGTGCCAGCACAATAACCTGGCCCTCAACACCAGCAAAACCAAGGAACTGATTGTGGACTTTGGAAGGAGTAGAATGGGGACCCACAGTCCCGTTTATATCAACAGGTCGATGGTTGAAAGGGTCAAGAGCTTCAAATTCCTGGGCGTGCACATCTCTGAAGATCATTCCTGGTCCGAGAACACTGATGCAATTATTATGAAAGCACATCAGCGCCTCTACTTCCTGAGAAGATTACGGATTTGGTTTGTCAAGGAGGACTCTCTCTAACATCTACAGGTGCACAGTAGAGAGCATGCTGACCGGTTGCATCGTGGCTTGGTTTGGAAACTTGAGCGCCCAGGAGAGGAAAAGACTACAAAAAGTAGTAAACACTCCCCAGTCCATCATCGGCTCTGACCTCCCTTCCATCGAGGGGATCTATCGCAGTCGCTGCCCCAAAAAGGCTGGCAGTATCATCCTGGCCACACACTCATCTCCCTGCTACCTTCAGGTAGAAATACAGGAGCCTGAAGACTGCAATGACCAGGTTCAGGAATAGCTACTTCCCCACAGCCATCAGGCTATTAAACTTGGTTCGGACAAAACTCTGAACATTAATAGCCCATAATCTGTTATTTGCACTTTATCAGTTTATTTATTCATGTGTGTATATATTTATATAATGGTATATGGACACACTGATATGTTTTGTAGTCAATGCCTACTATGTTCTGTTGTGCTGAAGCAAAGCAAGAATTTCATTGTCCTATCAGGGACACATGACAATAAACTCACTTGCTTTTAGATAATTCATTTCTTATTTTTCCCACAAAGAACAGTCAGCACAGGAACAAGCCCTTTTGCCCACACTGTCTGTGCAGAACAGGGTGCCAGCATCAACTAATCTCCTCTGCAACAGATGATCCCTTTCCATGTCCGAAAGCTCATTAGCACCACTGTTGTATCTGCCTCTGCCACCACTCCTGCAGTGCGTTCCAGGCAGCCACCATGCTCTGTGTAAAACACGTACCCCTCACATCACCTTTAAACTTTTCCCTTTCATCCCCCCTCCCCTCTCCAATATCAAGGGATGTGGTTAGTGTGTGTGTGTGGGGTGGTTAGTGTGTGTGTGTGTGTGTGTGGGGGGGGGGGGGGTGGTTAGTGTGTGTGGGGGAGGCGGTTAGTGTGTGTCTGTGGGGGGTGGGTAGTGTGCATGAGTGGGAGGGGGGGGGGGGTTTAGTGTGTGTGGGGTGAGTAATGTGTGCGTATGGGGGATAGTTAGTGTGTGTGTGTCGCCGCAGGCCCCCACCCCCCCCCCCCACCGCAACCGTGCGTTGGGGGGACGGGACCCAACGGGTCTAAACTTTTCACTTTCATCATTTATGTTTTTCTATCAGGTCTCCACTCAATCTCTGATGTTCTAGAGAAGTTTGTCCAGCCCCATGTGGCTAATGCTCTGTAATACAGGCAGCACTCTATGAACTCTAAACCCGTCCTATCCAGACATGTGTCCAAATGCCTTTAACAAGTCATTATTGTATCAGGTGTTCAACTTTCAATGTACCAGGCAGCATTTCACACTGCATCAAACAGGAGTTGAACACACAGAAAGAAGGCAATTCATTCTAAAAGAGGTCCATGTTATTGTATATTTTACTCAAAGGGGGCATGAGAAATAATGAATTAAGAAACAGCACCTGAATGTGACGTTCATCTGAAGGAACAAAATGCATTAACCTGTATCCAAATTAGGACCCAGCAAATAATTACAGTCTTAAGCTTCCTGCCATCCAACAGCAGGCTTTGCAGTGAAATCCTAAATAAATCTCTGACAATGCTTTCTAATTGGGGTCGGTAGGCAGTAGGAGGTTGATACTAAGCTGTGAAGAAATGAAGCTGCTTGAAATAACTGAATATAATTATGCAGTAGAGCCCTTGGTGTTTTCATGCACAGATTCATATGTTATATTGTTGACTGCAGGTATTCTACAATAGAACTCTTTTAGAACGCACATTCAAATTCTTTAGACTAGGATAAACACACATGATGCAATGTTCCTTGTTGGAATGTAAACCAACTGAACATTCCTGGAAGCTGCTGACATTTACTCAACAATGCATTATTATTCTTTAAATGAAACAACCTGTTTGTGACAAGACCTTTCTGGCAAACGCGTCTCCATCCCGGCACCATCCTGGGAGTTTACACACGCCTTTTATCACCTTCTCATTATCACAGTGTAACAAAGCCTTTGAGGGTAGTCAAAAATGCAGGAGAAACTCAGCAGGTCAGGCAGCATCTATGGAGCGAAGAAATAGGCGACGTTTCAGGTCGAGACCCTGCTTCAGACTGATGTCTCTGAAGAAAGGAAGAGACGGAGACAGTAGGCTTTGTGGAAGAGTTGGGAAGGGGAGGGGAAGGAGGGAGAAAGCATTTGGAGGTCAATGTTCATACCGCTGGGGAGTAAACTACCCAGCCTTTGAGGGTATCATTTTGATATTTTTTATAATGCATGGATTTAGTTATGATCGAGTTTACTGAACCATTTGTAAATTTTGTGGCAATACATGCTCAATGCCGGCAGCCTATCTGTCAGACGAACTATGCCCAGGAGATGGAGTTGGGAACTGAACACCAGTTCTAGGTGATTAATCTTATTGTCTGACCAAAGAACTTTAGTAGTTTGCACGGGAAGATTGTCTTTTGGTTCCAAATGGAATACTTCACGGGAACGTCAGAGGACAACCTGCTGCGCTTACAGTATGTGGGTTTACCACCATTGAGAAAGAGAAAGATAAAATACTGGGAGCAGGAGTAGGCCAGGAGAGAGCCCTCTTCACTCAATATGATCACAGCCGATCGCTGAATCCCCGTTTTCTGCCCAGGTCCCTTCCACTCTCTCGCCATGATCTAACTTCTCGTTGATGACGATCTTGACTGCCTTCTGCAGTGTTGAATGCCACAGGTCACCACTCTGCATCAAGAAATTCTTCCTCAACTCAGTCCAAGCTCTCGCTGGGATGGTTAGGCTGCGATCTGCAGACGTCACCAAACTCAATGGTACAGTCCATGATGGTTCCTTACAGAACAGTACCAGTCACTTCCCTCCAATCTCAACCAGGTGAATCATTTATTTTCCAATCCACAAGCTTACATTATCTGAGGTGGACCAGACCAAATCTATCGCAGAATTGGACATAAACCTGGCCTGCAGACATTGCTCTGCACACAACTCTAGTTACTCCAGTTACATTCCTCAACGACCTCCTGTCCTTCACAAACCCACCTGGTTCTCTTCAATCGCCTCAAAATTCCCTCTTCAAACCTCAACAATTTCCACACAATGTATGTTGGACTAACAGTAATATTATTTCCTTCTTTAATCCTTCAACCGTCTGAAGTAATGAGATTACACATTTTCAGTGTGCAGGGATGCAGGGATTCTTCTCAGTCAGCGTTGGAAAGTGAGGTCTCCACATCACTGACTTCTTCCACCGCTTGTCTGAAACCACGCGGAAATACTCGTTTCTTGGACATTCCCCCAACTATTGCCCCGTGACTGTGCCTTTGCGCAGTTTAGCTTGAAAGTTTTAGTCCTAGTTTCTTGTTTTCCCTGGAATGTCGGCTTGTGATCCTCTTCCTCTGCTGTGACGACTAACAAATAACATTTGGACAAGAGTGTCATTTCCTTTTTATTTAAGAATAATGCACGTGGAAGTAAACATGCCTTGAACTACCCCTCCTTTTACATAATTGTAACAACTGCATATCAGTGTCAGGTAGTTTTAGTATCAGCTTTAACACCATCATTTTATAAAAACCTTTTTCACTTTTTGTGGCTGTCCGTCACCTGGGTTTATACATTTCCTTCAGCTTTGTCACCTCTCACTTCATATTGATTTCTATCATGTCAAGTAACCCTTACATTCCTTCTCTTCCCCACCCTAGCATTCTTTCTGGTTTTACTGTTCGTATCCACTTGTAATCACCTTCTCCACAGCAAACAATGGACCATTGTGGGCTCCATCTTTCCTTGATCGTCATTGCTGGCTTTGATTTATTATTTTTATACCTTTTATTCATTTGTTCTTTGTAGCATTTCATATCTCTAGTTTCCCTATCCCCTGACTCGCAGTCTACAGAAGGGTCTTGACCTGAAATGTCACCCATTCCTTTTCTCCAGAGATGCTGAGTTACTCCGGCATTTTGTGTCTCACTTCTTCCATCATCAAACTACAACAAACAAGCAAGCGTCATCCGATTCAAATCCTTGTGTCAGTATAATTTGACAGGGCGTGCAGAGGAATTTAATTTGCCAACTCTTGGAGCTGCTTGAGCGCATGGTGTAACATCTTGAGGCAAAGACATACTTTTACATGTTTTTGATCAACTATGTTTTGGGGATGATTATTTCGAATTTGTTTACCATCTTGTGCACTTGATGTTCCCCGAGTCAAACTCTTGCGCCGGGCCACAAATATCAAGCAGGACACATCCCACCCTGCCAACCACCTTTTTACTCTGCTACCCTCTGGGAGGCGATTCAGGACTCTGAAGGCTCGCACCGGTAGACTAAAGAATAGTTTCTACCCATGTGCGATAAAAGAGCTAAATTCCAACAGAGAATGCTGGGGAAGCAAAATGTAATTCTAAGAAATGCCGCCAAATTCTTTTAAATTCTTTTAAATTCTTTTAAAACACCTATTTATTTTTACTAATAAGTGTACATATGTGTCAATGTTTGTCGTGTTTGTATTGTTTTTAACCGGAGGAGATGTAATGGAATTTCGTTGCACAGTATTGTGCAATGACAATAAACGTATTCATTCATTCATTCATTCAACTCACTCTCACATCAAGAGAGATCAGTATAGCAGCAGCACAGGCATTCCCATTGAGTGCAGAGTTTTCACTGTTTTACTGTTTCTGGCTACAGTCTATTCCAGGCACAGATGCTAATAAGGTCATAAGTGATAGGAGCAGAATTAGGCTCATGTTTACGCTGCCATTCAATCATGGCTGATCTATCTCTCCCTCCTAACCCCATTCTCCTGCCTTCTCCCTATAACCCTTGACACCCTTAATCAAGAATCTATCTTCTACTTATTTCTCTTTTTGCGTATGGCGTGCACAGCCTAAAGTTGTAGGACAACTTGTTCTATTTAATCTTATTTGATTGTGCTTGCCAGGTTGATTGCATTCGTCGAAACAGGGTGGGCCACGTGAAGGTTGCAATCTCCCACCCCAAGATCTATCTATCTCTACCTTGAAAATATAATGCAAGGCAATACATAATGGGGCCAAGTACATTCATACATGAGGAAGATCTGAATGTAAATCCCCAGGCTTGGAATGTAATGGTCCAAATGGGCAGGCTAATATCCAGCCACATCTGGAGTTCTCACATTAACAGTATGTGTACAGAAATAGTGGTGTCACAGGAAATAACAGCAGCGGCAAGTGTGACAATGTGACCAAAGGAATTCACGACAATTATACAGATTTATTGTAACATTTTGTCATCCTAAAACCAACCAACAGGCTCAATGTTAGACATGATCGGCAGTTTCACACAGCAACGTTGCTGTCTCTTTACGCAGCAGAGTATCAGGATCCAGGCCAGCATGACATGGCATTTTATGCCAAAGGTGTTGCAATTGTAGGGAATGGCAATATCATGGGAATTTTGGGGAAATTTGGCTAAATCCAGGGGTTAGAATTGAATCGATTATTAAAGATGTTATAGCAGCACATTTGGAAAATATGGATTTATGAAGGGGAAATCATGCTTGACTAATCTTCTGGAATTTTTTGAGGATGTAACAAGTAGAATGGATAAGGGAGAGCCAGTGAATGTAGTGTATCTGGACTTTCAAAAAGCCCAGTTGACTTGTTGACTTTCAACAAGGTCCTGCAAAATAAGAGCACATGGTATTAGGGTAGGGTACTGTCATGGATAGAGAACTGATTCGCAGTCAGGAAGCAAAGAGTAGGAATTAACGGGCCATTTTCAGAAAGGTAGGCAGTGACTAGTGGGGTGCCCGGTGCTGGGACCCCAGTTATTTACAATATATATTCACAATTTAGACGGGGGAATTAAATGTAACATCTCCAAGTTTGCGGATGACACAAAGCTGGGTGGAAGTGTGAGCTGCGAGGAGGATGTTATGAGGCTGCAGGGTGACTTGGATAGGTTGGGTGAGTGGGCAGATGCATGGCTGATGCAGTATAATGCTGATAAATGTGAAGTTATCCACTTTGGTGGCAAGAACAGGAAGGCAGATTATTATCTGAATGGTTTCAGATTAGGAGAAGGGGAGGTGCAACAAGACCTGGGTGTGCTTGTACATCAGTCGCTGAAAGTAAGCAGGCAGGTACAGCAGGCAGTGAAGAAAGACCGCACCTGGAGTATAGTGTGTAGTTTTGGTCTCCTAATTTGAGGAAGGATATTCTTGCTATTGAGGGAGTGCAGCGTAGGTTCACCAGGTTAATTCCCGGCATGGCGGGACTGACATATGATGAAAGAATGGGTCAACTGGGCTTGTATTCACTGGAATTTAGGATGAGAGGGTTTCTTATAGAAACATAAAATTCTTAAAGGATTGGCAGGTTAGATGCAGGAAAATTGTACCCGATGTTGGGAGAGTCCGGAACCAGGGGTCGCAGGGAATAAGGGGTAGGCCATTTAGGACTGAGATGAGGAAAAACGTCTTCACCCGGAGAGTTGTGAATCTGTGGAATTCTCTGCCACAGAAGGAAGTAGAGGCCAATTCACTGGATGTTTTCAAGAGAGCTCTTAGAGCTAAAGCAATCATGGCATATTGGGAAAAAGCAGGAACGGGGTACTGATTTTAGATGATCAGCCATGATCATATTGAATGGCTGTGCTGGCTCGAAGGGCCGAATGGCCTACTCCTGCACCTATTTTTCTATGTTTGGCGTTAGTCTGAAGAGGGGTCCCGACCCAAAATGACATTTATCTATTTTCTTCCACAGATACTGCTTGAGCCGCTGAGTTCTTCCAGCACTTTTTGTTTTAATCTTGTTTTAAGCTGACTGACTGTAGCATAGCTCTGGCAATGCAGCTCTGGTAGTGGATGATCCACATCTTTGAGTTTAATAACTTCACAACTGTCAGAGTGTGAAGAACATAAGGGGAATGGATAGAGTGAAGGCAAAATGTTTCTTCCCCTCGCGTAAGGAAGTCATGAGTTAAATCTTGAGTACTGTGTCTTTCCGTAGACCAACACTGTTTGACAATGTGAACAAGATGGAAGCTGTGTGAGAACACATGTTTGAGAGAGTATCCCAGAGAGGGATGAAAATCCTGATGAATGGGTCAAAAGACCCTGAGAAAGTATTGATGCACAAACCAGACACAGACTGAGGCACTATGGATTCATTCATCAGTCTTCAGCTCCACAATAAAATGATGCGATTATTAGAAATAATAACTTTTTAACAGTACAACAATAACAGAGTAAATGGTGATGGTTTAACGTAAATCAATGTTGGTTGGGCTGTGCTGAACAGTAAGATCCCTATGAATACTGGCTTTCCCAGTGTTAATTCTGCTGTCAACTGTAAACCTGGTGCATCTCTCCTCCCAAAATACTGCCTTCGATTTGAAAGGAAAAGCCACGTAAGGCAGAACCAAAGAGCAACGAAACATGCTGCAATAACATGCAGGTGAAACGTTACATTGGAAGAAAATGTTGTTGACCAAAAGGAACAAGCTCTACTCACTCCATTTAATTCCAAAATCCATGCATGACGGTAGATTTCAAGAAAGCCAAACGATGCACCAAAACAAACCACAAATTAAATTGAGCAGCACTGAATCAATGCCAGCCTGATCAATCGCCAGTGTGGTTTCAAAATAAATGTCAGCATGTGTTTGGCCTGCAGAATTGTTATCCTTATTATAGCCAGTGTTTGTTTACTGGAATATCTGCATCCCTATACTGGATATTCACTGCAGCCTTGGTTAAACATCCATTTTAATGAAACCAAGGTGAGTTTTAAATTCAGAAGAACACAAACACTCGGGGCCTGAATCCCTTCTGGAGTGTTCAAATGTTCACTTCTTACCAGAGGCTATGGTAGTTAAACCAGCAACAATTCCAGCAGCTACACACTACACTTTGGACAGCACCAACACAATATTTGGAGCCATAAAGATGGCCCGTTTGGAGCCCATTTGATCATGGATTCAGAAAGTCTTGCAACATGGAAACAAACCTGGCTGTCATGCAAATGATAATGTAGATGACAAACAACAGTGTGTACCCAGCACAGATCCCCGAGGCACTGCACTCGATTGTTACTCAAGCTTGTACATAATGACCCCAAACTCCCAGCAGAGACAAGAGTGTTGGAGCAGCAGCTGTGGTTTGTTTTTCACTGACCATTTGTCCCCAGAGTGAGTGGGACAGGATGGTTCAACATATGAGACTCTGGCAACTTCCATCCAGCCACTCGACAGACGTGCACATGTGGGTCTCTCTCTGGGTGATGTTCAGTCCATCATTCAGCATTCAGATGCCCTGGCAGTTGACGTATTGCCATGGTCCCTAACCTCTCTCTGCCTCGACTACAACAGTGATGATTTCAGTAGTCATCGCACCCACCATGGGAATGCAAATGTGGACTCTGTGACACCCAACTTCAGGAGAACCCACCAGGAACAATGTTTATCCTTACAACATAGCAAACAACGGGAAAAAAAGCAAATGGAATATGCTCAAATGTAATTTCCATTTCATTTTCTGTTGTATTCACATCTGGTTCAGTTCTTAATGATTAATTTAAATGCAAGCTTAAAACCAGATAATTGGCTTGGGCACTGAATCACTTCAAAAACACATCCTTCCCACATAACAGCAGCAATTACACTCCACAAGATCATCACAAGTGTTTTATAATCATTTTGGAACATAATATAGTGCCTACATTAAAACAAGTTCCTTCTTCTACACTATCACACATTTCAACCCTTTCATTTTTTATTATTACATGCAGGTCCCTCAGCTTTTATTAAATTTCTTTCTTCATGTGCTAGAATCTTGAGCAAAACACAGAGTGCTAGAGGAACTCAGCGGGTCAGGCAGCAATTGTGGAGGGAATGGGAAGGTGACGTTTCAGGTCCGGACGTTTCTTCAGAGTTGTGCAATAATCTGTATACGTACTTATTGCATCCAAGCTGCAGAAGGACATTTAGGACAATCGACAACTTAACGTACCCCAAGATTCTTCAAGTCCTTTACAAATGCAGAAAGAACATTTGTGGGCTCAAAAAAACGAAACTGAAGAGAGATTAACGGCAGTAAATCTTCAATCTGGTCATTTTAAAGAAGCCAGCAGTAACAATATACCATGAGAACTATTTATATTCAGCAGTGTCTACATTTAAACCCTACAAGTAAACGGTGACTGTGAATAATAGAGATTAGGTGTTGGAGGATTGGACGTGCTGACAACACTGAGTCACCAATGGTTGAACGCAGTAATTAATGCTTCAAAGTAGAGTGTTTAAGCCACTGTTTTCACTGTTCAGCACTGGTAAAGGGCAGTGAAGGTTCCACAGCTCACAGATCCAGGCCAGCAGCCCTCACGCCTGACAGCATTATTAGCTGCAACTCCACGCAAAACAACTCAACATATGTGTGTCCCACCTCTCCCCACCCCCTGGGGAAGCATGTCCCACTACCCCCCACCCCATGGGACAGCGTGTCCCACTACCCCCCACCCCCTGGGACAGCGTGTCCCACTTCCCCCCACCCCCTGGGACAGCGTGTCCCACTTCCCCCCACCCCCTGGGACAGCGAGTCCCATCTCTCCCCACTATCTGGGTCCCTCTCTGAAACCTTCTAAATCTCTTACCCCTTCCATCAATCGACATCCTCTGGTTTAATTCAACTCTGATCAGAGGAAATGTTTGCTGCACCAATCCTATCTTTCATTTGCCTCACTTAACCTGCTTCAGCCGGTGAAATCATACCCAGCCTCTCCTCCAACCCAGACACTGCGTCGCAGGCAACCCCCAGGTGAATCTACTCAGCACGTCTCTGGCCGGCATCACAGCGCTCCAATAAATAAACACAAAGGTTTGTTATGGTCATGCTGCGCAGAAATGGAGATCTGGACGTGTACAAGGAAGGGCCAGTGGAAAAATGATCATCACACTGACCACATCGTTCATTGACTGACACACGCATGATGCAGCCTGCACTGGCTGTTGAAACCGAGTGGAATGGAGCCTTCAATGTCCAAGCTGAAGAGTACAAGGGCACCGGGAGCAGCGGATAGGGTGAGAGGACAAAGGACATTTATTGTCACATACACCAATTGGTGCAGTGAAATTTGAGTTACCATGCAGCACACAAATAAGATAAACACAACACTATAGAATTTAACTTAAAACATAAAACATCCCACATCAACGTTTCCCACTGTGAGGGAAGGCAACAAAGTTCAGTCCTCTTCCTCTTGTTCACCCGTGGACGGGGCCTATTGAGGCCTCCGCAGTCGCCGCAACGGCGGCCCGATGTTTAAGGCCCTCTCGCCGGGATGGTGAAACTACGACGTCGGAATGGAAGAACACTCTCAGCGGCTTGGAGTTTCCGAATCGGCCGCTTGCTACCGGAGACCGAGGCTCCCGAAGTCTGCAGGCCGAGCTGGGCGGAGATTCAGCGCTGGCGACCCAGGCAAGGATCCCAGTCTCCGCGATGTTAAAGTCAGCGCCGCCCGCGGTTGGAAGCTCCGCAGACCACAGCTCCACGGTGTTAAAGTCGGCAGGTCCTCCGGAGCTCCACAGGGCGATCCCGGTAATGCATCGCCTGCTCCGCGATGGAGTTCAGTGCTGCGCCGCCGCTGAAGCTCTGGCCGGTCTCCGGCAGGAAAGGCTGCGCCAATCCAGATGGTAGGCCGCGAGGAGGGGGCGAAGATGCGGCTCGGAGAAAAGACGCATCCTCGACCAGGTAATGACTGAGAAAAACAGTTTCCCCCCTCCCCACATAAAAAAAACTAAAGACATCCAAAAACAAACTTTTAGACAGACTAAAAATAACAAAAAGGATGAAAGGACAGACAGCTGCCGGCGAGGCTGCCACACTCGATGGCACCACCACTCGGAGGGGGAGGGGGGCAAAGTGGGGGGGTGGGTCAGAGTGGGGGAGCCCAGAGTGGGGGGGCCCTTCACAAACCAGGCCCTAAGGGTACAATCCAGCCTGACCTGGAAAGATCTCTGACCACACAGTGTGTGAGACTGATACACATCTCTTATCCTGACATGGACAGTTTCCAAAGTGAGAACAATGTTCATGACTCACTGACAAATAGTTAGATGACGGATTTGGTGCAAATTTAGAAAACCTACATAACTGAGATACAGAAAATGAGTGCGTCATATTTTAAATCATTTTGTAACCACTCTTTGAATAACCTAACCGATATGAAGAAACACACAGATCTCTTCCATGGCCCAGAGCACAGCAAAGGAAACGTTTCTCTTGGTCAGTCTGAAGAAGGGCCTTGACCCAAAACGTCACCTATCCATGTTCTCCACAGATGCTGCCTGACACGCTGAGTTACTCCAGCACTCTGTGTCTATCTCCTGGTAATACCTTTAGGACAGCTACCTTGTCCTCAGGTGCCCCTCATTTTAACCTTGTATTCTACACACACATTAATCATCAGCTATGCTCCGTTCAGTGTTGAAAACTCGTGACCTACAATTGCAGAATTCAGCGTAACATCCCATGGAGCAGGTGTTGGGTCGCTAGGTCTGCACTGGGTCGGAGCAGGTGTTGGGTCGCTGAGTCTGCACTGGGTCTGCAGCAGGTGTTGGGTCTCTAAGTCTGCACTGGGTCTCGGGCACGTGTTGGGTAGCTGCACTGGGTCTCGCCTGTGTCCGGGAGGCCACATAGGGGACATTGACTCAATGTTTGTTCACCCAGTTGCTGCCAGCCTCCTGTGGCAACCTCCACCAACGCCAAAAATTCTTCAACTGTGTGTTTAAAGCCCGTGAAACATGAAACCACCTCACTGACTCGTGGCAATCCCTGGCAATGTCCGCATGTTACACCCAGACCTCATCTGCCACTTCAGAACCCACAGAGCGGGCAAGGAGGCACGTTACTCTGGTTCCCACGAGACCGCTGATGAAGAAAAGGTCTCTTGACAAGATGCACAATTAGCAGATTACTTCTATAATCTTTTCAGGTATTTTCACTTATCCTTTGTTAACCAGCAATGGAAATATCACCATTAACTAAGCACCAAGATGAAGGGCACAGCGCCAGAAGAAACAGAAGAGAAAATAAAGAATAAACATATCTCAAAGTAATCAAAATAAATTTAACACCGTATTTTGAGCCATAAATTCAATTATTGATAAATGTTTGGAAGTGAGACGCCTGGTCATGAATGTCAAGCTGCCAAGGTTACCGTTTGCTATTACACTGTTTATCTGTTGCATCTTGTCTGCACAACAGTCCCATTACCTGAAGAAGGGCCTTGACCCAAAACGTCACCCATTCCTTCTCTCCATAGATGCTGCCTGTTCCGCTGAGTTACTCCAGCATTTTGTGTCTACCTTCAGTTTTACCCAGCATCTGCAGTTCTTTCTCACACACTCCCGTTATAATGACTGATGGCATGTTTAATTTAACAGCTGCTCACATTAAATTCAGCACAGTAATCAAGTGGTACAAAGATATTCCATTCTCAAAAAAACATCAATATATCACTAATTCAAATGGAACACTTTGTATTTACAAGGACTCAACAGACAGCCTTGTGGCAGGTAAGAATGTGTAAGAATTCCTCTGCTTACATTCCACGACTAATCACACTCCCCTTAATCAATCAAACATGGCGAATACTTGAATATAAGTGTATGGTGGTGAGCTTACTGACTGATTGAGTAAAGGCCATAACTTGAACGCACAAGAATGAAGAACACAGAGAGTGGTAGACACTGCCCGGTCGGCCCATCACAGGTACCCACCTCCCTACCACCTGCCCAGTCGATCCATCACAGGTACCCACCTCCCTACTACCTGCCCAGTCGATCCATCACAGGCACCCACCCCCTCACCACCTGCCCGCTCCATCACAGGTACTGACCTCCCCACCACCAGCCCAGTCGGCCCATTACAGTACCCACCTCCCCACCACCTGCCCGGTCGATCCATCACAGGTACTGACCTCCCCACCACCTGCTCGGTCGATCCATCATGGGTACCCACCTCCCCACCGTCGAAAGGATGTACAGGAGGCGTTGCCTCAAAAAGGCAGCCAGCATCATCAGAGACCCTCACCACCCTGGCCACGCACTCATCTCGAAGTTGAAGTGATGAGTGGAAATGGGATTGGGGATGCGCAAAGATTGGGTGGGGGGGGGGGGCCAGTCCGTCTCCGTCTCAGTCTACCCCACGACAGAAGGGGGAGGAGTTGTAGTTTGATGGCCACAGGGAAGAAGGATCTCCTGTGGCGTGCTGTGTTGCATCTTGGTGGAACCAGTCTGTTGCTGAAGGTGTTCCTCAGGTTGACCAGTGTGTCATGTAGGGGGTGAGCTGTATTGTCCAGGGTGCTCCAGTTTGAGGAGCATCCTCCCCTCCAAGACCAACCTCCCGTGAATCCAACTCTGTCCCCAGGTCGGAGCCAGCCTTCCTGATGAGTTTGTTTGATCGCAACGCTAACCTCAGCAACTGTGATCTTCTGTGGACTGTGTCTTTAGTTGCAATATGGACTTTGGATTCTACTGTTACAGTCACTGAGTTTTACAATTGTGAATTAATTTTATTGTCGATTATTATATATTCTTACTGTGTTAAAGCATCAAGGTGCCTGTTGATTAGGCTGCAGCAAGACAGAATGTCACTGTTCTGTTGCCAGCACATATGACAATTAAACACTCAGCTCCGATCCATCACATATGGCATCGACATGAGACACATTCCCAGACACACAATTCACAAAGTACTGCCTGTAGTTGAACAGACAATGTTGCCAGACAATGGCTAAGCCAGTTGTCATTAATTACACTTCAACACCACGTCCTGGCAATTACGCAAACCCAGTGTGAAGCCACACGTACACTTGTAGCCATGAAGTTGGACATGATCTGCACATGAGCCCAGTGCAGCAGTGTTCACCCCGTGGGTACAGAGTGGGTACAGTGTGGACACAGTGTGGGTACAGTGTGGACACAGTGTGGGTACAGTGTGGACACAGTGTGGGGAGTGTGGGTACAGAGTGGGTACAGTGTGGGGAGTGTGGGCACAGTGTGGACACAGTGTGGGTACAGTGTGGACACAGTGTGGGGAGTGTGGACACAGTGTGGGGAGTGTGGGTACAGTGTGGAGAGTGTGGGTACAGTGTGGAGAGTGTGGGTACAGTGTGGACACAGTGTGGGGAGTGTGGACACAGTGTGGAGAGTGTGGGTACAGTGTGAGCACAATGTGGGTAGTGTGGGAACCGTGTGGGTACAGTGTGGGGAGTGTGGGTACAGTGTGGGTACAGTGTGGGGAGTGTGGGTACAGTGTGGGGAGTGTGGGCACAGTGTGGGGAGTGTGGGTACAGTGTGGGGAGTGTGGGCACAGTGTGGGGAGTGTGGGTACAGTGTGGGGAGTGTGGGCACAGTGTGGGTACAGTGTGGGGAGTGTGGGTACAGTGTGGGGAGTGTGGGCACAGTGTGGGGAGTGTGGGTACAGTGTGGGGAGTGTGGGCACAGTGTGGGGAGTGTGGGGACAGTGTGGGTACAGTGTGGGTACAGTGTGGGGAGTGTGGACAGTGTGGGTACAGTGTGGGTACAGTGTGGACAGTGTGGGTACAGTGTGTGGAGTGTGGGTACAGTGTGGGTACAGTGTGGGGAGTGTGGGCACAGTGTGGGGAGTGTGGGGACAGTGTGGGTACAGTGTGGGGAGTGTGGGGACAGTGTGGGTACAGTGTGGGGAGTGTGGGGACAGTGTGGGCACAGTGTGGGGAGTGTGGGGACAGTGTGGGTACAGTGTGGGGAGTGTGGGGACAGTGTGGGTACAGTGTGGGCACAGTGTGGGGAGTGTGGGGACAGTGTGGGTACAGTGTGGGGAGTGTGGGTACAGTGTGGGTACAGTGTGGGGAGTGTGGGGACAGTGTGGGGAGTGTGGGCACAGTGTGGGGAGTGTGGGTACAGTGTGGGTACAGTGTGGACAGTGTGGGCAGTGAGAATTTCAGGGTCCAGGCTAAACCAGGACCCAGGAACATGCAACCGGCGAGTGTGTTGTCGTCAGCTGAGGTATTTTAATCCTGCAAAACCTGCCTGCATTTTCCATGCTTTGCTGAACACAAACTAATTACAGGCCCAGCACCCGCTTTTATTTAGTGACTGATTCTCAGGCTGTGGGTGGCAATGGCAGGGTGCCACGTACTTCCCATCCTCCCCCCACCCACCCTCCCCCACCCACACCCTGCCACCATCCCCACCAACCCCCCACCCACTCCTCATCCACCCCCACCCACCCACCCCACTCTCTCTCCGCCCACCCAACACCCTCCCCACCCACCCCGCATTCTCTCCACCCACCCCCCATCCTCCCCTTCTATGTCTACTATTTTCGGGCCAGTCAGTATCGGGCTAGTCAGTGGTATTGGGCTAGTCAGTATCGGGCCAGTCAGTATTGGGCTAGTCAGTATCGGGCCAGTCAGTGGTATCGGGCTAGTCAGTATTGGGCTAGTCAGTATCGGGCTAGTTAGTATATGGCTAGTCAGTATATGGCTTGTCAGTATCGGGCCAGTCAGTATCGGGCCAGTCAGTGTAGAGTCTTTGCCACTGTGTACAAGTACAGTTTGACACTTCTAAAGCAGACATGCACCTCTCGAGCCTCGCAGACCACTCATTCAGATGATGATGATGAGACCGTCGTCACAATTCGTTCTCCCAGTCTACCGATGGTAGGTTTTCATTGCCATCTCAAATATAGCATAGTTGGCAGTGGCAGGAGATGCTGTCAAACAGTAGTGAATGGGAACAACCCATGAGGAGGAGTTACTAGTACACACGTTGTACTCCAGTTTGGTTCAATATTCTCCAACATCTATCCATTCCTTGTTTGAAAATGCAGGTGAGTGATAAATGTGACATTACTGATAAACAGGCCCAGAGAACTAGGAAACATCTGTTTGCTTCCACTTCCATGCATTCAAAGTGGATAAAAATAAATGTTGCAAGTTTTTTTTTAAATCCTGGAGGATCTGTTCGATGTGCCACGGACATGATTGTACATCTGTGCAGCAAGAGCTGACGTCATTCCCAGCAGCATCGGAACACACTTGCTGAAACCACCGCTGGGACCTGCACAATGTTTGTGAACATTTTCCATTGTTGTCGATTGCTGATGGCAGCCTGCAGACAGGAAGCGTTATCTTATCATTAATGGCTGGGTCCGGAGGGGGTGACACTCAGCGCCTGTTGACACCATTTACTCATGGCATTGCCTCGTCAGTAACAAAAATCAGTGCCAATTAAAATAAACGGCTCATTGACTGACAAAAATAATTGGCACAACAATATTGGAAACTACGGCAGGAGCTCAAGAAAAGCGGTGACCTTGCACTTAACTGTCCAGTAAAGTCTCGTCAGTTAAGAATGAGAAAGCTCCAAGCTAACACCATGAATCTGTGGAAGACTGCATGGAACATCTCCGAACAATAACTGCTAGAATGTAAAACATACTCACTTTCAACAATTACAGTAGCAGCTGAACTTTGCTTCGAAGAGTTTAAGAAGGAACTGCAGATGCTGGTAAATCGATGATGACTAGGCATCAGTCTATCTGTTCCCTCCACAGATGCTGCCTGATCCACTCAGTTCCTCCAGCACTTTTCTTTTCTCAAGGCTCCAGCATCTGCAATCTCTTGTACCTCCACAAACTCTAGGTGTTGTACAGCTTGTACTGATGTTGTATATTAAATTGCACAACAGTCCAGTCCTCATCTCAGTGCAGGCTGATGTCAAGCAACACTAACTTACTGACCCCATAATTCAACTCTATCAAGTCCATCCTGTACTGCGGTAGCCCTGTGGGATGAATGGAGAATTGTTTAACTTGCATCACTCCAGGTGGTTGAGCAGCTGATGGTCACGGACTCACATGGTTGGAGGCTAAGCTCCAAGTCATCAAGGCCACGTTCACTGAAGCACACAGAGAATGGGCCAGAGCTGTGTTGTCTGTCCACCTGCTCTACTTACATCAGACTCTGAGAACGATTCATGGAAAACTTGCACACTCCCATCACAGGAGCCTCTCAAAGATTTAAGGATGTTCTCAAAGCCTCCTTGTAAAAGTGGAAGGGATCCCCTGATCCCAGGGCAGACAGGGGGGAGGGGATTCAGACCATCCTGGCACCTCAAGCCCATGCACTGAAAGCACCCCGAGAGGAGCAGCACAGACTCCCCACCCCCCTGAGCAACCAGCGGTAGAGTTGCTGCCTCACAGCGCCAGAGACCCGGGTTCGATCCTAAGGCTGCTTATCCATACGGAGCTTTTATGCTCTCCCCATGACCTGCATGGATTTTTTCTGGGTGCTCCAGTTTCCTCCCACACTCCCAAGATGTACAGGATTGTAGGTTAATTGGCTTGGTATAATTGTAAATTGTCCCAAGTGTGTGTAGGATAGTGTTAATGTGTGGGGATCGCTGGTTGGCGTGGACTTGGTGGGCCGAAGGGCCTTTTTCTGCGCTGTATCTCTAACATGAATTAAACTAAACCACCATCTGACCCACCAACCACAGATAGACCTAACTGGGCAGACTGCACTCCCAACACCAGCCTCAACAAACTCCAATCATTGTTTTATTTTAAAAAACCATGTGCTGTGGATAAAAGGCAGCCTGGATTGACTATATGCAAGCTTTTAATACGCTGTTGGTTTCCACCGCACAGATCTTGTAAGTGTCCTGATCACAATGTTGCCGTGGGTTAACAAACAAGCTGGCAGCTGTTAATGTAAAAAAACCTGTCTGGATGAAGAAATGAAAAGCATTATGAAATTGGAAAGAAGTTTGAATGATTTTGAATGGGATGTTTCAATAACTCTCTATGCAGAGTGCTGTCATTCCACTCGGATGATCAGAGCACGTTTTGCACAACTAAAGCTTTTAAATTTAAATACAGGGTAGGTCAGTGGCTCACTCCCTGTGCCTGCCTGGAAGATGTCGTGGGAAGGAGAAGGATCTTGGTCTTGCACCACTACTTCCTTTGACATCAACCTCCTGTTGTTATTTAATCTCTCCTGCCATCCACCCTCCCACACATCTTCCCTTTGTCCACCCAACCCCCATCCACACCTAACTCTTTCAATGCCACTCAATTTAATTAAAAACACAGCCCTGATGAAAGGTTACCGATGGGAAACATTACCCATCTCCAGGTGCTGTCTGACCCGATACGCATGCCCGTTTTTCCCCTTGGTTTCAGATGTCACACATGCATATTTCTTTGCTCCTATATTTCACATCTAACCCTGGCCCCAAGAAGTTCCAGGGTCTTGACTGCCCTCATTACATGGGTCTGTCTGTTGGTCGTAGATGTGTTACTGGATGTGCCAGCAGCTAGCATTGGGTGAAGGGGAGGTGAGCAATAGACTTTAGAGCTTGGGACATCTGAAAATGGGTCTCAACTCAAAACATTACCTATTCCTTCTCCCCAGAGATGCTGTCTGACCCGCTGAGTTACTCCAGCTTTTTGTGTCTCTCTAGTGTTTGGGAGTCTCAACGCTGTCACTGGTAGGCCAAACAATAGACAATAGGTGCAGGAGTAGGCCATTCGGCCCTTCGAGCCAGCACCGCCATTCAATGTGATCATGGCTGATCATCCACAATCAGTACCCCGTTCCTGCCTTCTCCCCATATCCCCTGACCGCTATTTTTAAGAGCCCTATCTAGCTCTCTCTTGAAAGCATCCAGAGATCCTGCCTCCACCGCCCTCTGAGACAGAGAATTCCAAACTCACCACTCTCTGTGAGGATGGGATGTCCGTGCAGAAGTTGGCAAGGATGTAAAAATATTCAGTCATTCTCCAGAGACACCATTTTTTAAATGAAGTCAATCTAGGACAACAAAGTAAGAACAACGAGGAAGAAAATGGCGACGAGAGATTGCAGATGCTGGAATTCTGAGCATAAAACAAACAGCAGTATGAAAGAGGTCCTGGCCCAAAACATTGTCAGTCCATTTCCCACACTGATGCTGCCTGACCCATTGAGTTCCTCCAGCACTGTTTTTTGCTCAGTGGGCAAGAAAAAACAAGTGAATAATCCAAAGTTAAATGAGAGATGTGTGAGTTGACGAACACCTTGTACTTGTATTTCTGGAAGCTGGGACTTGCCAACAGTGGCGTCAGTGAGCCAGCACGTCTCTGCAAGCTACACGCTCTGCAAGACAACAGCAGAGGTTGACCCAAATGCTGCCTACATTACAGGGCATTGGCTATAAAGAGTGATTAGACAATATTTTTTACTGGATCATCGGAGGTTGAGGGAGACCTGATGGGAGTTTATAAAATGATAAGAAGCAAAGATTTTAGCATCCGTCCATCGATGAGGAATGATGGTGCAGGGTTGATGTTTAGTTTATTGTCATGTGCACCGGGGTATTGCACTTTCAACAGGATGTTGGCCTGTTCGGACAGAGAATGTTTCACCTGAGGTAGACACAATCTGTTTCAAGGGTGGAAACGTCAAAGCTTCTTAAACACCACTGTCACATCTGCCTCCACGACTAAGGATGAACAAAGGAGGTGGGCTGACTGAACCTTGTTGCCTTCCACCACACTGAAGAATGCTGTGGTGGATTTTTGTGTTAAATATTATTGTGTATTGTGTGTTGTTTTTAAGTGTGTCGCTGCTGGCAAATTCATTTCACTGCACCCTCGGGTGCATGTGATGAATAAAATTGACTTTGACTTTGACTCCTGGCAGCACATTCCACGCACTCACCACTGTTTAAATAACCTGCCGCGCACATCTCCTTTACGCTTTGCTCCTCTCACCTTACAGCTCTGCTGTCTTGGACATTTCCACCCAGGGAAAATGGTTCTGATTTTACTGTAAATTGGTTCAAAAGCAGCTGCTAATATTTTAATATACAACACATATGTTGAACTATTTTGAAGAAAGAAGGAACTGCAGATGCTGGGTTTCACAAAGGACACAAAGTGCTGGACACAAAACGTGTCACAGTGGCGCAGCAGTAGAGTTGCTGCCTTACAGCGCCGGAGACCAGGGCTCGATCCCAACTACGGGTGCTGTCTGTATGGAGTTTGTACGTTCTCCCCGTGACCTGCGTGGGTTTTCTCCGAAATCTTCGGTTTCCTCCCACACTCCAAAGACGTACAGGTACGTAGGTTAATTGGCTTTGTAAATGTAAAAGTTGTCCCGTGTGGGTGTAGGATAGTGTTAATGTGCGGGAATCACTGGTCGGCGCGGACCCGGTGGGCTGAAAGGGCCTGTTTCTGCGCTGTATCTCTATATCTCAAAACTCAGCAGGTGGATAGGTGATGTTTTGGGTCAGAACCCTTCTTTAGACTGCCGGTGGGGGGGTGGGAGGGGAGGAAGAAACCTTGGGGAGAGGAGAGGAGAGGCTGAACAAAACAGGCCAGGTAATTGGTGGACACAAGCAAGGGTTTGATAGGCAGATGGTGGGAACAAAGGCCAGAGATTCCCACCCTGCCTATCAAAACCTCTCCTCGCCTGTGTCCACACTGTCTGGCCTTGGCTCTCTTCCAGCCCCCCCACCACCCCTCCCCCCCTCCCCACGCAATCAGTCTGAAGAAGGGATCTGAAATGTCACTAACATGTTCTCCAGAGATGCTGCCTGACCCATTGGGTTACTCCAGCACATTGTCTTTTTTTTCCAGAGCCTTATGCAGCTTGCTGCAATCCACCACCTTTATCACAGTCAGTGTTTGACCTCTTCATCAGTGGGTTTTCCAAGCCGATGACTGTTCTCAATATCCTCACTATCTACGCTGCATTTGTCAATGCCCCTCACACGTGAGAATACTCAGGCAGGAATCCCGCTCGTGCTGGCGAGCTTGGAGCCCTGCTCTGCTCTTTGATTCAGACGTATGCAGTTTTTACTGAACAAACACCGAGTTCTTCACCCAGTGAAAGGTAGTTAGCGATCGCAGAACCCTGGCAGCTGAACTTTTGAACTGCTTCTGTGTCTCTCATTAAGAGTGATGGATGGACCTGGCAAACTCCCAGACCTTGTACAACAGCTCTCATCATGCAGATTGTGACACTCGCCAACAAGTAGTTCTTGGACCAGTAAAGAAACCACAAGTTTGGACCAGGGGTTGGAGAATTGGCAGCAACACAAAACCGCAAGTCAGAGTCAGCATCTTCACTAACAGTGAAACATAATCCTTGTTTAAGCAACATCCTGCAGAAAGTGTGACGGTTTGTAAAAGCCCAACCAGTCACGTTTACATTGCTGCCACAGAACAATGGTTTTACATGTTTCAATTGTCTCCTCCACAGTACAAGTGCTGAGGCTCCACTTGCCAGGAAACAGCTGTGGTAGGCACAGCAAACAGTGACAGAGGAGGCAGCTCAGTCTCTCAGCCCACTACCAACAATGGAGGCTGAATCAGCCATGAACAATCCCGGCCAGACACGTGCTCTCCACAGATGCTGCCCAACCTGCTGAGTTACTCCAGCACCGCGTCTTTCTTTGGAAACCACCATCTGTAGATTCTTGTTTACCCACTGAAGGACAAGGCAGTTTTGGTGCAGTCAGAAAGAAATGAAAAAGAGCAGAATCTATGATATCAACAACAGTCTGGCAACAAAAGTAGTTATATATCTGTACGCAGCAACAGAAATAGTGACCAAAATAAAAGTATTAATATTCAATAAATATGCTGACATTTTGAAAATATAGTACTCCTATCATTGCACAATTCCACTGGAATTAAAATGTAATGCTATACCGAGCAATAATCCGAGTGTGATTGAAATTTGTGAATGGTGATGTAGCTGCTCCCTCTGTTGGACGTCTTGTGCACAACAGCTTGTGAACGTGCCCGAGTTTGTTCCACACCACTGCGCTGAGCTACACAGGAAGCTCCATGGAACATGCAGCGATGCATGAACGGAGAGCAGTGAGGATGTGCGCTGCACTAGAAGAGAAGTGCAGGGCGGCAGAGACTTCCCCACTGAAGGGGAAACTTGTGGGACAAAGTCCGCTGATTGCTGACTCTTGACCAACATGGAAAAAGATGAACAGACTCGCTGAGTTACTTCAGCTTTATGTCTCCATCTAAACTAGTTGCTTCTGACACAGCATATCAATAGAAGACACCTCTCTTCATGCAGGTGATCAGAGTGCGGGTACATCGTGAATCCGAGTGTGAGATTCAGGGAAAACAAACTGTATTCAGGTGGGAGAGTTGGATATGTTTTTATGCCGCCTTGCTGTAAAAGCTGAATATTCAGAATGTCACCAAATACTATTGAATATCTACAGATGTATGGCAGACAGCATACTGCCTCTAAATGTTTCTATAGCTATGTAAAAAGGAAAAGATTAGAGAGCACTCTGTGAAGCGTCACCTATCTATGTTCCCCACAGATGCTGCCTGACCCGCTGAGTTACTCCGTGAAACGTCACCTATCCATGTTCTCCACAGATGCTGCCTGACCCGCTGAGTTACTCCGGCATGTTGTGTCAGCTCTTTATTTACACCAGGTCTTCCACACCGACTGCCACAATTCATTAAATTAACAGTAGCCAACATCATGTGGAACACACTCCATTTTTCTCATTTTAAATAGAAAAAGCTTTTATTCAGAGACACTATGGCAGTTCCCGCTCACCACTTGCATCTGTTGTGAGGCCACACTTTGGGTGATGAGATCCAAGTGTACTACTAGCACCGTGCAGTTCCTGGGGCCAGTGTCACCAGGCAATGTGTCCATCCACCACCTCTGGAAACTCAATTAAATCACACAAACTCCAACTTGTCAACCTTTTGGGAGCAGAGAAAGGTCCAGGAGACTTGCTTGCAGCATCCTTGAGATCATTAAGCCAGTTTGTAACCACATCCGAGAGGTAACATTTGACAATCTATCAAAACAAATAACATTTACAGAATATGGTTTACAGAATCCGATCAGCAGAGAAGGTTATTGGCTGCAACCTTCCCTCCATTGATGAACTGTACACTGCAAGGGCCAGGAAGCGAGCGGGCAAGATCATCTCTGACCCCTCTCACCCTGGCCACAAACTCTTTGAATCACTTCCCTCTGGAAGGGGACTCCGGATTGTCAGAGCTGCCACAGCCAGACATAAAAACAGTTTTTATCCACAAATAGTTGCTCTACTCACCAGCCAAAAATCTGTAGCCTCCCTTTGATCTGGTATTTTGTTGGTTAACATGCTTGATCAATGGCGTTTTATCATTAATGTTTTATTATTATTAATGTTTAGTGTTTTCTGAGTCATTCGTAACTGTCACTGTATGTCATGTTGTTACTTGTGGGCGGAGCACCAAGGCAAATTCCTTGTATGTGAATACTTGGCCAATAAACTTACTTACTTACTTAGCGTCTACAAATTACACTGTAGATTTTGTCATTATTTTACCAGCTCAACATTGTAAAACCATCTTTTTCCAGGAGAGTTGGTACTCTGCTTTTGGGAATTTGTCCCTGAAAGTGCAACTATTTGTTGTTCTGGATTTAAGACACCTTGGTTGTGTTTGCCACGTACTACTGGACATTTCTGACTCTTTATTTAAAGAATCAGTTAAAAAAAGTGTTTTCTTGTTAGAATCCTTTTCAACATAACTGCCATTCCCTTTCTAAAAGATGCTGCCCTTTGCTCTGCTTTTCTCCCTTTCTTCCTCCGTGCTCCATATTATGAAGTGAGAACGTGACAAGAATGCCCTCAGTGCACAGGGAGCCACAATTTGGACACATTGTCTGAAAGGGCTGTAGAAACACATTCAACAATAATCAGTGGTCTGGAGTATTGAGAGGAGGAGAAAGCCTCTTACGCTACAAACAACATGGGTTAGGTTTGAGGAGTGACGGGGGCAATGTGAATGGGTGGGGTGCTGAGCATGGTCATGGGCACAACTAGGTGAAGGGGAGTGGATACTGTCAGCATTGTGTGTGGATAATCCAATCCACTTTACTGCTCAACACCATCCACGCAAACCTTCTGCTGCCCAGAGTGAAAAGGTCCACATCTCAGTCTATGATATACGACAATGTAAGAGATGAAATAATCTCTGGCAAGTTCTCAAATTATATTCTACCCTGAAACCCCAACCGCATTGTATTTCATGCCATTGACATGATTTTTGTAACTAACTTCATGCAGTAGACAGAAACTTTCAATTTAATTTCATGAGCAAACTTTCAAGAGCAAATATCGTTCACCAATAATATTCACGGTTTTGCTGTACAAATGTGAAATTCCAGCCGGCCAACAGAGACGGGACACCCGGGATGGGACGGGGATGGTCCAGCAGCAACTCAACAGCGCCCGCAGTGCCGGGGATCCGGGCCGGACCCCGACCACGGACAAAATGCAGGCCTGCAGACAACGCAGCACCACAGCTTCCAAGAATGTTTATAGCGAGTGACCTATGACCCGGGCATGCGCAGTCGGAATACTGAACTCGCTTATTCCCACACGTCACCTGTCCGTGTCCTCCAGAGATGCTGCCTGAGCCGCTGAGTTACTCCAGCACATTGTGATCCATCACAGAGGTCATCCTTCCCCAGAGTCTCTTCTAAACTCCATTTGGAAAAGGTTATTTTATGAGAGAAATCAAATAAAGATGTTGGTTTTCAAATCTATCTGACATGGTTGAATTGTTTTGCTGCTTTCATTGAAACAAATTTTGAAGTCATGTTCTCCCATTTCTCTGGATCATATTCTCTGGGTAGCTCGCAACAAAAGCTTTTCACTGTACCTCGGTACACATGACAATAAACTAAACTAAAACACACTGACAGTTAGCTATCGCCTTCATGACATGGAAACCTGTAAATTAGTCTCACAACAGCTGGACCAGTTCAGTGAAATGGTAACAATCTGCAAAAGAAGGTCGACAACTTGAAAGGCACATTGAATCTTTCCAGATGAAGCAGCAAGGGTGGAAAACATCCACTGTGTCTCTGGGAACTGGTCCAATAAACCCAAACCTATCTGCTGCCAGAACAACATTCCTAAAAGCTGCAGAGCAAATGCCATGCATGGAGCCCGTGGCCCTGTAACTCTCCAACTCCCATCTGGACACCGATACTCAAACATGAAACCACACTCAGCCTCATTATCAGGCCTGGGTTATAAATACCTCCTGTTCAGGAGACTTTCTATTATACATGAAGGTGCACTTATTGCAACTCGTCAGATCAACACGATGGCATTCAGGAAATGCTTCATTTCACCCTCCATTAGTCTATAACTTATAAACGCAGTGCAGACCCCTCAATCACCTCTTGTTTTGTTTGAAGTAAAGCTCTTCAAAAACCACTGCAGTGGATCAACTACACTGCTAACACTCATTACTCCAGCGCTGGGTTGCTGTGGTAACAGATCTGTTCTGAGCGTTTTGCCAGAATCACAGCACCTCCCTCACCTGCCCTGTGGGACAAGTTGTGAAATCCTTCAGCACAGATTATTTCATCGTTTTGTTTAAAAATAGTGAATTCAATTTGTTTCTATAGATTTTCTCCTTAAAAAGTCATCAAGCAGTGACGATAAAAAGGTGTCATTGATAAATTATATTTTTACACTTTTCATCGATTTTTATTTCATTGTAATTTTTCAGAATTTGTTTATTTCTGTGCAGATATATAATGCAGAGGTACAGAGCAGATATGTT
The DNA here is from genome assembly GCF_010909765.2 of Amblyraja radiata. Lineage (NCBI taxonomy): Eukaryota > Metazoa > Chordata > Chondrichthyes > Rajiformes > Rajidae > Amblyraja > Amblyraja radiata. Next base: position 17,423,062 of record NC_045968.1, read on the forward strand.
CATCAAATATGAGGGCAGTAAAAATATTACCAAAATAGCTACGGGGTGGAATATAAAACAGGCGCCATCTTTCCCTCTGGCAATAGAACATTTCTCAATTTAAGTTCAATTTATTCAACTCCAAGTCTACAGGGATTGAACAGAAAATGGAAATCGTACCAGATAATCATATAGCAGGGCAACTGGCCCTTTGGCCCAACTCGGCCATGCTGACCAAGATACTCCATCTAAGCTTGTCCCATTTGCCCGCGTTTGGCCCATATCCCTCTAAATTTGTCATATCCCTGTACCTATACAAGTGTCTTTTAAATGTTATTTCATTTGCCTGAACTAACACTTCTGGCAGCTCGTTCCACACTGTATCACGGTGCAGGCTCGAAGGGCCGAATGGCCTACTCCTGCACCTATTTTCTATGTTTCTATACCCAACAGCCTGCGTGAAAAGCTGCCAACACAGGTTCCTATTAAAGCTTTCCCTTCTCAGCTTAAACCGAGAATATCTGGTTCTTGATTTTCCTACCCTGGGAACAAGACTGTGCACTAACCCTCATGTGCATTGCCCTGATGATTTGAGTCACGTCTGCCAGATCAGCCCTCCTGTGCTCCATCACCTTCACTTCAGCACTGGCCAGGCTTTGCAGAGCCAGCATTCATCTCCGTACCTGTAAACAGGCTGCATCTCCCTGGCGATACCCAGAACAGCTCCAGGCTGGAACTTGTCAAACTCTTCAAACAGCTCCCTGATGTTAGACATGTACTTCACATCCAGGTCCAACTGCACAATATGCGTCAACTCTACAAAACAAAAGGAGGAAAAAACATCAGATCAGGTCGAGGTCAGTGGGAATTGACAGGATGCATGATATCCTATGCTCGTTCAAAGGCTCTAAAACATCTCTGACACAGGATTTAAATGTTGCTTTGTACATGGTCAGAGACAGCAAACAAACATGGAAGAAAAATGGAGACTTCTGTGAGAATTACAGTAAGCTTCATTCTATCATGAAGGGCCGAATGACCTACTCCTGCACCTATTGTCTATCATGTTATGAAAGGTGTTGCTCATTTTCTTTTCATTTGTTTCTTGTGGCAATGAACCAGTAAATGTTTAGAGATGTTGAGTCTAAGTGGTACAGCTCAGAAACAGGCTGGCCATTCGGCCCTTCATGTTCTATCTTATGTTAATGCCATTAACCCACATCAGGACTGCAGCCTTCCAATTCCTTGGACATTCAAGTAGTTGTCTGGGTGCATGATAATGCCATGAGTATTTGTCTCCAGGGAGGACATTCTAGCCTGCAACCCACGGATCCTCTCCAAACCTCCATCCTCTCAGATCCATGTCCTACACACTAGGGGCAATTTACAGAAGCCAATTAGCCTAGAAACTTGCATATCTTTGGAATGGGGGGGGGGGGGGGGGGGGGGGGGAACCAGAGCACGTGGAGAAAACCCGCCTGTTCTTTGTAGGTGCAGACCTGCACTAGTCTCTCGCCCCCCCCCAATTCATAGAATCCCCCAACCACAATATGTTTCCTTCATGCTGATGAAAAATATTCATTTAGGATATCACCCCATAACTTCCATCTCTTTACAGGTTGTCTGTAATGGGCACTCACTCTTCCCGGGTATTCTTTTGCCATGAATATACTTATAGACCTCCACCAGATATACCATAATGCCACCTGTCAATGGTTTTGTATTATATCTCTTAGCTTTACTAAGTTCGTTATACTTTTTATTCTCTTGATGGATCGTCTCCATCAGTAGTTACCATTACAAGCTTCCATTTTTCTCTTTATCCAAGCCTCAACATCCAGGGTTCCCCATTCCTATTACCCCTGTCACCATCCTTTTCCTCCAGAGATGTTGCCTGACCCACTGGGTTACTCCAGCAATGTGTGCCTATCATCTATATTGCTCCAGGTGATTGTATCTGTATATCTAAACAACTGCTCTTAGCCCTGTTGCTGCCAACTCAGCAATAAAATGCTTAATGTTTGAGTAAAAACAGTGCTAAACTGTTCATTTCCCGACGAGCCACATAATCTTGATTAACCAAAAACACTTTGGTTAATGCAACTCCATTATAATTAGATCCATTGTTCTCATTCACCTAACCGTAAAGTGATGACTAACTCTGACAGAGACCGAACCACAATGACAGCAGAATGATTCAGGAGCCAGGCACACTCTGCCTTCTTCACCCCAACAACACACAAAGCCCCATTTTCACCTCAAACTTCTTAATCTATTCACCCCTTCAGAAATGGAGAGATTTTTCTCTATCTCTAAAGGGCCAGAGAGATGGACTACCTCTTCCATCTTTTTTTCCTTTAAGGCAGCCCTTTAATATTTCACTGTACCTCGGTACACGTGACAATAAACTCAACTGATTTCCCTGGACTCTTGGTCATCTGGAATGCCTTGCCCCAACTGTGAAGCAGCTTCAAATACTTTTCCTTCATTAAGCTGCCATTTCAATGAACGACAATATTTGTTCTATGGATTAGGCATTCCCTTGGTATAAAGTTCAATAAAAATCAGTACAATGTTTGCGTAATCGAGCTTTCAACTGCTCATTTCCCACAGAGAACACAAGTTCTCATTGAAACAGAATTCTTGGCAAATCCATTCTAACAATTGGGATTTAGTGCATTTTCCCCACAGTACAAAATGATCGATCTCATTTTCAGATCAAAAACGATTTCATTATTGAAAATTAGTATTTTAGTTTTGTAAAGATAAACACAACCATTTGTATTAAATGATTAAATAGTTGGCAAGTACATTTCTGAACATTTTAAAGCTGTACAAACAGTGTTAGAGGTTAACTGTTCACTCATGGCTCTCATTGGCCATGTCCACCTGTCCTTCGGAAGCTAGTGTCACCTTCTCAAATCACTGTAGTTCTTCTGCTAAAGGACCTGCCACATTACTAATAGGTGGACAATTTCACAATGTACACCCAGGAACAATGAAGGAATGGCGATGTATTTCCAAGTCAGGAATGTGTACGACTGGGAGAGGAGTGTGGAGAGATGGAGCTGCCCCATCTTGTGTACTGTTAGAATAGCTGAGACAAGTATCTGCTGGGACCTGTGTATCAGACACACCGGTTGTGGAGCAAACCAACATAAAAGTGGTGGACAGGCAGCTAATGGAAGGCTGCTTTCCCACATTTTCTCCTGAAAATGCTACATGTGAAGGGGAGGGAACGCCGAATGGGAAGACTTTGCTATACACTGATTCACAAATGTTTGTTTTCTAATTCTTCTCAGTTGGTTTATTGTTGTTGTGTGTACCGAGAGCTTTATTTTGTGTGCTATCCAGTCGGATCAGGTTATACTATAGGCAAGTACAATCAAGCCATAGACTGGTATAATAAGTAGTGTACAGAGAAAATACCAGAGTGCAGAATATCATGTTACAGCATTATAGAGTTACAATTACAGAGAAAAAATCCAAGGTGTACAATGAAGTAGGTTGGAAGATCGGGCTTACATCCAGGCTTATAGGAGGACTGGTCAGTAGGAAGTAGATGTTACTGAACTGGGGGCACATGCTTTCAAGCTTCTGTATCTTCAGGCTATTGGGAGTAGGGGGTAGAGGGAATGACCAGGGTTTGAGTGGTCCTTGGCTATGTTGGCTGCTTTCCCGAGGCAGCATGAAGGTAGATCAGTAATATGAATATAAACTCTTTCTGTAAAACAAGTGAAGTGCAGCGAGGCCGTTCTCCCAGGGGAAGCCGTGACGGTGGATGAGTTTATCTCCACAGCTGTCATGTTATCATGTTTTAAACTGAACCGGTGAATGAAAGGAGAGCTGATGGCATTGAGAAAATTCAATGGTGCTGTATCATTAGACTGAAATACCAGCTTTAGATTAAATGGGATGGTATTTACAATTACAAGTATATTAAATAACTTGTACTCACTTTAAATCTTGTTTAGATATATTCTGGTTTACAACAGCCGCAGGTTGGCTACATTCCCACATGGGGGAGGGGAGGGAGATTAGGAGCAGACCTGCACGGATGGACAAAAGATGAGGAGTCAAATATCACCTCCTCCACCTGCCAGTTTATTAATAAATGAGAACCAGGCTGAAGACAGAACACTCGGATGGAAAGTTAAAAAAAAGAGACAGAGGATGGAAAAAACCCAGACTGGCAGCAAATATGAGAATAATCCAGAAGTCTGTGGAAAGTCAAGAGTTCAAGTTCACGTTCTAGCAGCAGAATTAGGCCATGATTCAGCTCATCGAGTCCACTCCGCCATTCAATCATGGCTGCCTCCTAATCCCATTTTCCTGCTTTCTCTCCATAACCCTTGACACCCGTTCTAATCAAGAATTTGTCTACCTCTGCCTTAAAAATATCCACTGACTTGGCCTCCACAGCCCTCTGTGGCAATGAGTTCCACAGATTCACCACCCTCTGACTAAAGAAGTTCCTCCTCACATCCTTTCTAAAAGAACGCCCTTTAATTCTGAGGCAGTGACCTGGTCTTAGACTCTCCCTACAGTGGGAACATTCTTTCCACATCCACTCTCCAGGCCTTCCATTATTCTCTAAGTTTCAATGAGGTCCCCCCTCAACCAGTGCTGTCAAACACTCATCACACGTTAACCAACTCACTTCTGGGATCATCCTTGTAAACCTCCTCAAGATCCTCTCCAGAGCCAGCACCTCCTTCCTCAGATAGGTTACTATGTTTTCTATCTTCTTCCTGTGGTTGTAGAAGGTGGGACAAGCAGAAGGCAATCTACTGAGCAAAGCATCGAAGAGCTGCCACACTAAATGGGCTCTAACACCAAGGAAAATATGCAGCTCAAGTTAACTGCAGCTGAGACTAGAACACATACTGTAAACATTCAAGCAGTCACAGATAATCTGCGGGTTGAACACCCTTCTTCAGGACTGGGAAGACAGAAAAGTAAAGAGTCTAAATTGCAGAGAGTTTGGGAGAGGAGTGGACCTCTCAAAGAGCCGAGCTCAGATTGGACAAGGCCATGGTTGCCACAGTGATATCCAGCCATCAGAGGTTCTGCTGGGTGTGTTAAATGAGGAGAATTGGAGAGAGATTCAATGGATATTTTTAATGCAGAGATAGATAGAATTCTAGATTTTAGTAAAATTCTGCAGGTGTTGAATTCTGAAACAAAACAACGAATCCTTGGAGATAATCAACAGGTCACCTGTGCCGGCAGAGAAGGTGTTGATATTTCAGGCACACATCATTCTTCAGTCTAGCTTGTACATGGAGGACTGGTGATAGATGTATTACATAAAGCAGCACCATGCTCCATGCTTTGTGGGAAATAATTCATAGCTTTGGAATGTAATCTTAATAGAATTTCTAGAATTGTCGCCAGTCTACATCCAATATGAGACTCCAGTCTGGTATAACAAACAGCTCGAATTAACATGGACATGGAAAAGGCAAAAAAATAAACTTTGGCTTGGCACAAATTGAGAAAAGTACATTTTAAACATTGGCAAATTGTAGTTTCCTTTGGCAATAGCAGGCAAGGTAGCTATTAAGAGATCCAATGCAGACCTGTGACTTTCACACAGCGAGAACAAGCCAGGAAATCCTCCTCAGAGTTATAGAGATACAGCATGGAAACAGACCCTTCGGCCCAACTTACCCACTCCGACCAACATGCCACATCTACATTAGTCGAGCCAGGATTTTGCCATAAATGCCATGTGCCTTTTCATGCCTTTTTTGATGATTTCACCAGGATAGAGCCTTTTTCATGATCAAGTGCCTAAATCAGCCTTTTTTTGCCATTTTGCTGAAAGGTCATTCTATTTTCTCTAGATGTACCATGATTACAATGACATTTTTTATGTTATCATGTTAATATTAATGTTATTATTAACATGTTAACATAGTATAACTTCCAAGAAAACTTCCACCACCGGGCGAAACCAGGGGCGCCACCATCGGTCGTTCATTCGTTCATGCCACTGCCCGCTGGTTCAGTCTTCTCCAAGATCTATTTAAGAAAGAACTGCAGATGCTGGAAAAATCGAAGGTAATGCTGGAATTCCACTGTGGAAATTGGAAAACAAATCTCTCAGGGGTTTTTTTTGAGAAATACACAGAGGAACCTATACCAAGCGAGTCATCATTACGGAAAAATTATGTTGACAGCAACTTTAACATTGTTGTGCAGAAAATTAGAGATGAAGTTGCATGCAACAAAATATGGATCTCAATAAGGCGAGACAACCGATGCTGTGGGGAGTTATTTTGCCAATGTGGTCATCAGTACATTGGAGGCAGGTCAACCATCAAAGGAGTTGACATCGGAAGTATTGGAGAAGTCAAACAGCTCAACTATTGCTCAGTTGTTTACATCTTCACTTGCTGTACTTTGGCCAGAAGGTAGAAACCGTTGCCGTTACATGAACATGCAGCTTGTTTCGGGTATGCACCAGTGACCTCCGCTGCGGTAGAAAGAAGTTTTTCACAACTGAAGCATATTCTGTCTGACAGACGGTATAGTTTAACACCAGATAATTTGGGAAAAAATGCTATATGTGCATATATACCTTTGGTCATTTAATGTAGTACAGGTGCACAACCTTTTATCCGAAAGCCTTGGGACCAGACACTTTTCGTAATTCGGAATTTGTCGGCCTTCGGAATGGAAATTTTTTAGTGTAGATTTTAATGGCTGGCTCAGTGGTAGAGTGCTCGGCTCATATCCGCAAGCTCGCGAGTTTGCGCCTTGATCCCGGCAGTTCCTCGGTCGCGAGTTTGAGTCTTCAATGTAGTTTTTTCTTGCAGAATAAATGTCTGTATGAAATGCAGTGTGTTGAATGAATTCCTGAATTTGTAAATGTGACCGCAGCATTGAATCACCTCTCGCACTCATGTCACCCTAGCGGGGCTACATGCCCTTAGGCGGCCTAAGGCGACATTTTCACACTCTTATATCCGTGTGCAACAGAGGCGATGTGCGTTTGGCGCCAAACGTGAGCTTTGGCGTGCCATGTTTAGCGCCAAACGTGAGCTTTGGTGAGCTTTGGTGTGCAGACAACATCCTGGAAAAAATGTCCGGTTTCTTCCAGGTAGGCGATATACCCTCCCGGGCAATATACCCTCCACTTCTCTTTTATGAAGGGGATTTAGTTCCCCTTTCTTCCAGGACCGACCGGAGGTTCCGCTGTCACCTCTGCGGGCCACCCTCGGTGAACGCTCACTCAACTTTGTCTTGGGATTCCTACTGTCCCGCGCAATGTACCCTCACCTTCTCTTTTATGAATGGGGATTTAGTTCCCCTTTCTTCGAGGACCGACCGGAGGTTCCGCTGTCACCTCTGCGGGCCGCCCTCGGTGAACGTCCTGTCTCCCTGTCCCTGGGATAGTAGGGGGCGATCAAACAGCACAATACCCCCCTCCCCCTCCAACTCCAGAGGAATCCGCTCCCCGATGGGCCGTTACGGCGACAAGTGGCAGTTCGCCCACAGCCCGAGCTGCGCGACCCCAAGAACAAGACGTCCCTTGCACACCATCAGCTTCTGCCCCTACGGGGAGCGTGTTCCTCTGGAGCTGGAGCGGGGCTGGGCTGGAGTTGCTGATCTGGGATCTCCGTGCTTGCAGTGGGCCTGGGGGTCGGTGTCCCGTTGGTCCTGACGTCTCCGGTGACTGGCACTGACCTGCTGGCATTGCCGACGTGAAGACAGTGCAAAGCCCCCGCGCCGTTGCAATGGGCGGGGAGCTGGAGAGGGGAGGGAAGGGGTCACACACATGGCCGGGAAGCAGAGGGGTGTAGGTGGGGTGAAACTGAAGGGAGCGACAATCTGCTGCTGCCTGCCCGGTGAGTTAAAAAGTTCCCACGCAAGACTCACGATACACTGTATCGTAAGTCTACCGTGGGAACTTTTTAACTCAGCGGGCAGGCAGCAGCATATTGTCAATTATTAACCCTCCCGTGCAATATACCCTCACCTTCTCTTTTATGAATGGGGATTTAGTTCCCCTTTCTTCGAGGACCGACCGGAGGTTCCGCTGTCACCTCTGCGGGCCACCCTCGGTGAACGTTTTCAAGGACCTTTCTTCAAGGACCGAAAAAATGTCCGCTATTCGGAGGTTTTCGTTATTTGGATCTTCGGATAAAAGGTTGTGCACCTGTATACCTTTTTGTAATTTTATTATGCCTTTTTGCCTGCCTATTTCAGAGTTTTTTCGTGCCTAAACCTCCTGGCTCTATACATTAGTCTCACTTGTCTGCTTTTGGCTCATATCCCTCTAAACCTGTCCTATCCATGTACCTGTCCAAATGCGTCTTAAACATTGCGATAGTCCGCGGGAAGGTGTTGCTTGTACAACAAACAGCAGCTGAGAACCAAATTGTTTTTTAAAATTAGTTTTAGAGATATAACACGGAAACAGGCCCTTCGGCCCACCGAGTCCGCACCGATCCCCGCACATTAGCACTATCCTACACAAACTCAGGACAATTTACATTTATACCAAGCCAATTAACATACAAACCTGTACGTCTTTGGACTGTGGTAGGAAACCGAAGATCTCGGTGAAAACCCACGCAGTCACGGGAAGAACGTACAAACTCCGTACAGACAGCATCCGTAGTCAACGGTTCAAAGGTTCAAATTTATTTGTCACATGCATCATAAGGTGCAGTGAAATGAATTTATCATGCAGCCTTCCAATTAAAAAAAGGACTTAATACACAACATAATTCAACACAGACATCCACCACAGCATTCTCCACTGTGGTGGAAGGCAACACAGTTCAGTCAGGACGAAACCAGAGTCTCTGGCATTGCAAGCGCTGTAAGGCAGCAACTCTACCAATGCGCCACCATGCCAGTGGAGGCATGACTGCTCCGATTGGTCAGGTAGCGTTAACATGGCTTCTCACACTGCACGTTCTCACCATGCAAACATTTTCCACCCCGTCACTGTCAGCATCCACTGACACACAGCACATTACTGAGAGTTCTATCCACTCTGCCTGCACCACCAGCCCACATGCTCCAAGTGCCACTGGTCTCTGTAAGATTCTGCACAACTTCCTGGGAGCGGCAACATTTCATCAACGCCAATGCAGGAGGGTTGGCCCTTGCTTCAGTGGCATCTTACACAAACACAAGGACACGCAATGCACAGACTACTTGGTCTGGTTTGCAGAACCCTTCCATGAACCTTTAGATTATTTTCTCCATTGTAACACTCTTCAACTTCAAAGCTCATGTTACTGGTCTTGATTTACTCAGTTTGAGATAAGATTAGAATTATTCCTTACATACTGAAACATCACTCATCATCCAGAGAAACATTAAAAAAAACCTGTTGCTTTCAACTGGACAGGTTTTTTGAATTAGCGGGGTTTTCTTCTATTTCCAACTCAGGAAACCGCACTGGTTCAAGAGTCGATATTTCACCGAATGCTCCAATCTCCTACAGATGCTCTGTACACATCGTGACTGGTTGCATCAAGACTTGAGTGTTTAATCGTCACATGTACCGGCAACGGAACAATGAAACTCTTACTTCAATAGCACAGATAAATATATCATAAACAATAACATAATAAATTACTAATCAGGAATACCCAGTAACCAGACCATAGAGAGTGCAAAAGCCAAGTCCGTACAGCAACAAAAAAGTCCAGAGGAGATCATAGTTAGAACATAGGTGCAGGAGTAGGCCATTCGTCCCTTCGAGCCAGCACCGCCATTCAATATGATCACAGCTGATCATCTAACATCAGTACCCGTTCCTGCTTTTTCCCCATATCCCTCGATTCCTTTAGCCCTAAGAGCTAAATCTAACTCTTTCTTGAAAACATCCAGTGAATTGGCCTCCACTGCCTTCTGTGGCAGAGAATTCCACAGATTCACAACTCTCTGGGTGAAGAGGTTTTTCCTCATCTCAATCCTAAATGGCCTACCCCTTATTCTTAAACTGTGACCCCTGGTTCTGGTCTCCCCCAACATCGGGAACATTTTCCTGCATAAGATTCCCTCTCATCCTTCTAAACTCCAGTGAATACAAGCCCAGTCAACCCATTCTTTCAGCATATGGCAGTCCTGCCATCCCGGGAGTTGCAGAGATTGTGGTTACTGTTGTTAGCCAAGACAGCATATATCGTCAAGGATCCCACCTCCCAACATGCCCTCTACCCACTCTTACCATTAGGCAGGAGGTACAGAAGTCCATCATGTCCATGAACCGACCTACACAACCCAAAGCCACAACACTACACTACACACCACTACACCCACTTGCATGTTTTTGCAGGGGTTTTTTCATCTACTAATCTTTTTACACTAAATCTCTTGGGGTTTTTTGCAGTCTTTGACCTTTTAGTTGTGTGTAATCTATGGACAATGTATAATTTGTTAGTGTCTGTGCGCGCATTTGTGTGCGCGTGTTTTGTGAGAGTGTGTGTGAGTGTGTGTGTGTGTGTGTGCGCGCATGTGTTTTGTGTGCGCGTGTTTTGTGTGTGTGTGAGCGTGTGTTTTGTGTGCGCCTGTTTTGTGTGTGTGTGAGTGAGTGTGTGCGCGTGTTTTGTGTGTGTGTGAGAGGGTGTGTGTGCGCGCGTTTTGTGTGTGTGCGCATGTTTTGTGTGCGATTGTTTTGTGTGCGTGCGTTTTGTGTGTGTGTGTTTTAATGAGTGTTTTGTGTGTGTGCGCGTTTTGAGTGTGTGTGTGAGTGCGCGCGTGTTTTGTGTGCGTGAGTGTGTGTGTGTGCGTGAGAGTGTATGCGCGTGTTTTGAGTGCACATGTTTTGTGTGTGTGTGTGTGTGTGTGTGAGAGTGTGTGTGTGTGCGCGTGTTTTGTGTGTGCGTTTTGTGTGTGTGTGTGTGTGTCTGTGCGGGCATGTGTGCGAGTGTGTGTGTGTGCGCGTCTTTTGTGCTTAGTATATTGAAATAACTTAATAACTCTTGCGGGAAGAATTTGATTTAACTTGAATTTTAATACTGCTATCTTATTGTGTTTGTCACACATGATTAGTGGGACACAGCTAACAGCCTTGGAGGGCATCTACCACACACGGTGCCTCAGGAAGGCCGTCAGCGTCCATAAAGACTCCTCACACCCTTGTAATAGACTGTTCGAACTACTTCCCTCCGGCAGACGTTACAAGGCCTTCTACGCCCGAGACTCAGAAACAGCCTAATTCCCAGAGCTATAGCGGCTCTGAACCGGCCCTGCTTAGTGCCCCCTATCCCCCCTGGACTGTCTCCCTCAGATGGTCATGTCGCAGTTTATTTATTTATTTTTTTGACATCGGTTGGAAGCTGCATACCAAACCTTGTTGCACTGATGTGCAATGACAATTTAAAAAAAAAAGATATTATTAATAGAGGGATCGGTAGCATTTTCTAAATCTTCTAATTCCAATTGTTCCAAACTATTTTTTTTATTTTGATAAGCTTGATATGAGATAATAGAACCTCTGATAAAGGCCTTAAAAGATTCCCATAATAAAGAGGCCGAAATACCAGGTGTGTCATTTGTCTCATAAAATAGTTCCATCTGTTGCTTCAAATATTCACAGCAACCTGGGTCGGTTAATATTTGAGGATTAAATCTCCAGAACGTTTTTTATAGCCCTTGCTATAGAACCCTTAGTTGAAAGTATAAGAGTACATCTGAGCATTCATGGCTATAATACTAAATATACTAATAATAAGATTTCGTCATATGCAGACGATGTACTTTTTTTTAATATGTTACCAACTCCCAAGTCAGTATCCCAAATATACTAAACCTCATAGAACAATTCGGCTCTTTCTCAGGGTATAGAATAAACTGGAACAAAAGTGAAATTATGCCGATAAAACCTGAAGACCCTTCACATCTCCTAAAATTTCCCTTTAGAATTGCTACGGGAAAATTTTTAATATCTTGGAGTCTACGTGTCTAGAAAATATCCCTCTTTATTTCAAGCAAATTTTCCACCATTAATCACCAAATTAAATGCCCTTATTCAATTTTGAAAAACACTTTCAATTTCCCTTTTAGGTAGAGTAAATGCCATAAAGATGATTTTCCTTCCACAACTCCTGTACAAAGTACCTGCCCCTCACCATACTTGTACATATAACACTAAACTCAACTTGACTTGCACGTTTACCTGGGAATGGGCACATCTATAAATTTAAGTCTGTTGAAAGGCTGCTTCCGAAAATATATTAACAAAGTAATTGGTTATGTTAGACCAAGGGACAGATCAAACATTTATTTCTATTTGAAATGGTAAAAGCTAAATCGTAAAAGCGAGTACAGTTCCACAACGATGATGCCATAGAATCAAAGTGACCAAGTGAATGAAAGGTGTCCCCATGGCGCTGCCAGGCTGAGGTCAGACAACTATGCTCACAGTGAGGAGCAGTTCAGTGAGTGGAAGTAGTGAGGCATGGAGTTACTGCAGGGCGGTGTGGGATAGGTGCCCATTGTACCAACATCACGATAACTGCGCACAACTCTGTGGAGTTCTGTGACAAATGCAAGTTTTAATTTTAAGACTATTAAGGACTATTTATTTGACCTGGCAGCTCTCAAAGTTTAGAGCTTTGAATGCAAACACGACACAAGAAGTTTATTCCACTTCAATTTCCTGCCACAAATTCTCATGGGCAAAAACTAGTTAAGCTGGGCTGTGCAGAAAGGAACTGCAGATGCTGGTTTAAACCGAAGATAGCCACAAAATGCAGGACTAACTCAGCGGGACAGGCAGCATTTCTGGAGAAAAGGAATAGGTGACGTTTCAGGACTGAAGAAGGGTCTCAACCCGAAACATCGCCTATTCTTTTTCTCCAGAGGCTGTCTGACCCGCTGAGTTACTCCAACTTGTTGTGTCTATCTTAAGTTGAGCTGTGCCACCAACGCTGCTGAATGAATCCACTTGTGTCGCTGATATTTCAATGTATCACCACAATGCACACTTCAACTGGTCGCTCACTTTCAACTTGTTAAATATCAATATTATGAACTTGTTAAATATCAAACAGCTGCATTTTTTCCAATCAACTGGCTGTGATGGAAAACCATTTGAAGTAATACTCAATGTTCAACCATTATAATCAATATTCTGCTTCAATTATTGTAAATTATTGCCCATCAAGATGATAGAATGCACCATAAGAATGGTAGGAAAAAACTGCAGATGCTGGTATAAATCAACAGTAGACACAAAACGCTGGAGTAACTCAGCCCGGGACAGGCAGCATCTCTGGAGAGAAGAAATGGGTGACGTTTCGGGTCGATCCCCTCCTTCAGACTGATGTCAGGGGAGTGGGCGGGACAGAGATAGAATGTACTCTGAGACAGTAAGACTGGTGGGAGAACTGAGAAGGGGGAGGGGATGGAGAGAGAGGGAAAGCAAGGGCTATTTGAAGTTAGAGAAGTCAATGTGCAAGCTTTTGTTGCGTGCTAACCAGTCAGCGGAAAGACAATAGATGATTACAATCGAGCCATTTATAGTGCATGGATACATGATAAGGGAATAACATTTAGTGCAAAGTAAAGCCAGTAAAGTCTGAGGGTCACCAATGATCAAGATAGTAGTTCAAGACCGCTCTCTGGTTGTGGTACGATGATTCAGTTGCCTGATAACAGCTGGGAAGAAACTGTCCCTGAATCTGGAGGTGTGCATTTTCACACTTCAGTACCTTTTGCCCGATGGGAGAGGGGAGAAGAGGGAGTGACTGGGGTGAGACTGGTCCTTGATTATGCTGCTGGCCCTGTCGAGATTTTATTGAGATTTTATGTGATAGACCAACACAAAGTGGCGCATAATTGTGAAGTGGAAGGAAAATGATACATGGCTTTCAATTTTTTTTACAAATAAAAAACTGAAAAGTGTGGCGTGCAAAAGTATTCAGCCCCCTTTACTTGATACCCCTAAATAAAATCACCCCTAAATAAAATCCAGTGCAACCAATTGTCTTCAGAAGTCACCTAATTAGTAGATAGAGTCCACGTGTGTAATCTAATCTCAGTATAAATACAGCTGTTCTGTGAAGGCCTCAGAGGTTTGTTAAGAGAACATTAGTGAACAAACAGCATCATGAAGCCCAAGGGACACACCAGACAGGTCAGGGATAAAGTTGTGGAGAAGGTTAAAGCAGGGTTAGGTTATAAAAAAATATCCCAAGCTTTGAACATCTCACGGAGCACTGTTCAATCCATCATCCGAAAATGGAAAGAGTATGGCACAACTGCAAACCTACCAAGACATGGCCGTCCACCTAAACTGACAGGCCGGGCAAGGAGAGCATTGATCAGAGAAGCAGCCAAGAGGCCCATGGTAACTCTGCAGGAGCTGCAGAGATCCACAGCTCAGGTGGGAGAATCTGTCCACAGGACAACTATTAGTCGTGCACTCCACAAATCGGGCCTTTATGGAAGAGTGGCAAGAAGAAAGCCATTGTTGAAAAAAAGCCATAAGAAGTCCCGTTTGCAGTTTGCCACAAGCCATGTGGGGAACACAGCAAACATGTGGAGGAAGGTGCTCTGGTCAGATGAGACCAAAATTGAAGTTTTTGGCCTAAATGCAAAACGCTATGTGTGGCGGAAAACTAACACTGCACATCACCCTGAACACACCATCCCCACTGTGAAACATGGTGGTGGCAGCATCATGCTGTGGGGATGCTTTTCTTCAGCAGGGACAGGGAAGCTGATGGGAAGTTGATGGGAAGATGGATGGAGCCAAATACAGGGCAATCTTGGAAGAAAACCTGTTAGAGTCTGCAAAAGACTTGAGACTGGGGCGGAGGTTCACCTTCCAGCAGGACAATGACCCTAAACATACAGCCAGAGCTACAATGGAATGGTTTAGATCAAAGCATATTCATGTGTTAGAATGGCCCAGTCAAAGTCCAGACCTAAATCCAATTGAGAATCTCTGGCAAGACTTGAAAATTGCTGTTCACAGACGCTCTCCATCCAATCTGACTGAGCTTGAGCTATTTTGCAAAGAAGAATGGATAAAAATTTCAGTCTCTAGATGTGCAAAGCTGGTAGAGACATACCCCAAAAGACTTGCAGCTATAATTGCAGCGAAAGGCGGTTCTACAAAGTATTGACTCAGGGGGGCTGAATACTTTTGCACGCCACACTTTTCAGTTTTTTATTTGTAAAAAAATTTGAAAACCATGTATTATTTTCCTTCCACTTCACAATCATGCACCACTTTGTGTTGGTCTATCACATAAAATCCCAATAAAAAACATTTACGTTTGTGGTTGTAACGTGACAAAATGTGGAAAAGTTCAAGGGGTATGAAAACTTTTGCAAGCCACTGTAAATGGAGTCAATGGAAGGGAGGTTGGTTTGGGCTGCGTCCACAATTCGCTGTAATTTCTTGCGGTCTTGGATTGGGCTGTCCTGAATTCGTATTATTATTTAAACTTTTCTACTGTCTATAAATTTTTGTTCTCTTCTGGTAATTGGTTATGTGAATCTATCAAAATGCTCTCCACCCTTTGAACTTCTACGGATTGCCTTCCTGATCCAAGAGCTTCAAGCCTCCCACAACCATTCCAGTTACATCGCAATGCAACTACATGTGGTCTATCTTGGCAACAAACCTCAAAAGACCTCAACACACCCTCCTGACTGAAACTTATGGCCACCATTCCATCTCCTCAAAGCCTACACGTGTGCGATGGGTGTACACTCACCAGAGGTCAGGAACAGTTGAGGGCAGTGACTCAGCAACTCTCTGGAATAATTCAGCTGAAGCAACAACGACCAAACATTGCAGTGAAATCCCAGTGAATAAAAGTAACCCCTCTCAGGCTTTCAGCTCATTTTCAAACGACATGCAAAGAAAGTTAAATTGACGGGTGGCGCCGTCAGCGATGGCAGCCTCACCAACGGTCTGTCTGTCTGTTCATCTTTTTTGTTATTTTTAATGTGATTTTAAAAGTTTGCGTTAATGTTCTCTGGTTTGTTTAATGTGTGTGTGTGGGGGGGGGGGGTGTCGGGGTAAACTTTTTTTTTCAATCTCTTACCTTGCCCGAGATGCGAGTGTTTTCCGGGTCGTATCTCCGGTTGCTCTGTGACCTAACATCATGGAGCTGGCGGCCTTGCTCGAGACTGACTTTAAGCCACACCACAGGGCCGTGGACTTACCATTGGAGTCTGCGATCCCATGCTTGGGATCGACGCTCCAACCGCAGCCTGAGGATTCAACATTGAGGAGCTTGCAGTCTCAGTTAGAGACCGATGTCGGGAAGCTCCAAAGTCGCAAGAGATTCGACCAGCCCCGACCCAGAATCCGATCGCCTGGCGTGGGGAAGCTGAGATCCCCCCAAGTGAGCTTGAATGCCCCGACGTGGAGGGCCCGACCACCAGCTACTGGAACCAAGATTGTCCCATCAACGGAAGGCTCGAGGCCCCCGACCGCGGGAGGACAAGGAAGGGAAGAGATTGAATTTTTTTCCCGCCTTCCATCACAGTGAGGAATGTGGAAGAGTCACAGTGGTGGATGTTCATGTTAAAATGTATTTTATGTGTCTTGTTGCTTTTTATTGGTAGGACTGTATGGCAAATCAAATTCCTCGTATGTTGCAAAACATACTTGGCTAATGAAGTATGATTATGATAATGATAATGATATGTTAATACCTGCCAAAGCCAAATTCACTTAGGAGAGGATATTATGTGAATGATTTTACAGAACAAACATTCAGTGATTGCAGGATATTTCTAGCGCCACTGCTGAGACAACACACAGTTTACCTGCTGGCATGATTCTGTGCATGGCCACGGACAGGAAGAAAATGGAGTCACTGTAGTAGGAGCCAGCGCCAGCACTGAAGAGCTGCTGCATCGGTTCAACCACAGGGAATAACTCGTGGGTCATGGTGTCCACGTCATGGAAGGTGAGCTGTCACACAGAGTGCACAGGGTTAGTTGTGTTTCTAGTTTAGTTTATTGTCACATGTTGTACAGTGAAAACGTTTTTGTTGTGTGCTAACCAGTCAGCGTAAACATATAACGTGCACACAGGCAGAGAAACGTAATGAGACAAAAATCTTCATGTCCCTGAGGATCTGGATCTATAAATTCCATTCCCCGCTTGCATCTTGACAACAATTGTGCAACATCAGCATGGAGCTGCCGCTTGTTATGGGGTCACGGCTCTGCTGTGATCGGGGAATGTACTGATATCTGCAATCTCGTTCAATGCAAGCAGGTTTTTATTTATAGACATTATAAATGTAATTCTGCTTTTATGCCGAGACAAATCACTACAAAGAGGTTAGGAGTGACCAAGGGCCAATCCTGTCCCCTGTACACACACACATGACCCTGTGGATGTTCCAGTTTCCACCCTGCTCCCCAAGATATACTGGACGTTGGCTTAGGTTAACTGGTTCCGACCTCAGTGTGGTCAGATGGTGGGAGAATCAGGCGTGTGAAGATGTGAGAGCAGATGTAACAGGGAAACGTGGAGGAGCAGTTAACCACATTGAGAGCCCTTTCAACAGGACAGGCTGCATGACCTCCAAACATGGATCTGGATCACGTGCAGGCAGAGGAGAGTAGGTTACCTTGGCAACATGGGTGGCATGGATATAGTGGGCCAAAGGGCCTGCTCCTGTGCTGTTCCCAAATACAAGATGTAAATAAAGTGGCCAACTTGATAAAGCCTCAAGTTTCAAAACCTGAACTAACAAAAATAGGACAAGTATCTCAAACTCTCAGCTGAAGCACCACAGACAATGTGGACAAAGATTTGTGGTGCATTCATTCATAGGTTTGAAGATCAAAAGCCAAGTGGTGTTAAAACATTCCAGAGAACTTTAGAGAGGGGAGATTTAGGAAGAGATTTATTTAAAGGAAAAAGGAAGAGGTTAAGATAGGACACCGGAGCTGGGATCTGGAGCATCTGAAGGTTTGGCCATCAGGGAAGTGTTTACTTTCCAACCATATGGGAATACCACAGTTCAGACATCGAGCATCTGAAGGTTTGGCCATCATAGAAGTGTATGGATTGCAGGGATGGTCCCATTTTCCTACATTTGGCTCAAATCCCTCTAAATCCTGTATCTGTCCAAATGCCTTTTAAGTCAGAACTGTATCCACTTCTATAGTTTCCTCTGGCAGCTCATTGCAGATACGGACTACCTTCAGTGAAAAAGTTGCCCCTAATATCCCTTTTAAACCTCTCCCCTCTCACCTTAAGTCTGTGCCCTCTAGCGTTAAAATCCCTCTACCCTGGGAAAAAGACTGTGAGCGTTCACTTTATCCGTGCCCCTCATGATCTTGTACACCTCAATAAGGTCCCCCATCAGCCTCCTACACGCTCCAAAGATAAAGTCCCAGCCTATCCACCCTCTCCCTGTAACTCACGCCCGCAAGCCCAGGTAACATCCCGGTGAATCTCTGCTGCTCACTTTAATCACATCCTTCCTGTAGCTGGGCGACCTGAACATCTTTCTTATCGGCGAGATTAGAAGAAGTGGATTTTATTTTACTCTGAATTCTACACTGTGACCCCTTCAATTAGTGAGGATGAAGACACAGTGGAGCTTTGTGTTAGCTCGGCAGCTGGAGAATAGTCCGTGCAGGCTCTGGGAATGGATCAGGGAATGACCTGTTCTATATTCTGATCCCATGTTTCATGCCTGGTTACAGCAACAAACTTCAGACAAAAGGCATGAGAAAGACTTTCCACTGCTGAAGATAAGGGCAGGGATTCACTGTAAAATAATCCTGTCTCCAAAACTGAGCCATTACAAATCAGCATCTTGCAATGCCAACTGTATTCAATAGATCAAAAACGTACTCCAGTCAATGACTCTATTCAGGAAATCTATTCACTGACATTTCCAGTAGCATGTGGATACCCAAAATAAATGCAAAACTGAAATGAAGTCAACAGTTAATTCAAGTAGGGCAATCCCCTGCCAAATGTTGAGGTGTGCGGCAGGGGAGAGATGGAGGACAACGCTTAAACTCATTTCAAACCTCCAGTTCCACCATCAATTCTCATCAAACTGGTCATAGGTTACTAAAGTTATGCAGCACAGCCACAGGCCCTTCAGCCCAACCTGTCCATGCTAACCAAGATGCCAATTTAAACTAGTCCAATTTGCCCGGATTTGAGCCATATCCTAAAACTTTTCTATTCATGTACCTGTTTAAATATCTTTTAAACATTGTAATTGTACCTGCCTCTATAGCCTTTTCCCCTATTGCTCGTTCCATAAACCCATCACTTTAAATCCCAAGAAGCAGTGGAAAACTTGCTTCTCACATCACTATTACACTTTTCCCCATCCACTTTAAATCCCAAGTCCTCTAATATGAGACTCCCCTACTCTAGGTAAAAGACTGTGACCATCCATCTAATCTACACCCCTCTTTAAAGACACCCCTCGGCCTCCTACACTCCAGGGAAAACAGTCCCAGCCTATCCAATCTCTCGTGCAGGAAAGAACAGCAGATGCTGGTTTAAATCGAAGATAGACACAAAATGCTGGAGTAATTCAGGCAGCATCTCTGGAGAGAAGGAATGGGTGGTGTTTCAGGTCGAGACCAATATTCAGATTGAAGTCTGAGGAAGGGTGTCAACCCATTCCTTCTCTCCAACCTCTCCCTATAATGCAAGCGCTTCCATTTAGCTAACATCCTGGTGAGTCTTTCCAATGTGATGACATCATTATATTGTCAGAGGTTATGGGGAGAAGGCAGGAGAATGGGGTTAGGAGGGAGAGATAGATCAGCCACAAATGAATGGTGGAGTAGACTTGATGGGCCAAATGGTATAATTCTGCTCCTATCACTTATGATCATTCCTATTGCTGGGCGACCAGAAGCACACACGGTAATCCAAGTGCTGTCTTAGCAATAATTTGTGTATGACAGTTGGAGTAAATGTCCTAATACAGTGGCTGAACAACTGCCAAGGAGTTGACACCACTCGCCGTTCAGCACCTCCTTCTCCATGCTCCCCCCTCCAAGCACCCCTGTAGCCCAGCTTGCTGCCTGGCGCGGGCGGGCAGATCACGAGGCCCAGTGGCAGGCGAAACTCCGTCACTCTGACCACCTCTGGCAACCCCCACTGTCCAAAGCAAGTCTCACTCTTTATATTTGGCCAAGCTGTATCTCTAAAGTACACACCTGCAGGTCCTTGTGACCACAAATTAATTGTTTCACTTTTGTTCTGCTTTTGTCCCCAGCTCAATCAAAGCTGGGTGTGTCTCTGATTTGCACATTGCATGGTGTGGTGGGAGGGGAACCAGGGTCACACAGAAGTCTGCAGGCATCAGAGTTGACGCTGCTCTGATGTATCTCCCTCTGTCCAACAGCGCCATCCAGTGTTCAAGCATAGCATCCAACACGGTGAGAACGGGTGGAAGCCAGAAGTCAAAGGAATCAGATTAAAGTCCAACAAACACAAACTAAAGGGCCTGTCCCACTTGGGCAACATTTGCATGTCATTTTCGCAACAGCCTAAAATTAGGTTGGCGCGTCATGACGCATGGTGAGGCATGCAGTGACACGCTGTGCTTCCCTGCAGCCCCAGGATTTTGAAATGTTCAAAATCCTGGGTCGACATTCAGGTGTCTCATCATGTCGTGCGCCCTGTCACACGCTGACGTATGCTGTCCTGTGGGTGATACCCGGTTAGGGTTAGGGTTGAGGTTAGGGACCACAGGTGGGGTGTAAAATATTCTTCCTTCAATGCATGGATTTTAAACATTAATATATTAAAATTAATACAATAAAATCAATTGTGCAAATGAAAAGATGTCTGAGTCGTTCAGTTTTATTTATAGATGTATTGGTCCGCTTCCAGATCCGATCACCGTCTCTTTTCACAGGGATGGATTCAGTGAGTGTCGACTGAACTCCCCTCTCCCGTCCTCATTCCTCCTTCTCCACTCCCCCCTACCCTTCTCCCCTCCTGTCTCCCCCCTGCTTCCCTTCCCCCCTCTTCCTCCCTTCTCCACTCTACTCCCCCTTATCCACTACACCCCCCTCCCCACATCCCCTTCTCCCCCTCCCTCCCTTCTCCCATTCTCCACCTCCCCCCCCCCCCTTTCCCTGACGCCCCCCCATTTGTGGACCCAGCCTGCGACCAGTGATCCCCTGCACACTATCCCACACACGCTACGGAAGATAAGACACAAAATGCTGGAGTAACTCAGCGAGTCAGGCAACATCTCTGGAGAAAATAGGTTACGTTTCAGGTTGAGAGAGTTCCACCAGCATTTTGTGTCTGTCTTCGGTGTAAACCAGCATCTGCAGTTCCTTCCTCCTCTTACAGCACAGAAACAGGCCCCACAGCCCCGCTCCCACTTGCCAACCAAGATGTCCCGTTTAAGCTTGTCCCATTTCCCGCAATTGGTCCATATCCTTTCTTATCCATGTACCTGTCCAAGCTACCTCCTCAGGCAGCTCATTCTATATATACCCACAACCTCCTAGTGAAAAAATTGCACCTCATGTTTCTACTAAATCTTTCTCCCCTCACCTCTCTCTGAAACCTCTCTCCCTCTCCCTCTCTGAAACCTCTCTATGAAACCTCCCTCTCTCTCTGAAACCTCTCTCCCTCTGAAACCCACAAAGATCTGACTGGCGCTGACGATGGCTGCCACAGTGGACTGCTCCTTGTTGTTTTGTATGGTTGTTCGTTTGTGTATTTTGTGAAAACCCCACACAGATCACTTTCATGAGAGATGTACTTATTAACATGACATCCGGTACCTCCAAACATCGTTCCAGATTTCTCTCACTCGCTGGATTATTTGGACATACTCGTCGGCGGGGCTGTGGCTGTGTTCAAGGTCTTGGTTACGTTGGACCTGTGTTCAAGTTCTTGTTTACATACCGCCAATAGATCAGTGGATGACGCAGTCAACCTAGGCCTGCACTTCATCCGCCAGCAGCTAGACCACCAGGGGACCTATGCAAGGATTTTGTTTGTTGATTTTAGCTCTGCATTCAACACCATTGTGCCAGAGCTACTACACTCCAAACTCTCTCAGTTGACTATGCCTGAACCCCTCTGTCAGTGGATCACCAACTTCCTGACGGACAGGACGCAGCATGTGAGGCTGGGAAAGCACATCTCAGACCCGCTGACACTCAGCATAGGAGCACCGCAAGGCTGCGTACTCTCCCCTCTCCTCTACTCTACTCTCTCTACACCAACGACTGCACCTCCGCAGACTCCTGTCAAGCTTCTCAAGTTTGCGGATGACACAACCCTGATTGACTAATCCAGGATGGGGAGGAATCTGCCTACAGGCAGGAAGTGATACAGCTGGTGTCCGGGTGCCATCACAACAACATGGAGCTTAATGCTCTTAAGACGGTGGAATTGATTGTAAACTTTAGGGGAAACAGAATAGAAGCAAATCATGTGTGGGAAGGAACTGTAGATAATGCAGTTTCAAGTTTCAAATAAAACATCCATAATCTTAGAACATTGTTATCACTGATATGAATTTTACTTTTTATTCAAGATTCAAGTAGTCTTTAAATTTTCATTTCTCCATCATTAGAGCGGGTTGAGGGGACATTAAATGGGTATGATTTAGAGGTCATAGTTTTGAGGTGAGAAGGGGTAAGTTTTATGATGTACAAGGCAGGGTTTTTTTACTCAAAGGGTGGTGGGTGCCTGGAACGCACTGGCTGGGGCGGTGTTTGAGGCTGAGACGATAGTGGTGTTTAACAGGCTTTTACTTGGATACACGGGGAATACCGCCGTGAGGTGCAGTGGGGTGGAACAATGGGGACTTGGCGGGGGGGAGGGGGGGGGGTGAAGGGGTAAGGGGTAAGGGGCAACTGGCGGGGGATTTGTAACTTTGTAAGTGCCCTTCATGGGTGACTATTGCATATTGTGGCAAGATTTGCAAGCAAAGTATTTCACTGTGACTTGTCACACATTTTCATTCATTCATAGATGGACATGAATTATGCGCAGGTGAAGGTTAGTGCAGGCAGCATCTCTGGAGAACATGGATTGGTGCAGAAGGGTCTCAACCTGAAACAACACCCATCCATGCTCTCCACAGATGCTGCCTGACCCATGTACCTTCTGAAGAGTCCACCAGGAACTATACTGGAAGATGGACAATTTTAACATTTATCAAGCCAAATAACCTACAAACCTGTAGGTCTTTGGAATGTGGGAGGAAACCGAAGGTCTCAGAGAAAACCCACGCATGTCACGGAGAGAAGGTAAAAACTCCGCAGACAGCACCTGTAATCGGGTTCGATCCCGGGTCTCTAGCGCTGCATTTTGCCGTAAGGCAGCAACTCTACCGCGACCCGCTGTTACTCCAGCACTGTGTCCTTTTTGTGTAAACCAGCATCTGCAGTTCCTTGTGTCAAACATTAGTTTCCCCCAACCTGGCATCAGGTTGAGCAGGGACCCTGTGGGCCGAAGGGCCTGTTGCTGTGTCGGGTACCTGGCAGTGGAAGGCGGCGGCTCGCAGCTGCTCCCGGACCAGCGGCTCCCCCAGCCGCCTGCTGGCGGGGTCGGTGACCAAGTGAAGGTGGAGCTGCTCCCCGTCCCGCAGCTCTGCCCGCTCCACCATCGAGCGCACGGCCACGGCCAGCCTGGCCCGGAGAGCGGGGTTCGTGTCCGCCTTGGTCAGCATCATCAGGACGTGTAGCTGCTGGGCCACGGGCCCCAGGCTGACCCCGACCCCCGGCTGCAGGGACCCGACCCCCGGCTCCTGGGCCCCGACCCCCGGCTCCTGGGCCCCGGCTCCCTGCCCGACTGGGCCCCTGTCAGTGGGTCTGCCCCCGCCCGCCCGGCCCAGCTTGATGCGGCGGCTGTTGCTGGAGAAGCTGTGGCGCTCCGAGCCCAGGTAGTAGAAGGCGCAGACGGCCAGCGCGGCGGCGCACAGGAGCGCGGCCTGGGCCGAGCGCGGTGGCCACAGCGGCCTCGGCACACACAGCGCCATCACCCGCCCGCCCGCACGGGCAAAGGGGACGGGGCCTCGGGAACCAAAGATTATAGAGCTTTGTCGGGGACCGCGCCAACAGTCCCCGCCCCTCCCGACCCGCTTAGGGGCAGTGACCAAAGTGACCCCGCCCGGTCACAGCAGCGCCCCCTCCCGCCCACGCCCACACACACACACACACAGCGCCCCCTCCCGTCCGCCCACACACAGCGCCCCGTCCCGCCCACAGCGCCCCCTCCCGCCCACAGCGCCCCCTCCCGCCCACAGCGCCCCCTCCCGCCCACAGCGCCCCCTCCCGCCCACAGCGCCCCCTCCCGCCCAGTCACCACAGCGCCCCCTCCCGTCCGCCCACACACAGCGCCCCGTCCCGCCCACAGCGCCCCCTCCCGCCCAGTCACCACAGCGCCCCCTCCCGTCCGCCCACACACAGCGCCCCGTCCCGCCCACAGCGCCCCCTCCCGCCCAGTCTTCCTGCCATCAGTCCCAGCAGGTCAGGCAGCATCTATGGAGATAGACACACAATGCTGGAGTAACAGCGGGCCGGGCAGCATCAATGTAGAGACACCGACATACATTACAAACCCACTGACTCACATGGCTATCTGGACTACACGTCTTCACACCCTGCCCCCTGTAAAGACTCTATCCCCTACTCCCAATACCTCCGCCTACGCCGCATCTGTTCCCAGGATGAGACATTCCATACCAGGGCATCGGAAATGTCCTCGTTCTTCAGGGAACGGGGATTCCCCTCCGCCACCATAGATGAAGCTCACACCAGGGTCTCATCCATAGCCCGTAACACTGCTCTCTCTCCCCATCCCCGCACTCGCAACAAGGGCAGAGTCCCTCTGGTCCTCACCTTTCACCCCACCAGCCGGCAAATACAGCACATAATCCTCCGCCATTTCCGCCACCTCCAACGTGACCCCACCACTCGCCACATCTTCCCATCTCCCCCCATGTCTGCCTTCCGCAAAGACCGCTCCCTCCGCAACTCCCTCGTCAATTCTTCCGTTCCCTCCCGCACCATCCCCTCCCCGGGCACTTTCCGTTGCAACCGCAAGAAATGCAACACCTGTCCCTTAACCTCCCCCCTCGACTCCATTCAAGGACCCAAGCAGTCGTTCCAGGTGCGACAAAGGTTCACCTGTATCTCCTCCAACCTCATCTACTGCATCCGCTGCTCTAGATGTCAGCTGATTTACATCGGGGAGACTAAGCGGAGGTTGGGCGATCGTTTCGCCGAACACCTCCGCTCAGTCCGCAATAACCTACCTGAACTCCCGGTGGCTCAGCACTTCAACTCCCCCTCCCATTCCCAATCCGACCTCTCTGTCCTGGGTCTCCTCCATTGCCAGAGTGAGCACAGCGGAAATTGGAGGAACAGCACCTCATATTCCGCCTGGGGACCTTGCCTCCGGATGGCATTAACATTGAATTCTCCCAATTTTGCTAGCCCTTGCTGTCTCCTGCCCTTCCTTAACCCTCTAGCTGTCTCCTCCCACCCTCCCATCCGCCCGCCCTCGGGCTCCTCCTCCTCCTCCCCTTTTCCTTCCTTCTCCCCCCCCACCCCCCATCAGTCTGAAGAAGGGTTTCGGCCCGAAACGTCGCCTATTTCCTTCGCTCCATAGATGCTGCTGCACCCGCTGAGTTTCTCCAGCAATTTTGTGTACCATCAATGTAGAGATTCCTTCTTTCCAGAAACGTCACCCATCCCTTCTCTCCAGAGATGCCGCAGAGTTACTCCAGCATTTTGTATCTCTCTCCACCTATAACTTAAGATAGACACAAAAAGCTGGAGTAAGTCAGCGGGAGAGACACATCTCTGGAGAGAATGGGTGACGTTTCGGGTCAAGACCCTTCTTCAGACTCCTATACCTATAACTTCCACCAATAACTTGCCTGGCTTTGTCCTACTCCACCTCTCTTTCAGCTTTCTCCCCACAATTAGCCTGAAGAAGGGTCCCAACCCGAAACAATAGACAATAGGTGCAGGAGTAGGCCATTCGGCCCTTTGAGCCAGCACCGCCATTCAATGTGATCATGGCTGATCATCCCCAAGCAGTACCGCCCTCTGCCTCAGAATTCCAGACCCTCAACTCTCTGTGTGAAAAAGCGTTTCCTCACCTCTGTTCTAAATGGAAACATCACCTATGCATCTTCTGCAGAGATGCTGCCTGATCCACTGAACACTTTTTGTCTTTTACTGTGCCTCTATCATAGACAGAAAGCTTTGTAAAACTGGTCTTAAAAATCAGATTTATACTTCACAGCACACGTTTAATTTCTCTACCACTTCATTTGCCTCAATTCCCCTTTCAAATTATTACTGTTCCCCAGCACAAAAAAACAAAGTGATACCGGAGAACAAGCTAGACCAATTTCAAAACATGTGTTTAAGAAGGAACTGCTTCTAGATGCTGGAAAATCGAAGGAAGACAAAAATGCTGTAGAAACTCAGTGGGTGAGGCAGCATCTATGGAGCGAAGGAAATAGGCAATGTTTCGGGTCGAGACCCTTCCTCAGACTGATGTGAGGTTAGGGGGGGGGGGTCGGGAAGAAGAAGAAAGGAAGAGGCGGAGACAGTGGGCTGAGAGAGAGCTGAGAAGGGAAGGAAAAAGTAGGGACTACCTGAAATTGGAGAAGTCAATGTTCATACTGCTGGGATATAAACTACCCAAGCAAAATATGAGGTTCTGCTCCTCCAATTTACGGTGGTCCTCACTCTGGCCATGGAGGAGGCCCAAAACATGTGTAATCAGCATCAGTAATACAGTAGACTTCCGGCAGTTTTGAAAACCAAATGCATATTTAATTTTTGTTCATGGAATGTAAACTCATACAAGTTTCCAGGGAACTTTTATACAACAGTTCTATAATGTGAATAAAATATTCCATACAGAAAGGTTTATACAATATATGCAATTACATAAGGATGATAAATAGATTGAATACATTTTCAAACTTCTGGGGGTATATTTGTTTGTGTGGAGGCAAATGGATCCATCAAGTACGTACAGTGCTGATTAATGGTCTAAAATTGCCGATGCTTCAGCCTCTCAAAGGACAAATCACATTTGAAACTGAAATATAAGACTATAACTGCTCAACTGCTTTGGAGCTTATGGTATACTTCATAAGTTGTCATTACATTCTCATTAACCTTTTACTGATATATTTAAACTCTTTTGTACAAATGTACTAACTCAAAACCCACAGCTAAAGCAAAACAGAAAAAGTATTTTATCAATCCCTGGGCACAGAACATATATTGGTATATATTTACACAAGTTCAAGAGCAAAATACATTGGACATATAAGGTTTAAAAATGTAACGCAGCATAAATGCTGTTGACATTTCAAAAATCTGTAACTTTGATTTGTTTTTTGTTGCTTAAGGATATGGAATTAA
Source organism: Amblyraja radiata (assembly GCF_010909765.2). Lineage (NCBI taxonomy): Eukaryota > Metazoa > Chordata > Chondrichthyes > Rajiformes > Rajidae > Amblyraja > Amblyraja radiata. The sequence goes on from NC_045968.1 coordinate 17,450,410, forward strand.
CCTGGTTGATCTTTGATGCAATGTTAATTTTTAAAGTTGCCACCATCTAATTTAAGTGTTGGTAAATAAAATCTGTTAAGAATATAGATTTATTTGAATTTGAATGCCCATGTACTGAAGATGTTCTGAACACTGGCAAAGAAGTCAGTAACATTTGCTTCATCTTGTCAGTGGTGGTACAGATCGTGTTCCAACTTAGACAACTGACTTGCTTTCCATTTGTATTTGAATAACACGAAATGTAAAATAGGATAGTGTGATGATGATGATGATGATGATATAATGCTAAATGTATAAATTAATTCTAATCTCCTCATTTAATTTCCTACTTTAATTTATCTCACCAACTGGATTTCATGTTGGGATGTAAAATAATGTTGCAGGGTATGTAGAGGGTTGACCTGAAAGTCTCGATATATTGCACCAAGTGTGGGTTATAGGTAATGCAGTTCAAAGATATAAAAACCCAACATTTCGTAGGTGGAAAGAATATACAAAGTATAACAAGTATGATAAAATATTTGTTGAAATTGTAGATTAAAAGCATTTTCTATTTTGTAAGAGGAAACAAATGTAATATGTTCCCTGGGCACATTGTCTCACTGCACCACAGCTCCACCACTGCAGCACCACAGCTCCACCACTGCAGCATCGCAACTCCACCACTGCAGCATCGCAGCTCCACCACTGCAGCACCCACGGCTCCACCGCTGCAACACCCACCACTGCAGCATCACAGCTCCACCACTGCAGCACCCACAGTGCTTTTAAAAGACATGGGGATGGAAGTGCTCTTGCTGCGGTCATGATTTTCTCACCACTCCGCTTCATGGATGGTGAATGATGGACGTATACTTTTGGAAATATTTTTGTCCGAACATTTTTTTCACATACAAGACTTCAGTTCACTTGAACTTCCATTCCATTTGCACGTTTCCCAGTGGTGGAACATCACAAAAGATTATTAACTTTAACTCAAGTTTGACAAAATCAACAGCACATAGGTGGCATGTTTGCATAGACAGCATCATCCGAATAAAACTAGCTGTGTGGAAATATATAGGCCAAGGTTCCTTCATTTACAGCTCTTTAAAATGTTAACATTCATTTTTGGTGTGTATATATATATATATTGTATTGATAAATATGCTTCCATACGATTGCATCAAAAGAATGACTGCAGTTCTCTCAAGAAATGCAGTAAAAGGTTAATCAGCCTCTGATCTCCGCTGGAAACGGTTTAATCTTTCGGGGTTGTGAGAGGCCATATGGGAAAAGTCTCTGAAAATATCCTGGTAGGTTGCATCACCTGCAATAGTAAAAGCTGAATGTTATTGCAGAAATATAATGAGGCAATAGAGTTACCCATGTACTAACGAATGGTTACGTATGTTACTATTATGTTTAATGCTGGAGGAGGCTGCTGAGCTCAGGATATCCGTGCTGGAGTTGTGTCATCATTCCTGCTCTCTGACCACAGACCCCGAGATTCTTGCTCGTGGCTTCTGCACCACATCCCCGTCCTTCCAGCTCCCTGCTCCCAGATTATAAACCTGCAGCGTGAAAGTCTCACCTCCTCAGCGACCCCTTGGTTGCTATCTTAAAGCTGTTCCTCTGGTTAATAATCCCACCTTCCACTGGAAACATCGTTCCTGTTTTACTGGTCACTCTGCTTATAATTTTGCCCCGTGAATTGACGTTTTTGTTTGATTCTGTGGTCAGAGAGCTGTACAGCAGTGAGAGGATAGTCCCACACAAGCAAGAACTCATCTACACACGCTTTCCAAGACAGACTCCTTTAGCATGCAATATCCTCTGTGACACACTGTAATATGTTAACCAAGCCCCCCCCCCCCCCCCCTTGATATGATCAGATATTCTATGTCATAACATCTCACCTTGATGGCACTGATTTTAATTGAACTGAATTGAACGATGCAACACAGGCACAGTACCTCCGGCCCACCCAGTCCACAACAACCATTGTTCACATGTTTCCATATTATCCCACTTTCTCATCCACTCCGTACCCACTGGGGCCAAGTAACCTACAAACTTGTATGTCTTTGGGATGTGGGAGGAAATTGGAGCACCCAGAGGAAACCCATAGGGTCACAGGGAGACCATGCAAACACCACACAGACAGCACCCGAGGTCAGGATCAAACCTGGGACTCTTGGGCTGTGAGGCAGCAGCTCTACCCGCTGCACCAACGTGACTTCATTTGGATTTGATCCTACTCTGCAAGACTTTGCCAGTGGCTTTCCAACAGTAGTTTCTCCCACTGGCGCTGCCATGGACATTTTCTTTCAGTCTCCCCTCACTCTCTCTCTCTATCTCTCTCTCACCACCAACTACCAGTGAGGCATGAAAAACATTGCTCCTTGCTTCATCTGTTGACACATTTCCAAAGCTCCATGGCCGAGCCTTTTCTCAAATCAACGGTCTACCCACAACTCGTTGATTGGTTTTACTGCCATAAATTATCCTGCTCTCTCCTTTATACGCCGTTTCCATCTTCCTTTTGTTTAGAATATAGAACAGAACAGTACACACCCTTCTGCATCCAATGTCAGTGCAGAACATGATGCCATGATAAACTAATCACCTCTGTCTGCATGTGATCCATACCTCTCCATTCCGTGTGCCCGTCTAAAAGCCTCTTCAATGTAACACCATCCCTGGGCAGTAATTTCCCATTCTCCCTACTGCTCATTGCCCTCTCTGCTCTGAAACATGTTTAGTTAATTTGGTTTAAACGCTGCTGTAAACATTTCCTCTGTTAAACATTTTGGTCAGTTGTAGCAGCTGCAATGGAGTCAGAGGTGGAAGAGGGGCAACGTTTTCAAATACTACCCATATCTGCCCCCCCCCCCCCACCCCCGGCCACAGTTAGAATAAACAACTGCACACCATCCAGCTAAGGTGCTCACAGAAGCTGCTGGGAACTCCCAGCAGGTCAGGCTGCTGTGGCAATAAAACAGAATTAATGTTTCAGTTCAGAGACCCTTCCTCAGAACTGAAGATGAAAGCAGCTCACACAGTCTATTCCCCATGGTCACCTCGGTTTTACGCCACAGACACCCCCCCCCCCCCCCCCACAGGTTTATGAGCCGCTTCTGCCTCCTTTACCGTTCTGATGAAGAATTAACTCCAACCTGAAGCACCGGCCACCTCCCTTCCCACAGATGCCGCCTGACCTGCTGAGCACTTCCAGTATTGTTCATGTCCATGAAGATGCTCACATGACATGCAATGGAAAAATTAAATACTAGTCAAGTACTAGCTGCCAAATCTCTGTTGATGCAGTGCATTTAATCAAATAGCAAACATTGACTTGCATTACAAAGTTCATCAGTATAGGTTTGGAATGGGTGCTGTGACCCAGCAGTTAGTAAGACAGGCAACAACCAATGATTCATCATTCTCTTAAAAACAAACATTACCAAGGGAAAATAGAGTCATGCATCTTGTGGTAACAAGAGTGGTGAAAGAAAAATGGGATGTCTTGATGCATTCCATCAACAATGATGTTTGAACAAAATTTGTCACCACTCACGTGAACAGGGAACTTATAAACTGCAAAGTGTCAACAAATTTAGGTCAATATGAACATGAAAAGAAAGACAAACAAGAATTTATGGAAATGGCAAATGACTGTGAGAATATTGGGAGAACAAGGAATGTGCGTGCACACATGCCACCTTGAGAAAGTGCTACTGTACCTGCATGAATCTCACAGCAGCAACATCAAAGGAAGAGTGCAAGAATCAGGAGACATTATAATAGGACACCTTCACCTGCAACATTTCCAGATTATTATCTCAATATCTTCATTTTCATTTTGAGAAGATTATTTTCCCTCTTGCTTTACCTCTAAATACTGACCCATTCACGTGTCTGTGCAGAAAGCAGCAACCTAGCCTGAACAGTGCCCACTGGCAGGGCCAATGTAGTGGCAGAGCATCAAAGCTTCACCTCACCACTTCATGTGTTCATGTCGGTACATTTCCCCAAATCTACAACCTTTAAATCTACAATGCAACAGTACTTAACACTTAATAATCCAGGGCAGACAATCCATTTCATCCATTTTCTCTTTCCTCCTTTCCTTTTGTGCACAAACATTTACTAATTTTTCCACATTTAAATATGTATTCAATGTTACATTAAAATACAGATTGCAGAGAACTGTGGGCCAATGCTTCTCATGGCATTCCACCTGCAACATGCTTAACATGATGTAATCAGCAGTGTTCCTCGAACTAACTCTGGGGTGGAAGATTGCAACCTTCTCGTGGTCCACCCTGTTTCAACGAATGCAATCAACCTGGCGTGCACAATCAAATAAGGTCAAATAGAAACAAGTTGTCCTACAACTTTAGGCTGTGCACGCCATACGCAAGAAGAAGAAGTAGAAACTAACACTCTGTCCACGTCAGTACACTCCCTCCAATCCTGTAAGCCATTATGAACTATTATGTGCGGCAACATCAATTTTGTTTTTAATTCCTAATGCCCTGTTATCCACTAATTCCTGCTCTCTACTCTGCTGTTAAATCTGCAATTAACACTCCTGGCTTTGTGGAATACCATTTAGTGATCACCATGGTTTTGTAGAGATTTTTGCTACAATGCTATGGGCAAGAAGCAAATAGAGAACAGTTCAGTAAAACTAAAATCCAATAAACTCCTCAGGATGTGAATGTATACTGCACCCAGGATCATCTTTTCAAGATCTTCAAGTGATCTGTCAACACTTCTTTGCTTGACCCCTCAATCATACAGTGTCCTTATGTCAGGAAACAGTCAAGGATGAAAAGAACTGGCCAAAGTGTTTAAATAAGATCCCACAAATGAACGTTTCAGACAAACCCCAAGCTGATATTTCAGCCCTCATGCATATTGTATGAGATACAGCTCATTACATTGTCAACCAAGATTCATTTACCATTTTCAAACTGGTATCACATGTTCAACAAATCTCATGTTCCTAATGTACTAAACTAATTATAATGCTATGCCACAGATTTCAAAAACAATTCCTTTGGAATTTCAACACTGCACACGTGCAAATTGAACTAGGTTCAGAAAGATCAATCCTATGCGTAAAGGACTGAGGAGCAACTGCAGTGTACAGAAATGCAGGAGTGAAGGGTTTAAGTTAGGCCAATCGCTTCAGTGTTTGGTAATTCTCCCATACAATCATCCATCTATATATCTATATAATTAAAAGTCACATCTTGACCACTTCCTGTCTGCGCTGTATATTGATTTTAGAAAAATCGCTGCCATACATCACTATGATTTTTGGCCATCTTACTCACAGTCCTCCTCCACTGAGCAGGCCCCCGAGGATTTTTCCCATCAATGAAAAATAAAAAAGTTATGAGTGTTTAAAAAACCTTGAGATCCTCTCGCCTGTCAATCACCACGAATAAAGTAACGCCCCTCCAGGGGGGCAGGACTATAAAACCCCGGATGCCTGGACGTGACTCAGTCACTCTGCAAGAAC